>NC_047140.1:26181663-26524163 GCF_009829125.3 Periophthalmus magnuspinnatus
TAAGATTGTGCTGTTGTTTTGATTGAGTTCAGCAGGAGTCTCTGGCAGTAAACACGCAGCCTTCTATAAGTTAAAGTGATTAAAAGGCCTGTCATTATTCTCTCACTCGTTAAGACGCGGCTTCTCAGATTTCAAGTGTCTCCTTTTACACTCCAGAGCTTACATTCAACATGGGACTAGTTCACATTTTTATTGAGCAGGAGGTGGGCGCGCAAACAGTGAGAGGCGCACAGAGTTGAGCGACTTGTCCCAAGATCACACCGGGCACACGCGCGCACCTCGGAGCGCATCTGACCTGTGGTGCACATCTCTCCACCTCAGCCTCGCGGTTATCCTTCAGAGCAATGGGCGTAGGCTACCTACGCTTTTTTTCGTCTCGAAGGAGGTAGGTGAGGGACGGGGTCGTAGCTCCATAAATACTTGGCTCACAATGACTTTGGATGGACCCGGTTGGATTTACCGTTGGAGCAGCCAAGAGCAGATACGTAACTTTATGGCAAACTGATAGTGCGTATTTAAAGAAGGGCCGCCCGGTGAAGGCCTCACTTAAAACTGTGAAAGTTGTTTCATCTTTGGCGAATAAAGGAACTCTGTGAGCGGTACAGGCTAAGTGGATTTATCCTCTTCAAAGACTGGGATGTAGTTCAATTTTACAGCTAAGTAGCCGAAGTAATTTGTTAACATGACAGTCCTTGCATCTTTGAACTGTGCAGTTCTGGGTATCGCGTGGAGCCTGAGCTTTTTGTCGTGCGCTCATTGTGGGTTAAGTGACCACCATGTGCACTCCAGTTTTATCTACAGGAGATTGCGCAATCACGAACGCAAAGAGATCCAGAGAGAGATCCTGTCCATCCTGGGTCTGCCCCACCGGCCGAGGCCCTTCTCTCCCGGGAAACAGTCCTCTTCTGCGCCGCTCTTCATGCTCGACCTGTACAATGCCATGTCCGTGGAGGAGGAAAGCGCGTACCACGGAACAGGGAAAGGCTTCAGTGCCAAGGCGGCCGGCCAGTCCCGGAAAGCTTACTACAGCCCCCAGGGCAACGGATACTCCCGTATGGCACAGCCCTACCGCGCGGCCCCTCTGTTGGGCCACAACCCTGCGCTCACCACGGCACATGACACCAACTTTCTAAACGACGCCGACATGGTCATGAGTTTTGTTAATTTAGGTAAGTGCCCCTAGTCTTAAAAAAAACTGACCGAAAAGTCTAGCACACCACATGAAATATATAATTTGACAACAAGAACAGGCTGTTGTGCACGTTGGCGCGTGTTGGTGAGGCGGCTGGTCTGAATGAATCTGATCTCTCAGATGATCATAGTGTGCATTTACTGCAGTAGTCGTGACCCTTGACACTGCATGTTATCAGATGACTGTCTGACCTTGAGAAAATTGGCTATATTAGAATATTTCCTGTTGGAAGAGCTCCATTGACTGATCTGTGCATGTTGGATTTTGTTTCGAGAAGAAAAAGTGGCAGAAATACAATAACAAAAATATCAAGATGTAGTATAACATAATGTAACTAAGGGTAAACTATTGGCTGATACATGTTATTTGGGTTCCATTGCTTAGAGCCCTAATCTCTGAGCGCGCCCTGAGCCCATCTGTTTCCACTTAGCACAGACCAGGGCATGTACACTGTCACCCCTGAAAGGCCGCTCAGTCCTGGCCACTGTCAGTGAAGTGTTCAATGGGCCTCTGTCTCATTACAGTACATATAAATATAGCTACCGTCAGCTCGCACCACCATGTGCTGCATCCTCATTTAGAGAAACGCTTTATTATTCCACACATGCTTAATAAATGTATTCATTTTGTACTTTGTAGTAGATATTGCAGGAAAAATAATAATAAAAAAAAATGTAGTTTTCACTACTTTTTAAAAGTGGCAGGAGAATTCTTAAAATTGTTGTTTGCATTTTAGTTCAATTTTTTTCTTTGCATTAGAAATTTAGTTTAGAGTAGTATAAATATTTTAATACATTTCAAAAAGTTATATTATGATCAAATATTAACAGCAGCGCACAGTATAATTCTACTGTGTTATCTTTGCTGATAAATGAATACTTATAGTTCATTGTGAGTTTGTTTGTGGCTATTCTGCTTCACTTTACCGCCTGTGGCTTATTTAATGGAACACGCTCAATATGCTTAAGTCAAAGATGACCTCTGACCTGTTTGTGCCAAGTAACCACAGGCACTATCTCACGATAAAATATCTGCAAATATAGTGTCTGATATGAGCATTCATGACAGAACAACTACAGGCACATCTCTACAGAACATACATTTAACAACTGAGTTACTAACAGCATTATTTGACATTTTTTAACTCATTTCCACACTCTCTAATAGCAGTAGTAGCAAAGCCTGACATAATGGAAAAATAATCCTTTCTTTCAATGCATTCATGAGTACATTAGATATACTTTTGGCTCATGGTAAAGGTCACTCAACACTCACAGCCTGTCTACAACTGGAGGTCATCAAAAGGTCATAAATGAGGTCAGGACAGCGCTCTGATGACGTTGGTGGACTGTGCCTGCTCTTTTCTCTCACTTGAGGAGTGGGCAAAAGTGTCTTTAATTGAAATCAGCCTGTTTTTCTAAACTGACAGCCCATTCATCATGGCGCAGAACGCAGTTAGGCACACAGTGGAGGCCTGTCTGGGAACGGCTACCTGTACTCAGTTGACTGATTTAATGAACTGGAAAGTGCTTTTGTTGGGACTCTAAATGTTTACATTTCATGTGGAATGTAAAAGAAGATATTATAAATTACTTTTCTGTGTGATACTGCTGACTGAGTTTTTACTTACAATGGTGGTTCAGGAGGTCAGCGCATATTTTATGAGTAAGCAATACAAGGAGTGAAAATCCTTTCTTCATTTTTTTTGCCAGTGGAGAAAGATAAAGATTTCTCTCACCAAAGACGACACTACAAGGAGTTCCGGTTTGATCTGACTCAAATCCCTGAGGGGGAGGCTGTGACTGCAGCCGAGTTTCGTATCTATAAGGATCGCAGCCATTCAAGATATGACAATATTACTCTGAAGATCTCCATATATCAAGTAATCAAAGAATATCAAAATAAGTAAGTATGAAACTCACAACTTTAAACAATCATTGAAATAAATAAATAGAAAATATTTAAGATGGCCTTTGAACAAATGTGAATACATTAGGTTCACATTCACTCAGTTGTGTTGCAAACATCATGTTCAGTTGTGCATCACTGAGTTCAGGTTTTCACCTCCTGTCATTGTCACCTACATCTGTCTGACAAATATAGTTCTCGGATAAAAAGAACTCCATTAGCAAGTTGCCACTTATAAGACTTGGTCCTTTTATCAGCTATCACTTGTCTAGTGCTGGCCACCCCCCAGATGAAACAACATCTCCTCTGGGTGGAGAGGGTGCTCCTCTGGTCACTGTAATGCCCAACACCTGCCTGTATTTACAATATCCCGGAAGTTCAAACCGTGACATAGCACAATACACAGGGGTGCACTTAAAAGTGGTCCTACATTTGGTTGCCAAAAATGTGTGTGGGTGATTGAAGGGGAGATATGACCCTCATGGGTTTTAGACCAACTCAAGGGTCCCTGCCATCTTAAAGGGAAAAACTGTCCAGCCCCCACACAGACTTTTATTTAAACTCAAACTTAGACTTCATTTAAACTGTTTAAATCAGTTTTGACAAATAATAAAAAAAAAATTGTTAAAACATCCAACTCCTGTTTGGAGATTTTAGTCAAAGTAAAATGTCATAGATTTTGACAGTTGAAGACAGGTGGTGCACCTGCTTATAAAGAGATAATATTCTTGGGGTCCCTAAAAAACAGATTGTTTTGAATTGCAGAATATTGCAGAATAAATCTCAGAAAAGCAACTAGAAAAGTCTGTAATCATAACCATATGTACTATAAGTAGTTATTGGTATTGTCCCTGTGTTACCTGCAGAGACGCAGACACTTTCCTTCTGGATTTCAAAAAAGTGCAGGCCTCAGACGGAGGTTGGCTCGGCTTTGACATCACAGCCACCAGTAACCACTGGGTGATGAACCCCCAGCACAACCTGGGGCTGCAGCTCTGCGTGGAGACGGCAGATGGTGAGTGAATAAGAATTGTTAAAACCTTAAATATTTGTAACAATTATATAAACAATATAAATGCATTACCTGAGGTTAATGTATTAAATGGTGTTTACTTTTGAAGGCCGCAGCATCAACACTAAGTCTGCCGGAATCATTGGAAGGAATGGGCCCCAATCTAAACAGCCATTCCTGGTTGCTTTCTTTAAGGCCAGTGGAGTGTTGCTTCGCTCAGTGAGAGCTACTGGTGGGAAGAAAAAGAACCATAATCGCAATAAATCTAACAATCAACAAGAGTCATCACGAGCACCAAAGAGTGGAGGTAATCATAACAAAAGTCATGTTAAAACATACTATAGAAGGTGAGAATATTTCCTTAAACCTGCAAATAGTTTTGAAAAAAAAAATGCATTTTCATATTTTTCAGACTATAACACAAGTGAACAGAAGCAAGCCTGCAAAAAACATGAACTCTATGTGAGCTTCAGAGATTTGGGTTGGCAGGTAACTAAAGCAATCCGATGATTGTGTAAGAGATGAGCACTATACTGTTTTTCCATTAACTTACACCAAGCACTTGTTTTGTTTTGTTTTTGAAGGACTGGATTATTGCTCCAGAGGGTTATGCTGCTTTTTACTGTGATGGTGAATGTGCATTTCCTCTTAATGCGCACATGAATGCAACCAATCATGCCATTGTTCAAACTCTTGTAAGTAAAGCCCAGTTATAACTTAATATTACTTGGTGAGTTGTTTCCTAAAATTCACAATTTGGCCTCTTTTTTAGGTGCATTTAATGTTTCCTAACAATGTGCCAAAGCCGTGCTGCGCTCCAACCAAACTGAATGCAATATCAGTGCTGTACTTTGATGACAGCTCCAACGTGATCCTTAAAAAATACAGGAACATGGTGGTGCGGTCTTGTGGTTGCCATTAGCATCCAGGAAGACTTTAATTTATGCTCTCTGGTCCAACTCTCTTGAAAACACATCTGCTGTGGTTGTGAGAATATGTACAGTGTTATGTATATAATGTTTTCTGGATAATTTATTAATAGCACTGATTATTGTTCTGTCAAAGTAAGTAATATATGAGTTTTCCTTATCACTTTGTCCAATGGCATATATCCCCCCTTTAGTTTCTGCTATTCACTGGAATCAAAATGAGAACTTAAATTCAATATATTCCTTCTATTTTATGTAATTGCCAGTTAAGATAATTGCAGTACAGCTTAAGGTATTGTAAGGCTGTCTTACTTTCAAGCAGTATGACTCAGTTGTAGAGTTGTACCATATGCAGGGCACTTATAGTGCATTTTTTTAAGATCGTATGGTTATCTGTATATTTTTCCTCCATTCTTATCTCTGCTCTTCCCCAATAAAAAGTAAAAAATATTGTTTACATCTTTTACCACTGAAATATTGCTCCAATATTTTCAAGCCAATCTTTGCTTCTTTGAAATGTTCTCACTCTTAAATTGCTCATGTTGATCTCATTCACAGATACTGTTCTATTTTATGCGTGTTGTCATAGCTTACATAAGACATATCAAGTCGTAGAGTGTATTTTTATTAAATATCAACCAAAAAATGTGTCTGTTGCTGATTTTATGTTAAAACACACAGCAAAAACACATCTAAGGACAAGCAACTCTCACAACGGTAAGCCTGACAAATCAGAGCTGTCCTTTTGTATTTATGCTAATGTTTTAACCATTGCTGTCATGTTACTATTAGAAATATACTGATAGCTGACACATAATATAATAAACTAGCTGAACCCTGTTGACATGCTCTTGGGAGGCAGTAATGTAAATGTTAGTATGTAGCCATAGATCAGTGCTGTGGAAAAGTGAATAGGGGTTATCATGAGACTCCCAGCGGTAATGCCTGCATCATTTTCAGAGCAATCTTTCTTAAAATGTGGAGCGTAGTTGACGTCCCTAAGGTAATTTATGCAGTAGAAAGATACATTACTGCTGACTCTGTAGCCATATTGTGGGTAGGTTGTAACAGAATTTGAACATACTATATCCCCAAATTTAGTAAATCCGGGATATCTCAGAAAGCGAGAATGGTCTTTCCTTGCTTAGCTCTTTGGTTACTTTGGGATTTTCTGTGGCCTTGGAAATGTAGAGATTAGATTTAGGATTAATATTTATTTACACAAGTGTGCTGACCTCTGAACACAGGATACTTACTGTTGCGCCTTTCTCGTGCCTCTCTTCCATTTTTAAAACTTCTCTCCAACACAGCGGAACATTGAGTGACTGTATTTCACTTAATTAAAAGCAGTGGCCAGCGTGTCCAGATGTTATGTGGCTTCCATCTAGAAGGAGTGTTGACATTCGGTGAATAGGAATGGCCACCTGCTAACCCAGGTCTTGGCATTAGGGATGATCTGAATTCCTGCGGCCTGTTGCCTGGCACGATTGCTCAGAGCACTTCACAATCCCATCGACTGTTGAATATCATGGATTCCTTCCAATTTGACTACATTTCTTATTTCTCTAACACAAGAGCGGCCATGAATGAGCTACTATTTTTGTAAGCGTCACTTCTCAGCTTCTTACAGCAACCTGTTGGCCACATGAATCGACAAGTGCAAGTGTTATAGTAAAGATTCATAAACATGTCTCAGTCTCTGCTACTGTGGTAAGGAAGAGTGACAGTCACCATTAAAGATTAGTAGCATTAAACCCCAAAACAAAGCACTTAAAAAATCGGATTGTTTGTACTTCTGGTGGAATAAACAAGATCACATTTTTATCTTTTTTTAATCCAAACATGCTACAATTGAAGATTTTGGTAAATAATACTCTTTGTAAAACACTGTTACAGACTTTTTGGTTTTAAACAGCAAGTATTAACCATGCATGATTCAAAACCTTGCAGTGCTCAGATAGAATACATTTCAGAAAAGCTAAAACGCTTGTATTTTCAAATATTGAACAATGTATGCATATAATGTTACAGTTTTGTCATAATTACCGGTAGATCTTATATGTGTTGTCTCCTTACATGTCATTATATATGATTCTACAACTGCAAACCGTAACAGTTATTATTCATTTGCTTTGGTAATTCCCAGTTCCACCAATTTCCCCTGTGTTACCTCATTGTTTCTTTCTTCCTGTGGCTCAAAGTTTATTTGCACAGTGTCACCTTGCAGTCCATCCACAAGGCAAGTGAAATTGTATCTAATAAAAATGTTTTGCAGTTTACCTAATTCATCTCCGCACATATGGTTCTTCTTATTTGTGTTTTGTGGGTGGCCTGCGACTTCCATGCGGCTCAATCAGTCCCTGCTGAAAAGAAGTGAACACATGGGTCAGATTTTAACACGCCTGGTATGACAAGGCTGCCGTAGACCCACCATAATATGTGTCCTTACAGAAGGCAAGGTAGGAGAAGGTAGCGTGCTTTAGTTTGTTTGTTTGTTTTTCTCCTATGCGTGCTCCCCAAACCTTTTAGGATTCGGAGTAAGAGCAGACTGTGAACTGAGCTGTCGTTCTGCATTACCATAAGAGATGGCACCTGCAGGAGTGTATATATATCTTGGAAAGTTAACATGTTTGCGCAGTCCTGACATGTGCTTTATTTCAAATCCTGGCATCAGTTGGATTTGAGTTTCTTTTAATAGTATTACCGGAATCATAAATAAATATAATCTTTAGCTCATATACCTTTCAAATTAAAGTGTATTTACTCCGAATGTACACAGCTAAAGCAACTTAGATAAATGTCATAAGAAGTTGTGTTAAATATTACTCCTTCTCATTTAAGAGTCTAGTTCAAATTCAGAGTGTGCTTGCAATTTATGCTCAAAAAGACATTAAAAGCTTTAAATGAAAAACACAAATAAAGGCTGTTCCTTTGTAAGCCAATGACTCCATCTGAATTAATAAACCAGATTTACTATATCGCTCAACTTTCAAAGCAGTTAATATGCAACTAAATAGACAACATCAGAGAGATTCCACTGTCTACCTGAGTGCAATTACAGTCTTTAAACAAAACAATGATATAAAAATTTATTAAAGCATGCTCATTTCTACAGATTAAAAACACAGGGCATATACTGGCCATATTGTCTTAATCATCATCACTGCAGTAGCCAAGACAATCAAACGTGGCATCTCGCTGTGTTTATTCTGTAGATTGGACGTAATGCTTTGTAAGCTCCATAATGTATCTTATGCAGCTGAGAAGAGACAATGGACTATTCACCCTAGGCCTTTATCGGGTGAGCCTGCAGAAAGGACTTAATGTTGTATGAAAAAATCACATATTTTGCTCTATTAGTATTGTTGCATGTTTTACTACTAGCTGGTGGTCTTACCCAAATGGGACCATCCAAGTGTAAAAGATGAAAGGAATACAAGAATTCTGAAAAAAATTACATTTGACACTTTTCAAAATTTTCTTTGACCAAATTTAAGTACGTTTATATAATATCCTAATGTTTTTTAATTCATATATTAAGCTTCACACATTTTATACAAATTTAAATGAGGTAAAAATGATGTCTAGAAGAGCTGGAAGTAATAGGACACTATGGATTTTACACACATTTGGCATTTTGGCATTGGCCAGGTCTTAGGAAGTCATGCAGTTTTTAAAAGCTGATGAAAAGCCCAGCAGAGATGTCAACAGTGACCACTTAACCCAGTTCATGTGCATTGTGGCTGTAGTAAATTCAGCCCTGAAATCCTGTCTGTCCCTCGAAGGACATAGATACTCCTAAGGAAATCTCTGACTTTATGATCCGGTTGGAAATCTAACCCAGCCATGAAGACCTCCAAGGTAAAATATAGCAATGTGCACAATAAATACTGAACTGCTTACATCTCCACCTGGATGCACAGTATCTATGAGCTAGCAACTGCTGTGTGGAGGTAGGTGCAAGTTCTACTCCAGTTATGGACAAGAAATGCGATAAATCAAGGTTTGGAATAATGGGTAGTGAGGACACCTTGTCCACAGGTCAGTGGCTTTTGAGGCTATAG
This sequence comes from Periophthalmus magnuspinnatus, assembly GCF_009829125.3. Lineage (NCBI taxonomy): Eukaryota > Metazoa > Chordata > Actinopteri > Gobiiformes > Gobiidae > Periophthalmus > Periophthalmus magnuspinnatus. The sequence continues at coordinate 26,190,769 of NC_047140.1, forward strand.
TCCGCAGGGCGCAGTGTGATGTGATTTGTGCGAGGATAATCTTTAACACACATGCTGTCTCAGAGGGAAGCTGTGGAAAGTTGGCTCAGTGAATCTTTCGGAAATAAAGAGCCTGGTTATTTTTAATGAAAGTCTTAAGATTCATTATAAAAAGTTAGTTTGATCCTTTACTGCATTTTTAAAATTGCTATGTTTTGTAATGAAATCTAAAACAAAACAGTATTAAATATAGGGCTAAAACTAAAAATTAAGAACCCATTAATGAGAACGCTCCAGTCGCTTAATAGAAATTAAAATCAGATGGTGAATGAAAATTAATTTAAAGTGGTTCTTCTTTCTTCACTGTGTTGTGTTTCAGGGAAATGCACACTTTCATGTCAACCAACAGTATATGAAATGCCCTTTATTCTCATCTGTTTTTGTCCTAAAACATGAAATAATACCCATCTTTTAAATGTAATGTTTCAGCCTGAAAATTGGTTGTGACTTCCAGTACTTTGAGCTTTATTTAATAATTTAAGGCGGTTGTCATCTGCTTGGTTTCCAAATTTCTCATGTGTAAAATTAATTGCTCGCAAGAGACCAGAGTAGACATCAATATTTCAACCATTATCTGTCTGATGTGCAACTTTATAAAACATTACTTTTATTACTTCCATTCTAAAATACATTATGTGTCTTGGGAATATGGTCCCAAGGTCAAACTTCATCCAAAAAAGTGTAATAAGTTAAAACGTCCATTTTCAGATGGTGCGACTGTTTTAGATCCCTTTTATGTCCCTCTTTCCATGCGTAAGCCTTTAAACTTGCGTGTACTCACCTGCATCATATTGCTTTGTCAATGCTGGAAAGCCCCGGAGGCCACTTCTTTTCAGTGACCCTCTGCATCTGGTACTTGTCAAGATAAACTGCAGTATTTTCCTGAAAGCAGAAGAGGAGAAACAGTAGTAGCTGAACATTAATTAAATCAGTATTTTTCCAAATAAAAGTAGCACATAAATAGACTACGCAAGATCAATGCACTTTCTGTTGTGAATATTTAGAATTTTAGAACTGATCAAGCTTGAAGTGAGACACAAAAAGGCTTTTTGAGGGCGGATCACATGAGTAGCCTGTGTCCCTGGAGAGAAAGGTAGGTCTCTCATCACAGCGCAGTTTAGCGTGGTGGGACGGTTGAATGCTAGGCCTTCATTAAGCCCCTCTATTGTTAACATCTGGGTTCAGAAGAATGGCCCTTTCTCTAGTTAAAGGTGCCCTGGCTTAACAAGGGATTTTATTACACGTGCGGTGGACACTGGCAGCAATGACATGGCTGCCAATGAGAAGTCTGCAACTATAGGGTCAACAAATATGAATCCAAGTTTTAATCTGAGTTTTAACTATAACATAATAAAAATCTATAGTCAAAGTTCAAAAGTCCTACAATTTTCTCATTCAAAAAATTATTTAAGCCTGAAATTCATTCATCACAAAACATACTAACCATTTCACATTTATGTAGGATAGACATTTTTCTGTAATCAGAGCAAAAAAGAAAAGTAGTAGCTAAATACAACGTCCTTGGTTAGCTCAAATAATTTACTCCAATCCAGACTATTGTTTTTCCAGCCCATTGACTCCAGTGCATCAGTCTTGCCCTATCACAGTCTGTGTTTTGATCCCCTCCCTCTGAGGATGGGGCTGCCATAGCAACTGCTGATTCATCCTTCTACGAGCAACAACCTAATACAATTTACTCATGCAGCAAGACTATTCATTACTCAAACAGCATTAGCCAATTGATTTATCTTCTTCCGTACAGTGCTCTATGTAAGTCCGCCTTAAGAGTACAGGAGCAAGCTACAGCCCATCGCATCAGATGGGTAACGTGCCCAGTACAGTAAAGCACTGTCTGAGCTCCGAACAACTGCTACAGGATAACCCATGGCTGAGGAGCTGGCTACTGGAAAAGAAGGTGGGTCTTTTTGTTAGTTCGGCGCACATGGTTTGCCACATGACGTGACGCTCTCTTTAGCGGAGGAGGAGACGAGGTACAAATATGGAGTATTCACCGCTCATCATCCCGCTGGAGTTGGTTCAGATGAAGCCCGTACATTAACAAAACGATAAAGACTTACATTTGAGTGATTCTTGATCTACAAACACGGTCAATTTCATTTAGCTAAATAGTCCCACGTGAAGTGATGAGTAACTAGCTAACTGGCTATACTGTGTCATTCATAACAGCTACACCTACAATAAAACAGGTACAGGAACTTACATAACGGCCCAGCTAGGTTAATTATTAGCAACAAATAAGTCGATACCGTGTATGTTTTGTAATTAATAAATAATAAGTTACATCAAACTTACTGTAGAGGTCCCGTTAGCAATGAGCTCCAAGTGCCTCTTTGTAAATGCTAACAATAACAATAAACATTTCACTGCAGCACATTCGCTACGGTTTGGGGGAATCGTATATTCTTTATTTATTTATTTTTTTCCCACATATTATTATTATTATTATTATGATTATTGGGATAATAGTGCTCGTTTTATTATAAATTAACTTACAAAGATGTAGATGTCTGAACTCTTCCATTCATTTTACAGAACACAACCACACAAGGCTTTCCTGAACATGTGAAAATTGTGGAGGTTGGTCCAAGAGATGGACTTCAAAATGAAACAGTAGGAATACCTCTTCTCTCCTTTTTATACAGCACAGTGTTATTGAATAGAGGGTGTTAATGAATAATCCATAAGGACTCAGCTATAGTGGCTTTACATTGTGGGATTTTCAATGGGAATAAAGAAACAGATTCTGCCCCTGGCCAAAAGCATGCCACTGTCTGCGCCGTACCTTGAATGGTTAAATGGTTTTGAAAATATATGTATCTGTAGAGGAGACTGGAATAAGCTGAGAATACAAAACAAAAACAAAAACAAAACTTTCAGTGTAAGACAAATTAATTGGGAAATCAAATTTTCCATATTACTCTTACTCTTTTTTTATGGGAGCTAGAGTGGATCAACTTACTACATAGTGATTTTTGGGCTAGCTTGTTCTAAATTGTTTTAGGAGAGAAATTTACCTAATGTATAATGGCCAACCAAGACAACAGTTTTGATCTAAATAAATTAGCTTTTATGCAGTACTCAGTCATGATAGCGTGATATTTTTCTCCCCAAAAAGCCTATCTCCATCCTAGCCAAACATTTTGAGGGCATGTGTTTTATTTTAATGGCACAAGATAAAATGTGTAATTTAATGGTTGGCTCAGTTCATCCAGTGGCTCAAATTCAGTTGCTTTTAAGAAAGATGTTTTGTCTCTCACTCAAGATACTTTGTCAGTTCTGTTACCATGCACTGTTTCTGTTTATAGAGAATTGTTTAATGTTTTATTAATGCCATATCCAAATGGAGATAATTACTGATTTCCATTGTATTCCTAACTTAGATGTGAAAAATATGTGAAGAGTGTGCGAGTACCTCCCATGTTGAGCAGAATCAAACCCAGAAATCTCTGGTTCCGTTTTATTGTTCTCAGGAAATTGTTCCAACGGAGGTTAAAATCCAGCTGATAGACATGCTCTCCGGAACAGGCCTGTCAGTGATTGAGGCCACAAGCTTTGTTTCTTCAAAGTGGGTACCACAGGTAATAACCATTCTTTGTCATATAGAAAATTGTGTGAGTGTTGGTTGTCAGTGTAACCACTACTTTTACAGCTAGCTCCCATAGCATACTTTTATACTTTTCAATAGCAGTTCAATGTAAGATGAAAATGTTCCTCTTTAGTCCTGTAAGGGTCACTTGCTTGAATTCAAATAACACACCTTGATTTATCTGCCGCAATATATACAATGGATGTTTAAGGATTATTTTGGATCATATGTTTCCATGTCTCTGTTTAGATGGCAGACCACACTGAGGTACTAAGGGGAATCCAAAGAGCAGCTCATGTCCGCTACCCAGTTTTAACACCAAACCTACAAGGATTTCAAGATGCTGTAAGCAAAAGATTTGGGGTTTAAGTGGAAATTTAATTGTAATAATGTCCCTAAATATATATTTTTTTATTACAGGTTGATGCTGGTGCCACTGAAGTAGCTGTATTTGGCTCAGCATCAGAAAGCTTTAGCCAAAAAAACATAAACTGCTCCATTGATGAAAGCATGGTGAGATTTGAGGAAGTAATTAACAGTGCTCTGGAGAAGCATATCCCCGTCAGAGGGTTAGTACTATCTTATATGTATGATATTTTTCTCTATAAAACTAAAAAAAAACTTTCCCTATAAATCTGCATGGTCATAAACACAATTCTATAATAACATATTTCATTAAACTGCCAGATGTTCTCCAGGTTATATCTATCCACTGGTGAACCACAAGCCCAGCTGTACATTTAAGAAAAGTCTTGGATAAAAGTTGTCTAACCCAACATAAATGTATGCTTTCTAAAATTAGGTTTGCCATATCTTGTCCTCGAAAGACCCGTTACATGGAGTTATTTCTGTCGAACTACATCACTACAATTCCAATTCCAACTTATAACAAAGGATTTAAATTATGAGTTTGAAAGAATTGATATTTAAAATCTACTTCTATACTGTTTGTAAACGTAATAATAGATAGAAGTATGTATAAAGCAGAGCATTGTCTTTTTTACAGATATGTGTCTTGCGTTCTTGGTTGCCCCCATGAGGGATACACTGAGCCCGCTAAAGTTGCTGAGGTGAGTCCTGAAGTTTGTGTATCAAGAATAATATTTATGTATTTTTTATGGAATCATATAGTACTTCTTACTATGTCTGTGTAGACCCTCAGTCGTCCAGGTCTGATCCATAGCAAACGACGAAGTTAAATCTGTCAACTGGACAAATCGTGCTGAGTATTTTCCTAAGGTAACACTGAGTTAAACTGGCTGCTTTCTGCCCTGGTTTAGGTGCTTATTTGTCCAGTTGACAGATTTAACTTTGTCGTTTGCTATACTTCTTACTATATTATTGGTAACTTACTGAATTTTTGAAAATGGTCAGCAAGCAGCAGATTGTCATTACTTTTGAAAAGTGGCTTTGTGGCATTTTAGAATCACACATGCATCTTTCTTGTGTTATTTTTTTCAAATAATTGCAACTAAGTACAGGGATGGGGGTTGAGATAGAGGGTAGGTGAAAAAAGGAATTTTTTGAGAATTCAAGCCTCAAATGTGGGACAATACAGGATTATTCAAAACACAACTATGAGTTAGCTATTATAAGGGCACACTGTTATAGCATGATTAAAAGCTCATGAAAAGATCATGTCAGTTTTGTATAATATGTGTCTTTTAGGAAATAAAACAGGTGCTCTTATCCACTGTCCACTCTGCGGCACAAGGAATGAGAGTAGTAGTAGTTTTAACACATAAAGTATTTAAACCTTTGTTTTTCAGGTAGCGAGGCGGCTGTATGATCTGGGCTGCTATGAGATCTCCCTGGGGGACACTATCGGTGTGGGGACTCCAGGCTCCATGTCCAAGATGCTCCAGAGTGTGATCAAAGAAGTGCCTCCTCAGGCTTTGGCGGTCCACTGCCACGACACATACGGACAAGCGCTGGCCAACATCCTCACTGCACTACAGGTAAGAAAGAAGCTGTCTCTTCATAGCACAACCTTTGTCACTTTTGTTTTTCCAAGTTGGTATTTTGAATTGGTCAGGATGGAGAGAGATTTTCTGCAGAAAGTGTACAGCCTAGATACGTAGCCAAAATGAAAGAAGTGTGTGGGTATGTAGGGAGGAAGTACCATCATTGAAAAGAAAAGGAAATACTCCGACAGAGACACAATGAGTCATATTTCTTTCCGACACCCACATAATTCTATCATCTATGAAAAATAAAACTTTGTCATACGTTCATATGGGAAATTTGAAATGACAATGAAAAAATAAGAACTAAGAAAATACTATTATTAGATTTCACAGTTTCACAGTCAGAACATAGATTTTCCAGACTTTTAGCATTTTTGTAGCATCACTAGTCTCGCAAGGAATAAGTCTAATCATTTCACTGCAGCCTGAACTTGTCAAATTTAATGTACGGTAATAATCTAAAAGTAATATGAAGCGAAAGACCGTAATTATTTTGTCAATTGAGAAACAACAAGTGAAACTCTCTTTGAGCAGTCTAATTGAATGAAATTACTTTAAAATTGCCCCGTGAATGTGTCCTCTGTTAAATAGAAGTGTAGGTTACGCAGAAAACATCAATCAGACGAGCAGCATTAAGAAACATGATCTAAACCTTGGCTCAAAGCTAAAAACTGAATCTTAATTAGCCAAAGATACAGTATTTCTAAGGGACTGTCTTTACCAACTCGCTTCTCTATATATAATTAGTTTGAAAAGATCTCTTGTGTCATCTTTTTAGCTTATGTAAATTGCCATAATTCAGAGGCAATAGAGATATGGTGGTATCAGTTCTCCGGGGCTGGGCGGGTCAGCAGATGTGAAGGGGTCAGTACAAAGGCTCACCTATCCACTGTCTGTTGGACAAAGGTGGAGAGCTGGGCCCCTGGGGTATCCTAACTCATCTGTCGCTTGGCTCTTGAACTCTGACAATGCTGCGTTTAAAGTCCCCTGAAAAATGATCCTTCCGTTTTGAGTATGTGATGAACAGGGACCAAAACCGAAGCTCTAACTGCATTGGATAGAAAAATTATGGAAGCACTTCACTTTACAAGAGACTAAATGTTTACGCTAAACAGTTGCACATGCACTGTAAAAATAGTGTGGGAACAGAATTAATTGTACAAGTTTTACAGATATTCGGATTTACAGCCTAATAAAATAGAAAAACAAATCTAATCTGTTTTAATGGTTAACAGGCTTGTATTCAACACTCTCCTAAGAACTAATTAGAAATGTGGCGGTGTTTTTTCTGTATCTAACATCAGATCATTTGTACCTACTTACTTAGATAGGCATTTCAGAGCAGATCTGTATTTTCTATTCCACTACATTTGAAGTAAAAAATATATATATATATGAATAGGGTTAAAATAATTTATTTCACTTTCACTGTCAACTTAGCAGCTAATTATAAAAGCTAATGTAATGTAATAATAATAATAATACAAGTCACAGATTCTTCAGTCGGTCTGGTTTAAAAAGCTCAACAGATAACTCACAATTAATACTTTCATTGCTTCCCAAAAATTATTAGAAATACTTCAGTGTGTTCAGTGGTTATTATATAAATAAATTGAGCACTTACAATATTATATATTGTTAGTCAGCGGTAATAAAAAAAAAAAGCTGTTGTTGTGCCAGAAGGCCGCACCACCAACTGGGACACAAATGAATTCCCCCAGCGCTGTCAGACCTGAGTCACCCCTTTTGTTCCTGATGAAAACATTCCTCGTTCTTTGTACCGTTTGCTTTTTTTCTCAGGAGGTCTGGGGTCTCCCGGCAGCTCACACAATGACCATGTATGTGCTTAGATTACACCGCCTTGGCAAGGAAAATTGTTTACTTTTACATGCAATTTTAGTGCATTGTGCAGTGGTGCAGCTGGGGATTACAGGAAGACTTGTTTGTTGGGTCTCATCTGTCTGACTTTTGAAGCTTTTGCAACTTGAAGCGCAATTTATGTTGAATTATGCAGTTCATGATTGTCGGTTAGTTGACAAATAAACCACAAGTAAATAATGTACAGTACTTTATTTATTTACAAGCTTAAAAAAAAAAATTCATCTAGTCAGACATAAATTTTCTGTAACACTTTTTAGATGTGTACATTTATGTATATATCTTTCTTATCTATACGCATTCGGGGGGGAAATATACATCTGATCCATATAGACCTCACTATGTTACTCTCTGCATTCATAGTTTGAAGAAAATATATGCAAAATGAAATGCTGTAAAAGTTGTTAAAACAGTGTTAGTTTACTTAGCTGCAGCTGGCTGTAAGTTCCTGGTAACACGCTGTATATGTGTCAGCAGTGGCTGTGTGACATTTTCTTTGGTTTTGAGTCTAAACTTGAGTTTATGTAGCACTCAGCAGAGCATCAGTCCTATAGTGAATACAGGCTTTCTACCCCTCTCTCTCTGACGCAGTTTTAAGGCCAAAATGGGAGCATGTCCATCGTACGGCTGGTATAGAATGTCATTGGACTTATCCCTAATCTTCACTATTACAAAATACACTGTGTCTTTACCCAGGAATGCATTGTTTTTACTAAAGCCACAGCCTCAATATGACATTTTAACAGTAAGCACTGGCACATCTGGTTTCTGGGCAATGTGAAGCTAACTGAGCATTGGCGAGCTGAGGCGGTCAACCACCAGTTCCTGTGCGATTAGCCCAGAGGAGCGAGGCATGCGGCTGAAGGGCTTATTCAGGTTCTCCAGGAAGCCGTACGCAGAAGACCCCTGATCCCCCCTGGTTAGCACCTGAAAGTGAGAAGACCGGCATAGCAGATTACAAGCCACTATTTATACAACAAAAAAAGCCTGCCTAATACAATATCCTGCACAGGGTCTGACCAAGGTCTGGAAATCTTGTGCACGACCGGAGTTAGATCCCCTCGCTTCCACTCCACCTCCTGCTCGTGCCCCTGCCAACACAAACACCAATTATGGCTGGCTCGCACACTGGCTCTTGAAAGAAGCAGGCCCTTGTATTGGAGAAACTAATTAACAACATTGTTCATAATTAAGTTTTTCCTCTTTTATCACTTTTGTTGTGTTATTGAACGAGTTGAAATTGACTCCAGGATGTGTGTGTTAGCTGCGTGTTAATTATGTCTCACAGTGGGATCCTCTGACATCTGGCTCCACTGTAGAAGCTGGAAAACATCTTCATATTCTCATGACAATCCCTGGGACATGTGGAAAACATCCCCAGTCTTTCATCTGTAATGACTCTTTAGTCTGGTGTGAAAAAATCCAATCAAGTCTTTTCAGACAACCTAGACTTCTCTTTAATGTCACATGCCTGTAAGATGTTTTTAAAGTATATTTAGCATTGGTTATCGGGGTGAATTCAATGATACCATGAAGCAAAGTAAAGAGTACAGTTAGGCCTGTCATTGTAGACTCATTGTTTTTAGTAGTATTATAAGACTTCTAGGACGGATTATAGATATTAAATACTAAGTGTTTCATTCTTCCATTTATTTATTGCACCTCATGGTTTTTTTTTATAGTTTCCATTCATATTTTTCTGGTGCAATATATCACACAAAATGAGTTATTGTGACAAGTCAAGTACAATATATAATCAGAAATCATTGTACAAGTATCATTCAATGTTCAAGTAGTGAAAAGGCCATTTTGATTGGAAACAGCCAAAGTAAATTGCATTAAAATCCTCACACAAGGCCTGACTCTGTGCACAATGAACTCTCCGAATATTTTAATCAAAAACATCCCTCAAATAGTTTATGACAGCCATAATTGTCATATTAAGCAGCACCTGCACTTTTCTCTTATATACAATTCCCATATTGTTGGCGTGATGTAACAAGATACTACCAACCAGCAAAGGGAAAAATGTCAACCCAGTGTGGTAAGAAAGTGAATCCCCCATGGTTAAGAGCGAGGTAGTGCTGTAATAACATCAGTAAGAGCAGAATCAGAAACATATGAAACTCGCTCCCTAATGTACTATTCATATCGACATGGCCATAATTAGAGCAGTGGTTTGAGCTGACAAAGAGGATGACTAAGACGTATACGGTCAGACATTCTGTGCCCACTCATCTTTATAAACACGACCGCAGCCTTGGCACCACAATCTGACTGAATAGTGATCCTCGTGTGTTGAAGTTGTGTTGAAGTTGTGTATGTGTTCACAGATGGGGGTGAGTGTGGTGGACTCGGCCGTGGCTGGTCTGGGAGGGTGCCCGTATGCTCAGGGGTCATCTGGAAATGTCTCAACAGAGGATGTTCTCTACATGCTCCATGGCATGGGCATTGAAACAGTAAGTACGCTAGATTGTGTCCTTTGACACATTGGATGTAATTTATGGATTAAGCAAAGGCTACTGTTTAGGCCAAGCAATACAATCACTTCCACCATTTACATAAACACACCACTCTGCAAACATACAGGTCTGTTATGTTTATTTTGTAATATCAGGGGATGGAGGTCTGCGGTCAGAGCAGCCCACGGCATAATATGGGCCCTTTCACTGCAATTTATTTAACAATCTCTACCCCTGCTGGTCAGAATCTATTACTGCAACTTTTAAATGTGGTTGTAGGATTGAGTTGATATCATGCTTGAGTCATTTTAATTAAGAGGTCCACAGCTAATCCTCTGTCAGTAAAAGCATGTATTTTGGAGCAGAATTCAGAAATGGAGGAAGACATGTGACTATTTCTCTGGGCCAAATGACGTTAATTAAAGGTCTGTATTGTTTGTTTAGAAATTGTTGTGTAAGACAAAATACAAATGTAATCAAAGATCAGGACTGAGGAAAATAGTTTAATTTCTTTCTCATATAGTCAAGCCCTGTATGAGTGTAAGAATACCATCTTCAGGTAACAGTACTGTAAAAAGAGGCAATAGATAATAATAGTGGTATCAAGTAGCAAATACATCCCCTAACAATATAATGGCGTCCTGTCTGATAACACTCCTTTTTCTTACAACTTTAAATCTGCGCTGTGGGAACTCAACTTTTGGGTCAGACCACTTTGGACAGACAAGAGTTGCAGTTTTGGAGATGGTCATTTTCACATCACAAGTTCACCACTTTTAATCGAGCTTAAAAAAAGAACTGATGCAAAATAAATCTGTGACAGACTGATTTCACCTGATAATTTATAATATGATACTTCTATTTGTGATTGTATTTTCAGGGAGTGAGTCTTCCTAAGGTGGTCGAGGTTGGTGAATTCATCTGCACTGCTTTGCGTCGCCAAACAAACTCAAAAGTTGCCCGGGCCCAAACCAGGAAGTTATAGTGTATTAAATGTATTCTTGTTCCTTCTTAAGTGCTTCCCTGACTGTCGCTGCCTTTAAATCTGTGTCCTATGCTGCTGTACCTCTACAATGCTGTGTTCTTCAAGCCTCCTTATACTAACAATCTTCATCTTGATTTAAGTATTGGTAAATGCATTTCTTTTGTAATTATTCTGTGTGGTCTGAATATGAAAAACTATATGTATCTATATATTTAAAATGGTAGTTATTTATTATAAAACTGGTAATGCAATCATGATCATTTTCTTCATAGTATCAAACGTTAAAATTTTACTGTTATGTTTATTGTGAGTGGAAACATCATGGTTTTACAATTATTTCTGACCATTGACACCATAACCAAACAGTAGTGGAATTGTTTTGTTTTTCTTTTAATTTCTGTAGTATTTACTCAGCTTTATGAGATCAAACATTTTCGAATGATAAAGTAAAGTTAATGTGACGTAAACAGCCAGACAGAAAAAGCACTTTACCTTTAGGTTGACTTTTTATAGATGAAATAGAAATGACTTATTTTTGCTTCTACAAATGATCACAATATTTATTTTTGGTTCTTAAAATTATGAGCTTATTTTTCACAGTCTTTAAAAAGTTCTCTGAAAATCCTTGTTCTTCTCTCTTGAAAGTGTCTTAATGACATTTTATTGCCAGCAGCATTCTCAGAAAGGGTTGTGTGTGGTAAGAGCTTAAAAGCCACCGCCTGATTCATGTTTGCCAAATAAGTGCTCTTCTCATTCAGTCTTTAAAACATGGCACCACAATATATGCTATTTTTCTAAATGTGTGGGGTTATTACGCTCTTTTTTTTCTCCCATTATCAAATAAAAACACAAATCTTCCACTGCCTTTGATATTTTTTTAAAACAAAATACACACAACTGAAAAAAATGTAATATGAGCTTATGCAGTATGTGTGGTTATCTGCCATCTGGACAATGAATTGGTACAATTCTGTATTGAGGTTCAAATGAAGCCTTGTGCAAATGAAAATGTCATACAGATGAAGTGATTTATAGGCAATGTCTAAGCTACTGGAAAGTAATTATTCAATCAATGAATGAAAAACTGGCCTGAAACAAACTTGGTAAACTTTTGAGAGATACTGACCCCAGGTGGCCAGGTTTTGAAAATTCTCTGAGGCAGATGTTTAGCCATCAAATCCAGGCCCTCATGTTGTCCTACTGCACATTTGAGAACAAACTACCTATTCCACACTCGCTGGTGCCAGTCTTTTAATCACTTTGCTTTATAAAGATACTGTTTCAGATAAGTAGCATAAACTATGTGAGAAACTTACATAATACAGCTCTGCTTGTGTGCAAGTCTCTCCATGGTCTAGTGGACTGGCCCTCCACTCTGCGGACTTCAGGGACCAGCCCAGAAGCAGAACTAAACATGAGGGATCAGCGTTTCAGCCTGAAGCTGTGAGACAGGTCTCTACTTTGACCATGTTTAAATCCAGGCACAAAACAGTTCTGTTTAGCTGTGCATATGACTGAGGGGTTTTTATTCTACACTCTTCTCTTTGTTAATTTTATGATGATTATTTCTGTATTGATTTGTTTGTATTGTGATTTTAAAGTCTTTCTTATTCTGTAAAGCACTTTGAATTACTTTGTGAACGAACTGTGCTATACAAATAAACTTGCCTTGCCTTGCCATAATGACTCAAGGAAAACTTTGTCAAGAGGAATAAATGAGATTATCTGTGTCCCCAAACAACTTCACCATGAAAAATAACTCCCTGAGAAGCAATTGACCATGTTGATGTTTTGAAAGCTTCATTTGATGGTTTGTGACGCCTGCATTATGTTATTTTTGGAGAGCGTGTGATTCAAATGGGGTTAAATATGTGTTCAAGTGTGCCGAGACAAAGGCAAAATAGAACAGACAAGTGGGTATTAGCAAACGATTCAAGACTCAAGACTGGAGCCAATCAAGAACACTTAAGAGCTCAAAATAACACGCCAAGTGCTGTCATAACAATCAAAGTGTAATGGTAGACTGAAGCTGCCTCATGTCGTGAGTCGGCTCTGTCAGATGATAAAACAAGGCAATTGAAGTCATTTTGTGTCTTTCTTCTTGCCCTGTATCTAAAAACATCAGAAAAATCATGTTACCTTTTTGATCACACACCTTTATTGCACTGATCAAGCAAAAATATAAGCGTTTTTAAAATATCCACTGCACCGCTTGCTTTTGTCAAACATCAAACAGAGGAATGAAATGTTTTGTTCATTGCAAGGTTTAATGTCAGAACAAGGTGACGCATTTCAATGAGAATAAAGACAAAATGAATGTTAGGGGCTATGTACACCTTCTGGCTGACAGTATTGATCAGTGCAGCCCTGTGACTGATGAAAGAGGTACATCTCAAACTTGATTTTTTTCCTCTCCTTTTTCATGCCAGCCTTGCCCTTTTTAGACTCATTCATTATTGAGTTGATTTGAGCTGGGCTGAGTGTTATACGCCTATGACTCAGATGATACAAGACGACTGTTGTCAAAAGTGAAAACATTGATTTCAGAGACTAACAGTGTGGGTCTTCTGAAAAGAGTGCAGCTTATTTTCTTTCCGTCTCCTTGCCAACCTGTGAGATAAACATAAACAAACTTTTAGGAAGAAGATTGCACTGTCCAGTTTACATACATGGCTTCTACAGTTTGCTATAATAATTAAAAATAGATAATGTTGACGTGTAATGTTGTTGCAGTGGTTTGACAGACGCACTTAGGTGAATAGAACTGCTTTAAAGTCTGCAGTGGGGTCTTGTAGATGGATTTGACTAACATTAAAATGATTCTTCATCCAAAAATAGTACAATAAGCTATTTTTTAGACTGTAAAGACTGGGGCGACAGTAGCTCAGTTGGAAGAGTGTTTGTCCACTGATCCGAAACATAAACATTATTGGGAGAGAGGTCACATCTATTGACCCACAGTTTGGCAGTGTGATTCTAGCTTCCACAGATGATTACTGTCATTGTGTCCTCGGGCAAGACACTTAAACCCCTCACCCCTCAGTGTCTGTATGAATGTGTGTGTGAATGGGTTCCTTGATTGCTTTTTGAGTGCCTTGAAGGTGGAAAAGCATGATATAAAATGTGAAAATCTACCGGTTTTAGTAAAAGTTATTATTAAATCATCTAGATTACTTGATACTCACCATAGTATAAGTGAAATCGCCAAAATTGTGACGCCCGTAAGAAGCACACAAGCAAACCCAGGCAGGAGCAAATCTGACAAGACACCACTTATCAACATGAATCAACAATAAATGTACCCAAAAATACAACTGATCTGAAATTTCTTTTACCACTCAAGTCAAAAAGCACATCTTCTGATCGGGATGGAGGTTTGGTAGGAGCATTGTTGTCCTTCCACTGTTTTACTAAGTACATTTGAACAAAACACAAACTTTTACAGAGTGGTAGTGGAGAAATATCTTGGTAGTATTTTGAATCGGAATACTACTTACTGAAGAGTGACCTGTTGTGGAAGACCTCATGAATCCTGCCACACGTTTGCAGGTCAGGGCCCAACAATCCCTCACAAGAGCAGGGGTAATGAAGAGCAGTGCCCACAGTGTCTAAAAAGGCTGTTTGACATTCAGGCTCTGCTCCCAGGATGACAGCGGGATTCATCTGACTCAAGCACTCCTGTGTGTAAGGGGTCGCCAGACACTGAGGGTCCCCAGAGATCCAGCATCTCCACTGAAAAACACTCAGCCGCCTCCTGCACGTACAGCAACAGCGTACTCAAGCACTTAGAATAAAAATGTGTGTAAAACTGTTCAAAATAATCCAACTGTACAGAGGATCGCATGAAGGTTAAACCAATTTATCTGACTCTTTTGAAGGTACAACTTTTCTGGTGGTGGGTTCGCTGCTTATTTGTAGCTGCATCGCCTGGAACGTCAAATCCGTGGAGAGGCTGCCTACTGTAAGAATGCATGTTTTTCAGTGTATTTGTAGGCAATAATTGAATAACTCAAGAGCAGCATGTATAATGACAGAGCAAGTTGTGGACCCAGAAAACTTACATTATGCAACTTTAAAACCAAATAGATCTGTTCTTAACTTCACCTGAAAGTTTTTATAATCTTAGGACAGATTTCTAACAAACTTGACAGCTCAAGTGTGAAACTGGAATACTAATCTATCTGGCTCTATTGAAGCAAATCATTTGGCCACACAAAACTGGTCCACCAACTTTTCCAATTATCTTGTGTCTAGTAAACAAACTAAAATAGTTTCCCTCCCCGGTGTTTTGCACTTGGATGCTTCGTACCTGCAGCCTCGGTCCCTGATGCATTGTGTAACTATGTGCAGGCAGTTAGTTCTCTCTGTGCCACAGGAGCCACTGTGCAAGGCAGAACTCATCCTTCCACACGCCTCGTCTGAGTCCTGGCACTGGCACATGACCAACATCCTACCCACGCTGGGAGGCATCGCCCGGAAGAAAGCTGTGGTAGCTGTTTGGCACCTGTCCGGGTCACAGTTAGGCTCCATACAGTCTTGCAGAACTGGAGCCATCCTCCCGTTGCACACTGCATCACTGAGACAACGCCGTATGCGCTCCAGACAGGATCCTGATGTGTCATCAACTACAGCATAAGGCACATTTTAAATATCCTTATTACTCACTGACAGACGGCTGCTTATATGGCCACTGTCAGTTTGATACCAGTAGGTGTGATACATTGGGTAATAGAAAAATATTTGGAACCCAAAATTTGACAAAGTTTCATAGAGGATTGTCCAAATGGCTCACACCTTTACTGCCACAGATAGACGGGGGGACTGCAAGCAGGAAAGTAGTATGAATTTGAGCAGTTATTAAAATTTCATTATAATGTTGGCTGTGTCTAAATATTTCCAAGACTGCGGCTCTTTGTCCAGTGTTCCTGGTCTATTATAGTCCTTATCTAGAATAGAGCAGGTCAGTGGAGGAACATATTGTTTGACTTTCCATGATGGTGGACTTAATGTAATGTCTGATAAATGAATTATAAAAATAGTAATAATGTAAAAATAATACCCAAGTCCAGTAAGGTGCTTGATTGCCAGTCATTGTCGGAGCTTCTGTGTCTTTGAGCTGCTGCACAAATAAACACAATCTAATAAACCCATTTCAAGCACAATACACTGGCCCCATTCATGAACTCTCTTTGGTAAACACAAACATCATTTGAGCTCTGAATGCCTGTCCGCATAACAGTGAGAAGACTGCACCTGTCTTTTGATGGCATTGTGTGAGCAGTGCTGGTATAGAGGCACACAGTGCAGCCTCCTGCTCACACACGCATGCTTTGAGGGTGGGGTACAGCTCCAGGACACTGGGCAGGCTCAGGTTACACACAGCCCACTCTTTCATTTGGCACTCGTCCACTGAAATCACAAAAACAGGATTTCCCCAAAGCCTGTCAGCCAGTAGGAGACAGGTGTTTTCATACCACCTGTAGCTCATCTTTCTCGTGGCATTTGTCTGGACTTTTTCATTTATAGTATCTACAAATAAAACACTCATCACTGCATGTGGAACTCAGATATATGCAGAGTAGTGCAAAGTAGTTATTTTAAAATTATATTCTGATTTACATGTGAGCAGTTCTACGGGAAAAGTTTTGAACTGAAGGGCATAAGAGGAGTGTAATTGATAATATGTTTTTTTTTTGTTTAGTTTTTTTATCTGAGCTCTGTACAGACTTTGCCAAAGATGACAAAATCAGCTTCTTGTTTCCAACCTTAAAATATCTCATGTCATTGTCCAATTTCCTCATTATCCCCCCTGTGTGTGGATTCTGCTGCTGGCTATTGGCCTGTTATTACATTGAAGCAGTGGGCCGTGAAGCAGAATCCAATTGAGACTATTTGTAGTATTCTGTTACACAAGTAACTCAGTTACATAACACTATATATATATATATATATATATATATATATATATATATATATATATATATATATATATATATATATATATATATATATATATATATCTGAACAACAAAAATGCATTTTTACCATTTTCCTCACAGAAGGTTGCTGTTGTCTTAGCCATGCACAAATCAGACATGCAGAGCTCCACAGTTGACAAACAGGGATGCGAGAGAGAGCAGATTTGAGGCAAAGTAAAACCTAAAATAAAAACATCTATAAACATACAGATTATAAAGAAACAATCCATGCAATTTGTAGTTAACCAATTTTATATTTGAGAATAGCATATCTACTGGCAATATCTGGAGAATACATGATAAATATGAAGTTTAGTGCGACACAAGATTTGCAAAGTTTGATATGTGTAATGTTTTGTACTGAGGGTCCATCTCTTTTCTCTTGCTTAGTTTGGAGTGTTTCAGTGCGGTATTGAAGTCATCTGTCTAATGTTTAGGTTTGCTCAAAATGACACTGAAAAAAAAAAAAAACGTCACTGTGAGCGGAGTTGCCTCTCCACAGATCTAACCTTGTATCCATGGAGCCATAAAGTGGTAAACATTCCAGGCAAAGCAATAACAAAGTAATACCAGGGAAAAAAAGCAACATGGCGGCACACACTCCACCAAAAAAGGTCCATAGTGCACCTTTAAAGAACGATATAGATGAATCCAAATCCACTCCCTTAAAAGCATTCATGGATTTCAAGGACTCCTTCCTGATTTGAAGGATTTGACATGGCAATGGTCCTCCGTTGTTATTGCAGTAATTAAATTCAAATCAAAATGTTATATCTTGAACAGGGAGAGGTTGTCACAAAATCCCTCAAATCAAGAAGGAATATTTTTTCTGAAACCCTTGAACCCTTTTGAGCCATCTACAGATGAAGTTATGTATTTACTCATTCTATATGTACTACTACTATAAATGTACTATAAATGTGTGAAATTAAATATATGCTTACCAAGTATCAGTACTGCTCCCAGCCATGTTGTTTTCATTTTGGCAGGTGCACTTGCATCCAGCTCTTCCAGTGTGCTGTGCTTTGTCCTCCTGTCTTTAAACGAGATCCACCTCCAGCCCCTCCCCACTCCCACCAACACAAACATAAATTCAATATAAGCTTTAACACTGATTCACTGTGCCCATAACACAGGACAAATGACAGCCCAAAATCCTATTCTTGTCTAGTAGGAGTATTGTTATAGAAGTACAAGTACAAAGTAGTGGTCCAAGAAATCAAGGAAGGGTATGGTTAGGATGGTGAGGGGTAAAAGTATGAAACTACTCTCAAAATGAAGAAAGTAAGTAAGTAAGTAAGTAAGTAAGTAAGTAAGTAAGTAAGTAAGTAAGTAAGTAAGTAAGTAAGTAAGTAAGTAAGTAAGTAAGTAAGTAAGTAAGTAAGTAAGTAAGTAAGTAAGTAAGTAAGTAAGTAAGTAAGTAAGTAAGTAAGTACTACCCTTGACTATAAAAACAACATATGCAAAGTGTAGTAGGTCATGATTAAATTCACTTTATTACCTCTTGCATTTGACCCATTCTTCAATGCTGCAGGGACAGTCTACGGCACCTGAAGACCCATGTCCAGATTGTGAGCCAGGTTTTGGGGAGGACTACCTTAGGAGGAGGACTAGCCTGTTGCGCCTGGTTTGGAATAATGAAAAAAAACAAGACTACCTTAAGGAAACCTTCCAGACACAAGAAAAGTATACCAAGTCCACGCAGAAATGCCACAGTTCAGCTCACAGTGTAACTATGTGGTGTGCTGTGTGGTATGTGTTTCTTTATGTTTATGGTCATTACTCTTTGACTAATTTTCTCAAGGTAAAGACACAATAACAGCTGTACTAGATACCCATACATGTGCACTTTTTTATTGTGCAATAGTGTTCTTAAACCATAGGAAAAGTGTATAAAACACATGAAACATAATAATACAAACAATAGAAGTTAATGTAAAGAATAACTGCATGAATGTTGTGAATACAGAAACTATTGTCAAGGAAAAACAGTGGGAGGGACAAGACACAAGATAAAAAACACGTAGATGGGACAAACTTGAATGACATTAAAAGATATGCGGCAAATCAAAGCAATATGATTTAATAAAGATATCTACCAATTGGAGAACGGATAAACAAACTTAAATATTTATGGGTTTCAAGTTGGAAATGGTCCGCTCCATTACCACAGCAATTTTAATCATTCAAATCAAAATGCTAGATCTTATTAATTGAAAAAAAAAACATACATATAAGGAATGAATCTTTTGCCTGAAACCTCAATGGAATATGTGAAAAACACTTGAAATGCCAGTTGAATGTGCTGCGTAGAAGCTTATCATGCAAGATAACCACAAAAGGCACAAGAGGATGAGTTATGTGAATAGTTCTGTGAATTACATGTCTAAGAGCAAAGTATTTTCCATTTGTTTTATGCAAAGTTGCCCAAACATGATGTAAATGTGTGAGTTGTATATATGTATAGGCTTAGTGTATAGGCTTAGATGTAAATAATCTTACATCTGCTGAGTTATGGGAAGGTTATGATTTGTTTAGTCCAATGAACTTCAGTTACTTCAGTTTTGTCTCTAAAATAAATACTTCAAATATACCTACATATCTACACAGCTCATATTTGGGGTATACATAGCAACGTGTAGCAACTTGTTATCTGTTGGTTTGCTTCAGTCAGAGAGTCTAAACATGTAGGCCTAGCATATCTTGGATTTGACACAGTAATAATTTTGAATATGTGTTAGTGGAATGAGAATTGTCCCAGTATAAGCACTGGACAGTTCCGCAAAAAATACTTTCTCTGGCCACAAGGGGTCAGCAAAAGACGACTTCCTAATTTTCCTAATTACAGATACATTATGAGTCTGAGTGGTTCTCTCTAACACCATACACCACCTTTATCCCAAGGGTATCCTAATAGTGAACATTGACAGTATGAAGAAAATGATAATGAGAAAAAGAGTTACACAGCCCAAACAAACAAAAGAGTCAACAAACATTTTAAAGTGAACATTTATTTGAGTTGACAAAATCAGCAAAGCAACACAACAGGTCAGCCTTCACAATCTCTAGTTGTGAGAAGGACTGAGCCACAGGAGGAGCAAACCAATTACTTTAGAAACACACACATCAGCTTTATTCCCCAAAGGGCAAATCCTAAAGAAGCACAAGACTGCAAACAGTCAGATGCACATACCCAGAGGCCTGTGATTAAAGTGTGTCTTTTAAGCGACGTAATAGTCCCTGCTGTGACAGGTGTAAATGGTAAAGTACCATTCACATTGGTTGTATGAATGCTGCTTATAGGTTTGGAGCCAAGGGCCTTATAGGAGCCTGAGCCGTGGCTATATACCTATACATAATGTGTGCAAGTCTCTGACTGGGTTAGAGGATGCTGGGAAGTGGAAACCTTTGCATTCTATCTCCCATATGGAGCCTTAGGGAATTTGGATG
Organism: Periophthalmus magnuspinnatus; assembly: GCF_009829125.3. Classification (NCBI taxonomy): domain Eukaryota; kingdom Metazoa; phylum Chordata; class Actinopteri; order Gobiiformes; family Gobiidae; genus Periophthalmus; species Periophthalmus magnuspinnatus. The sequence goes on from NC_047140.1 coordinate 26,211,135, forward strand.
AAAACACATTCAACTTTAAACCCATATTCAATCCTCACAATACTTCACATTTTATTTCTCTGAAATCCACAAAGTCAAACAACAGTGTCTGCCCCAGTATGCGGTCTCCTGTAGACACACGCACACAGCCTGGGCACAGGGCTTCTATGTTTGTACAGTTTTCTTTTGACTCCTGCTGCTGACACTGGGCATGTTTTCTGACCTTTTAATAAGGGTAAGATGTTTCTTCAAGGAGGCACTCTCTGTCACCGTCCAATCACAGCAATACATGTAACCTTTTAGAGCCTCCCTTTTGAAGTGCTCACAGAAAATGATCTGTCTCCAGATATGCAGTGCTTTCAATATGCATGAGTTACAAATTGATGGGAAATGATGACCGTTGTCATAGCAAATAACATAATAAACAAAACATTCTATCCTTTGAATTTTCCTTAAATTGGTAACCATAACATGAAACTGGAAGTATAAACATTTTAGACCTAATACATGACCCTCTAAATGTATTCAGGCTTAGACAGAAATAAATAAATAAATAAATAAATAAATAAACAGATAAATAAATGTAGCACAGGTTATCTTTCTTGATATGAGAAGTACCCTCCACAGCTCAGCCCTGTGTCCTGGTTTGGAGTGGGCATTCGGGGCACTTAGAGTGTGATTTTCACATTCTTCTGTGACACATTTTGTGTGTAGCTCATGGACAGTGTTTGATCGATGCACATGATTAGTGTTGGGCCAACGGCTGCTGCTGTTAGTGATTGACAGCTGTTCTCATCTTTAAAGCCTCCATTATTGACTTGTGTCCCTAAAGCACCAGAGCATCAAGCTTTAAAATCATAATATTCCTAAAAGCTGCTTTGATTAGTTTTCCAAGAGGATTCCTCAAAAACACTGGATGTTGGTCTTTGTCTTTTCACCACCACTGAAAAACATCCCTTAAGACACATTCATGCGGTGAATTTTTATCATTGTGGTGACTGACTATTTGACCTTTCTTCAAACGCTGCTGTTGTTACACACCACACAAATTTACAAAAAAATACTCACTGTTGAAACAATATTACAATGCATAATCCAAAAGCAGGCAACATTTTACAGAACAAACAAACAAGAACAATCACATGTTTACCTTTGCAAATAACACACTCAACTGAACACCTTTTACATATGACACTCTTTTGAGGTAAACTATAGTTCTGTCATATTTACATTTGTTCTATTGTAAAAACTGTGCTGTTGTCCTTGTGGCTAAATGTTCTATTTTCTATGTTTTATCTTCAATAACATTTGGTCCATAATCATGATAGTGGTCATAGTAGTCCTAGTCTGGAGTAACAGGGGTGGACGATGCTGCAGTTTTATTCTCATTTTTATATAGAGCCAAACCGACAGTGGGGTTGACAGAAGTAGATGACATGTGCTGCATAGAACAATGTAATGTCTAGATTAAAGAGGTTACATTTTCTGTCATTGCATCACCCCTCCATGTTACCATCCACCCCTGGTACCTTCCACCCCTGGTACCATCCACCCCTGGTAACATCCACCCCTGGTACCATCCACCCCTGGTACCATCCACCCCTGGTAACATCCACCCCTGGTACCATCCACCCCTGGTACCATCCACCCCTGGTACCATCCACCCCTGGTATGTAAACTATCAGCCTATTAAAAATAAGTGGTTAGACATGCTGATGCTGTTCTAGTCACATAATGGAGCACCTAGGCAAAGGGAGAAGATTGTCCACAAAAAGGCTCTTCACTCGACTTTCTGTCTGTTCACCCAAACCATGTCCAATGAGAAAAACAAAGAGAGATAAAATTGGCAGTGAAATCTCACAGAGTCTAGACGATCTGGTCTGAAATGCGTGACACACTGTCCATGTTGTGGACTTGTGTGGACAGGGACTTTCTGCTGTCGGTGCTGGCCCTCGTCCGGATCTTTTGAGACCGACTCTGGTCCTGTCCGCACCAGTGGCAAGTGAAGGCGGCTTTGAACTCTTCACGGAATTTACCTGAACAGGCAAAAATAATACTGTAATAACAAGCCTTAATTTTATTGCAAATTAATATTTAATACAAATATATAATCAAATGTATTTAATAAAAATATAAATAATGTATAACAAGTAATAATAATTTAGAATGCAAGCACAAAAACACATTTTTATTTTGTACTGACCCTACCCATAGAATCAAAAACACAATGGGCCATAAACTAAGCTGACCACATTTAATTTAAATTGAAAGCTATTGCTTCCAATGAACATGAGCAATCAAGACTGAGCAGGTGTATTGAAAGTTCAAGTGTCTGGGGAGAGAATGAGTTGGCACTGACAATAGAGAGAAAATGAATGTGGCGTGCAGCTGTCATGATTATCTCCAAGTTTATTTATGAAATCTAAACATAAGAACAAATATATCAAACGACTCCCACACACTGAAAGCAAATTTTACTGCTCGTTATAAAAATAAGCATCTGCAAAAGCATATATTTGGTACATAATTCAAATATGCAAAGAAAATGGGTTTAACCAATAGTTTGAATGACTCATACAGAAAGTTCGACATCTTTGCACAGAGGCATCCAACGTGCACTTCCACAGGGGTTTTCAATTTCCTAACACGGTACTGTTACAATTTTCAGATTAATACTTTTATTCATTTTATTCATTCTTTTGTTTGTATTCAAATGGGAAAACTAAGGGGTAAAAATGGCTTTATGGCTCTTGGCTCTTCATTTGTGTGGTACATCTGCTCTTCAAATCAATGCATCCTTGAATAACTCAGGCACAAACTCATTTGTAATTTCCCAGCAGACACCATTTTGTTATTGACATAAACATAAAAAACAGTGTGTTCTTGATGTGTTGTTTTGCACATGCATTCACACATCACACGCTTACCACTGAGGAAATTGTATATGATGGGATTGGCTGCACTGTTGGCATAAATGAGCCAGTGTGAGAAGGTGAACCAGGCGTACACAGTCTCCCGGTCGTTGGAATTCTTAAATGTCCCAAAAACCCTGCCAACAAGAAAAAATATATATATGAATTACTTTTTAATGTAATTTCTCAGTCCAGATGGGCTGCCCTGGGCCTTTTATGCAGAGTTTGCATGTTCTCTCTGTGTCTGGGTGGGTTTCCTCTGGGCACTCCAGTTTCCCCCATTAGATAGATGGACCTTTATTGTTATTCTTTTTCACAGACACTGTCAAACGATATAGATACAAACAGTAAGGACAAAGATACAGATAGATACAGGACCCACGCACGCACACACACACACACACACACACACACACACACACACACACACCCAAATGCTTCTTGAGGATCCAGATTATAGACTCCTGAGAGCAGTGATGGCAGAAGGGACAAAGCTTTAACTGAAGCGTGCCTACTTCCACCTCAAAGTCCTGTATCTGCAGCCTGAGGGCAGCAGACAGAAGTGTGTGTGTGAAGAGGGCGGTCTGAGTCCCTGCTGACTGTCCAGGCCATGCTTGTTGCTGCTTTGTCCCTGTGCGTTGTACCCACTGCTCCTGACGTGTTGCCCCAGCAGCTTTTAAGGATGGGTCAAATGCAGAGAATGAGTTTCCCTCACAAGGGTAACTTGTGACGTCTTGCACTGCAGATGTCTCTATGTGAACTATATTACATTGATGAAAAGGTTTTAGAGGAGTGGCTTTAAGGATAAGCCCTTTCAGGTTTCTGCCACGCTCCATCGGGCTTGTATTGTACTGTATTTCATTTCAAACTCCTGCAGCAAAAGAAAATTGATTTCTGTCAACTGGATGAGAGTGAATCAATTAACAGAATTCAATTTTCTTTTGCTACTGGACAACTGCAGGATTACTCAGACATAAAGTTATTAATGTATAATGGGAAAATAATAAATAAATAAATACATTTTGTCTTATTCATTTCCTAGGGGGGCCCCTCACCTCTTCATGATGTTGAGCACGCTGATGGGCAGGTAGCAGAGTGCGAACACAAACAGCACCACCATGAGCATGCGTGCGGTCTTGCGTCTGGCCCGCACCTGCTTGATCTCAGCACACACTGTGCTGGTGCGGACCCTCACTGACTCTCCAGATGCCGCACCCGGAGAAGAGCACTGGAACGTCTTAAACTTCCTGTGCAACACTGACGTGCTCCCGGGAATCTGAGGAGGAATCATTGTTTTATGAATTAGCCATTAGGTTAGTTTGTTTATTCAGACATAGCATAAAATTAAAATATACTGTAAAAAATACATCCTAACTGACCCTCTCATGCTTATTATAATAGTAGCCTATTATAGTCTACAAAATGTAATCACATGTGTAATCGCAGTGTAAAGAAAATATTTGAATTCATAAATGGTAAATAGTCACATTTTTATTTAGTGTTTTTCCACCTTAAAGGTGCTCAAAGAGATTTACCACTCACCATTCACACACCAGTGTACACAGAGACTGGCAAGGTGGGTAAAATGTCTTGCCCAAGGAACACAACAGCAGTCATCTGTGGGAGCTGGACTGCTCTACCAGTGATGTTTATGTCGAGAGCAAGGTTCAACCCATTAATATTCGGATCAGTGAGCAAACACAAACCAACTGAGCTCCTGTTGCACCAGTATAGCTGCAGTAAATCTTGATCAGTAGTAAACAAGATGAAGCTAAATTTCAACAACAGTAATTCTAGTCATGTTCCCATTGTACCTGTGTGTGTCAGCCTGCTACCTCTGCCTCTAAACATTCATTTAAAGGCACTTTCTCTCCCCTCCATCGTACATTCGATTCTGTCAAATACTGCAACCCTCCTTTAGCTCCGCACCATGTTTTCCAACTTTTTCTACATAACCTGTATGCATTTTTTATGTCTCCTGTTTTATATTCTATGTCTTAACTTTGTAACATAAGGGAATGGTTTTAATTGTCTATGTAAAGCACTTTGGGTGACATGTATGAATAGCATTTTATGAATAAATTAAAATGTATTGGCTGGACTAATCTCTCATCTGTCAGTATCTAATTAGTAGCTCAGCTCATCCGTTCAAATCTATAAAGGGTATATATTGTGCTACTCACCTGTTGGCACCAGAGTTTGTGGCAGATCTGGATATAAGCCAGGACCATCAGACACAGGGGGGCAAAGTAAGTCACAATGAAGAAACAGGTATGATAGACTTTGGGGTAGATGTCTGCTGTGGAGAAAAGACATTCACTGCATCAGAGCTAAATCAATATAGTACAATTACTGTGCCAAACTCTGGCGTAATAGAATCCCAATAGAGCTAATTCAGAGTTAATCTAGTTTAAACTTCTTGTGCCAATAAAACCCTAAGATGTTTAATTAGTGTCTCGAGGTAAGTTTCTGTTTTGTTCTCCTGTGCCAGGCTAATCTGCTGCCTCATTCAGACTGCTTTATTCAACCTCGCCTTTGCTCTAAAACAGGCTCTCATGTTTAATAAATCTAATGCTCGCTTAGAAGTACAAGTAAAAAGGCTTTTCCAAATGACTAAGGGCCTGTGACAGCCAGAGTAAAGGAATACCCACTCATTTAGCTGGAGTAAAACTTAATATCATACATAGGCGAGGAGAAGAAAAACTTTACCAATGTTTTATCAGTCTACCGATCTCTCTCTTTTTATATTCTTACTATGAATGGAGCTTATTGTCTGACTCAGATGACACTCGACAGACCTGTGTTAGTACAGTTTTAGACCCGTTTTTGTCCTGTTTGAGCAATAAAGCGACTAGTGAAGTGAAAATGGGTCATTTCATTCAGAATCAATGTTGTGGTGTTATATTGTACTCTTGTGCAATACTTTATTTTTGAGATGTTCCAACAGAAAATTTTGGTTGACTTTATGGAACTTAGAGAAGAAAATACCAGGGAATTGTCACAATACTTAATTTGACTTCAATAGTAAGGAATAGGCATGGTACTCAATCATAGACTGTATATATAAATGAACATAGCTCCAAATAGGAAGTAAGCATGGCTCCAATTCACTTTCTATTGAAAAATACTTTACCTCTCTCTCTGTAACTGCTGCTGTCAAGCTTATCATTTTGGTCTTAAAATGTTTGTATTAACCCACTCTACATGATCCTAGTATTTGTATTTCACTCTTGTGTTCATAAATCAAGATATTAAGATTAATAACAGACAAATCAGGCGCCTTCTTTCACCAAGGTCGCTCCCACTAAAGTTAGCAACTGGTTTGATTGACAGTATTACTAAGCACCGCCTCCCTACTAAACTAATGGCGCGAACAGGAAGGCACGTTACCTTCAACAGCTTTGCTCCAGATTGGCTCTTTGGAAATCTGACCGCGAGCATCAGAGCAACCAAATATGGAAGTCGGTTTCACATTTGCCTCTATAACCACTAGCCTCAATGAGCTTCATTTGACTGGAGCCGAACGCTGTGGGTGACTTCACGCTCACTTAGTCCAATTCTTTATACACACTATGGACTTGATACAAATTTTGATATGACTTGATTAAGAAATACAATAGCCATTTTCAAGGCAAAATAATAGTACTTTCTTTATGTTACTAGTCCCGATAAAGCCCAAGATCATTCTATGCAGGAAAGGCTACATTTTGTCCGCTTTGTGTGATTTTCAGAATCAATGCTTGCTCAAATGAGTATCTACTTTCTATAACAGCTTTAGCATTGAGTTTCCTGTTTTAGATCATTTTGACATCCCTACACCAGGCTCTTGTTGTCACTTCCGAGGTGCATTTGTTTTCGACATCAGGACGTACCTCCCACTGTTCCCTCCAAGCTGCGCGTGCGCAGAGACCGTGTCACTGCTGACACGGTCTCCGCGCACAGAAAATCTGTGCTGCGCACAAAAAAATCGAACCGGAGTTGAAAATAAAATAAACACACAACAATTCATTCTGGGCTATTTTTCAGTGTGAGTCATTGAGTGTGACCGGTGACGAGCTGCTCCAGCCAATTATGTGATTCACATACGTATTTGCGCAGCTCATCAACGTCATTGACAGGCTCCTCATGGGCCGCTATCAGTGTTTTAGGCGATGTGGCCGATGTGGAGTGAAGACTCGCTAATGAAAAGTGTTTAACCCCTTACCGTTCCGACGGCCCGCCCTCAGGCAAAGATCCGCGCGTAAAATTACGCGCGCGTAATTGCGTAATTTTACGCACTGTTTTGCAGCAGTTTTGCGTTTTAAACATGAGGAAACGGACAAAACAAAGGAAGTACGCGACCGAGGACACTGTGGATGTTTGTACAAGTTAAACTAGAGGCATCTCGGACCCGGAGCGGTTCGTGGAACCGAGTGAAGATCTCACGGTGGAGTCAGGAGCAGAGGACCTTTTTTGTTTTGATGGACTGGATGCTGTTCCTGATCGGTAAGCGTGGTTTATTCTGCTATTGACTTAATTGTGGGTCAAATGTGTATTATGTGTAATAATTAGCATTAGCTAATGCCAGCGCTCCATGGGACCGCTCAGGGAGTTTGTGTTTGCTCAGACTCATGAAAAATTAAAGGGAACATTGGTACCTCCCCAGTGCTCGTCACACACAGTGAACAGACTGGTCTTGTTAGTGAGTTCGGGCACCAGACTGCTGCACTCCATCACTACGGCCTGAGGGATCATGATGATGCACGACACCACCCAGATGACCACGATGTTCTTCCGAGCTCTCCGTGCTGTGCTCTTGAACATCAGCGGGTGACAGATGACATACCAGCGGTCGTGGGCGATACTGCTCAGTGTCAGGACGGACACGGACACCGAGATTGTCTGAAAAATGAATAGTTAAAGTTGTTAGCAAAGCAGAGTGGTTAGTGCCCCTGCCTATAGTCGTGTGGGTTTGAGTCAAAGTTCAGTCAAAGCAATCGCTGCATGCCCGCCCACAGTTGTCCATTTAATTGCTAGATAAAGGGACTCTATGTAACCTTTTTGATAAGAGGGTTCTCAAACAGCTTGTCTCCATGGAGATGTTACTGCCTTGCCATTAAAACTGTCCATCTTGGATGTGTTCAACGTATGGGCTTTTATTGCTCAGAAACACCTTTAAAAACATGCATCTTACTGTGAGTGGGGTTGGCTCTCCACAGATCTGATCTGTAACTTGACCTGATGGTGTCACCTTGCCTCCACTGAGATAAGTTTAATGCCAAAATTTGGAACTTTCCAGGCAAAGCAATAGCATCTTAATGGAGACAAAGTAGATATATGACACAAAACTTACTCTTGTGAGCTTTAAGCCATGTTAGAATGTTGTTACTTCATCAAAAACAAACCTGGAGTTGTGTTATGTTTCATTCACACATGTTTGGGTAATGGTGTCTGTGTGTCTGGGTAATGGTGTCTGTCCCTAAGTCATCCAGGTCTGATCCATAGTGAAAGTAAAACTGTCAAGTGGACAAAAAGTTGTAGAAGTGAAGACGTTTCGCTGCTCATCCTTCTTCAGTTCTGGTCAGATTACTGGTGGACACTGCCTTATTTCAATCTGAAGGGAGGAGCTACCTACACTGAAACTGAAATCAGCTATTGTCTACAGTCTATTGAGCTACACTAAGTGCGCACTGTGCCCAAGTCATACGTATCATATTGATTCAGCTCTTAATGGGTGCTTTCACACCTATTAGCATAATGGCTAACTCTGTTGTTTTCTTTGTTTCATTTGTTTTCTTTGGGTCTGAGGATGGAGGATGGAGATGGGGGATAGATGATGTCTGAGGCCCCCATTTCTGTTCAAGGAAGGATTGTTTTTCCTCACAAAAATAGCTTTTTTAACTCTCTCTCAAACCATTTCTTTTCTCTGGCTAAGATCTGAACTTCACTATCTTCAAAGGAGCAGCTAGTGGCTTTTAGAGGAGATGTACGGCGGACTGGGGTCCAGAGGAGCTCTCGCGACAGTGTTGGTACATCCTCTTATGGAGTGGCTGTGTAGTTTCTCCAATATAACTCTCACTGCACTCTTCACTACACTGAATGCAGTAAACCACATTGCTTTGTTTATGGCCCGGTGCTTTCTCCTTTGGGTGAACCAGTCTCTGCCTTAAAGTGACTGTACGTTTGAAATAGACAGGAATTTCATACTGTCTGAAATTCCAGTCTGTTTGGGTAACCCTTTATTATTAGTCTGTCTGCATCTTTAAAGCTCAAAATGCTCTGTTCCACCTTGTGTCATGAAGCAGTTTTCAAATTAACAGCTACATTTGCCTTTAGTTCAGCAGAGATTGGCAGTTCCAGGACTGAAATCATCCAAATGATTCTAGCGAAGGTGAATAAAATTTAAAAACAGCACTTCCTGTATTACCAAATGACAACACAAGGTGGAACAGAGTGTTTTCTATTTGAGAGAAGAACTGAGCCTAAATATGCAGGGTTTGTGTGTTAAACATGTGTGAATGAAACAAAACACAACTCCAGATATGTTTTTGATGAGGAAACAACATTATAACATAGATCAGAAAATAGCGTAACATGGGCCCTTTAACTGGCATAACTGAACAAGAAGATCTTCACACATTTACAAATACACATAACATAGTTTAGCAACATATTAGTCACACTGATGCACTGTTGCTTTTGCTGCATACTATGGGAAAACAGCTTTGAAAAACACAGAGAAATGCACAGACGCAGATCAAAAAGCTGAATTCAGATTAATCATGAATGTGAAGTGAAGTGGTCCTGAGCTGATGCTATCCAGATGCTTTGGTACCACACAGACATGATAAGGTTCAGCATTTAATCTAATACCAAACACCCTACATCAGTCACCATGGCACAAAATACAGAGATTGAGCTCAAACGGTAAATGTGTGTATGTATTATCATTATTATAACCTCCACTGTTGCATCTCCCCTTTACTTTGAAGTACCTAACTACAAACCTCTGTGTTGTATCCCATATTTCCCTCACTTTTATATATACACTTAATGTTCCTTTCTCACTTGTAAATATGTGCGTCATGTTGTAAATATTGATATGTGCAAAATAAACATTTTTAAAAGCCCCCAAAAAAGTAAATTGCAGTAAATTGTGTTATTTTTTTGAGTGAATTCAACCCTACTTTTTAAATTCCAATAAAATTTGTGAATCAACTGTATCTGAATCACTGAGGTTAATTTTAGTGGTGGAATGTAACAAAGTACAAGAAGTAAAGTACTTTTACACATTTTAAGTATCTGTATTTTACTTCAGTACATTTTAAAGTGAATGTGTTTTACTTCACTACATTTGAGAGCAGGTACATTCTGCTCCACGACATTTTTAAAAGGACTGAAAAATATGGTTTCTTATTGTTTGAGTCCTGCTGAAAAGACCGAGGGGGGGTATTTTTTAACAAGTTCATAATTTGAGCAAACAAAAATATACAGACAAAAAAAGCTTGGAAAAAATGATGGATTTAATAGTTGCTGTTGAAAATTCTGCACACATTTTATCCAAATTACTACATTTTAAGTATTATAAGATTTCAAATAGGCACAAAATACTTTAACTTTTTCCTGTTTACCTTTACTTGAGAAGATTTTTTCATGTGATAATTTTACTTGAGTACTGTTTTGTTCCAGTTTCTGTACTTTTACGACTGGTCTCATGACTCAATATCATCTGGATCATCTTTTGGGACACATGTTTACTTGCTCTCTCCTCAAACTGTTTACATGCAAGCTCCCACAAGTATGTATGCCTTATTCATGAGATAATCAGCGTAACGTCAGAAGTGAGTGGTTGTAATGTTCTGGCTTTGATATATCTATACCCATTTCCACTCTTTTACTGTGTGTCATATCCCCATGTCCACTGTCTAAATGATTTCCTGTGTGGAGCGGCAACAGCAGGTGGAGGCCGAGATGAAGCTGTGTTATATTGGAGTGTTGTTGCATATCACGCTCTGTTTCCTGTCTGTCTTATCTTTCACTCCTCATTTCACATGTAGAGGATAGATGTGTTTGGGAATTTAATCAAAGGACTTGGGGCTCAACCATGTCCCCAATTTCACATCCAAGAAAAACCCAGGGCCGCCTAATACACTCTCAGAAGTCTAGTGTGATGTGAAAGGGGTGAAATGACAGCCTAAATATATTAAGGAAGCAACAATCAGTATGTTTACGTGACTTTATGTGGCTTCGGAAATGTGATCCAGGACCCAGTCAAGTCTAACATTGTCTAGATCTGTGTTTCTCAATCTGTGGTCTGTGTATCACGGGTGGTATGCTCCTTCAGGTGGTATTTGGACCGTGGCAATGATAAACTTCACTATTAAGACTGATTTAGCCCGTGATTAGACATGGTTTAGATCCGGTGCTACCATAGACTGTATATGTAAATGGACATAGCTAACCTGCTAGCCGTTGTGTCCCAAATAGGAAGTGATCATGGGTGCGCCTCTGGTTCCACTGACTCTGGCTCCAATTCACTTTACATTAGAAAGCTGTGGCTCCTCTCTCTGTAACTGCTGCTGTCAGACTCATCATTTTGGTCTTAAATTGTAAGTACTGACCCGCTCTACATGTTCCTGGGTTTCTTATTTCGCTATGTTGTCCAAAATACACGCTCCATGCTAAACCAGCGGTGCGGGAGGAAATTCACAGTCTATGTTTTTAAAACCAGTAGATGAAATTGAGCTTATTGCTGTAGTTAAAAGTTGTAAAAATAAGACATCAACTGATTATCAAGGCTTGAATATGACTCTAATAAAAACTGCAATTAATGAAATTGCAAAGCCACTAACCTACATATGCAATTTGTCCTTTCAAACTGGTACCTTCCCTAAACAAATGAAAATGGCAAAAGTAATTCATATTTACAAAACCGGCAACAAGCATCACTTCACAAATTACAGACCTGTTTCAAAACTACCTCAATTTGCAAAAATTTTAGAAAAACTTTTTAACAATCGTCTGGAATCATTCATAGAAAAACACAAATTGCTTTCTGATTGTCAATATGGGTTTAGAGCCAACAGATCAACTTCATTAGCATTAATTGATACAATTGAGGAAATAACTAATTCATTAGATAAGAAAAAATTTGCAGTTGGATTATTCATTGACCTAAAAAAAAGCATTTGACACCCTCAAGCATCAAATTCTAATTCAAAAACTAGAGTTATACGGAATCAGGGGAGTTGCCTTAAAATGGGTAGAAAACTATTTATCAAACAGGCAACAGTTTGTGAAGCTGAATGAGAGTTGCTCACCATATCATGATGTTACCTGCGGTGTCCCACAGGGGTCAGTATTGGGTCCGAAATTCTTCATTCTGTATATCAATGACATATGTTCTGTATCTAAGATGTTGAAGTTCGTCCTATTTGCTGATACTAATATTTTTTGTTCGGATGGTAACTTGCACAAACTAATGGAAACAATAAGTTCAGAAATGGAAAAATTACAAGTGTGGTTTAAAAGAAACAAGTTAACATTAAATTTATACAAAACAACTATAATGTTTTTAGGAAATAGGAAGATAGATAATGAAATAAAGGTGTCAGTGGAAGGAACTATTTTAGAGAGAGTACAGCAGAGTAAATTTTGGGGGGTAATAATAGATGATAAACTGGAAGGAACATATTAAAATATATTAAAACAAAAGTAGCTAGAAGTATAGCGGTATTATCACGAGAAGTATTAGAGTTAAAATCTTCAACAATTATACTTTTCTTTGATATTACCGTATTTGACTTACTGTGTAGAGGTGTGGGGGAATAATTACAAAACAAATATACAACCCTTAGTTATTCTTCAAAAACAAGCAGTTAGAATTGTGCACAAAGTGGGATTTAGGGAGCACACAAATGATTTATTTTCACAGTCTAGATTACTAAAATTTGAGGATTTGGTGGAATACCACACCTTGCTTATTATGTTCAAAGCAAGAAATTATCAATTGCCACCAAACATTCAAAACTTATTTAGTGAGCGAGAAGGGAATTATAACCTTAGAGGAATGGCTAAATTTAGACACGCTAAAGTGCACACTACAAGGGAGAGCTTTTGTGTTTCAGTCTGTGGGGTCAGATTATGGAATGGGCTGAGTGAAGATTTAAGGCAATGTTCAAATATTAGGCAATTTAAAAAAACTGTATAAATGTCATATTCTGTCCAGATATAGCAAAAGAATATCCTAATTAATGGTAGTAGTGGCTATATGTATACTTTTTTGTTGATAGAATGGTTCAGTACTGATGTACAGGAAAGACTATGGTGATTGTTGTGATAATAACAAAAATGCATGATTTATGAACATACTCAAAATAAAATTCATTTCATTTCATTTCAAAGGGGCGTTACCTTCAACAACCTCACTACGGATTGGCTCTTTGGCTGCTATGATACTCGCGGTCAGAATTCCAAATAAGGAACGCTGTAGGTGACGTCACACTTCTTTATACGGTCTGTGGGTGGTACCTGGGAAACCAAATCCTTTCTTTGGTGGTACTTGATGTGAAAAGTTTGAGGTAAGCTGGTATAGATGTGTAGTTTTGTGGTTCATATTTGACATATTCCTTGACTGACTGGATGACAAATGGAATTAAATAGAAAAATCACAATGTTTACTTGGGGTTCACATGAAAATTTAACTTTGTCTGTTACTTTTACCTGCTTCTGGAGTGTACAGATACAGCAGGACAGACAACAGTATTAAAAGGTTGTCCAAGACGTTTTCATAGATCTTTACATCAGACCTTTCTCTGCAGTTGACCTTTCCATTTTGGGAAGATAAAGGAGACAAAAGCGAGACTAAATGTTTCTTTGTGGGCTGCTGCTAGTGATGAAGAAGCCACGTTTTCCATCAGAGCATTTCAGGGCAAATCCATTTAAACTTGTTCGTTTTTAGGAAATAAATCCTTTCAAGTTAATCAAGTCTCGCTTCAAGGAGAGCCGCTAGAAACTCCACAAACCATGAACGAGGAATAGTAATGGCTTGAAAGTGAGAAATAATTTGAGAGAAAAAGTTTGAGTTGTTTTGCCAGGTAGTTAAGCTTTCAAACTAGCAAATTCAGCTGGAGTTAAATACACATTTGTACAGGGTTCTCACAAGCTCAGTGTTTTGTGGCATGTACGGGACAGACAGTGACTTGGGAATGCTTTAGCTTAAATGGTCTATGGTCACATTTATATATCATTTTCTACTTTGCAAAGCACTCAAAAGCGCTTTACATCAAGGAACCACTCACCCATTCACACACAAATGTAAAACTTGAGCGTAAAGTGCCAGAGAGAGGGCTCATACTTCACACACCTCTACAATCTGAGTTTTGTACCGTGAGTTTGCTTCAATTTCTCCAGGGACTTCCTCCAACAATATCCTTCCTCCAACACTTCACTAGCGAGGATAAATAAAGTAACACACAGTTACCAAGCCAGGCACTAGTGTTGTTGTCATCCTGTCAACATAATAGTGGGCTTTTGTTACAGTGATAAAAAAAAAAAAAAACAAGAACGTTGGCGCAAATGTCAGGTTTGTCCTATTTCCGTGAATTCTTTCAGTAATGATACAGTAATGGTACTTCTAATTTCTAGTTTTGGAGCAAACATTTAATATAGGTTGCATTCACGCTCTTGAATTTGATTTAATAATTTCAAATGGAGGGCATGGGCTTATATAACTCTATGGGAGGTGACAAATATACAAAATGATTAATATTTGTTAGAGACTGTCTCCACAAACATCTCATATTAATATTAATCCTTTCACCTGACAACTGCTACATCTTTGGGGCTGAGCCTGAAGCTATTGTTAAAGAATCATTTCACTTCTGTTTATTCCCGCTGACAGAGAAGATGATAATATTGAAATTTCCGGGAGTTTTGTTTCATGTGGATCGTCATAAACCAGGTCAACAACTCTGCAATCTGACAGTTAAACAGCCACTTCTCTGATAGTATTCTGACCCGCTTGCTTCTGCCTTGTTTGCTTCCGTTTCTCCAGAGATTTCCTCCAACTACGTCACTGTCCAAAGTAATAAATGTGATGCTGTGTTTGCCCTAAAGCCTCTGTCGGATGTACTATAGCTACATGGATAAGGAGTATAAACTAACATCTCATCATCGTGCTGTATTACCTGAAGATAAGGCACGATTTTGCAGAGCGTTTTTCCAAAGAACCATGTCTCGGTGATGTCAACCACAAGGCTGGCGGGCAAACAGATGATGGTCACCAGGATGTCGGCGAATGACAGGTTCACGATGAAGTAGTTGGTGACGGTGCGCATGTTACGGTTCTTCCACACGGCAAAGCAAACTGGAAATACACAAACAAACAGTCAGTACAGCAGCTTTATCTTTGGGGGGAACCTTTTATTATGAGAGGCAGATTCTAAACTATGCTCTTTTTGATCCTGCTTTTTCATATTTGTCATTTTCCTCATCTTCTGCATGCATTTTGCTCCAGATGCCTTGTGTAAGAATAATTCACTACTTCAATTTAAAAAGTTAAATGCATTCTATTGAACCTTTGGGTAAATGTCTTTTTATTTGGATTAAGAGACACTGACCTTGAAAGCAGCACTTTGTGACAAAATCACATCTAATTGTAAAACATTTCATTGATCGCAGAGTTTTAAGAAAAAATAATGTGTTTTACTATATGACACTGTAAGATGTAAGGTGATTGGCTGTGTGCTGGTGGTCCACCCTGCTTCTCTTTGCCTGAAAAAACTGTTCAAAAGCTCCATGAGCCCAAAATTTTCTTGCAAATGAATTCGATAGCAATGTGCCAAGTGCTTTGGGAGAGCTAGGAATATTGAACAGATGTGATTCTCTCTCAGAGTTTGAAAATCTGGTTCCACAGCTTTAACATAAACAACGTAAAAATCTATACACTGCACAGAATTCTTTGTCATTTATTGGAAGAGGCTTTAAAAGTGAGCAGAAGATTTGTGTTCTAGTTATTTGATCAGCTGCACTAAAGCCAGATAATCTATTTACACTATTGAGTGTAATCTACAGTCAATACTCATTTGGATCCGCCCTAATGCATAATCAGCTCTATTTATGAGCAGAGCACCTGGACCCTTAAGGACATCATAGTCTTTATATCGAGACTGACAGATGATCCAAACGCCTCACGGCTCTTTTATGTTTAACGTAATAGTTTTTCAGGCTGGGTTCAACTGAGGCAAACCTCAGCATTGACTTTTTGTGAAAATAAATGGGAGCAAGATGTGACAAAGCATAGGTTTTTGAGCGCACATGAAATTGCACTGAAGCAAGGTGAAAGGCATAGCAATAACAAAGAAGGCCACATGCTATTCTGTTTAAATCCAGTAAAGTGAAATGTACAGCTGCCGTGAATCACAACATCTTTGTTTTAAATTGATGGCGCTTAAAGCAATGAATGAGACTGGAATATAACTCCTGCATGTTTCCATAGAAATAGGGAGTTACAACCATTTCCCACGGAGACAGATAAGTTGTATGCCATACAGTGGAACATCATTTCCATGGAAACAAGCTGAGGAGGCCGTCATCCAAGACAAATAAGTCTGTTTTGTGGCGCTTACAGTAAAGACACATGTTTTTCTATGTTTTCAGTGGAATAGAAACATCCATAATGAAAAAACAAAAAACATGCTTTAATTTTTATTTGGCAACAAAAAGTTACGTACTATGACTTGAATGTTTCTGACATTGCATGCATATCCTAAATGAATTGAGCATCTTATTTTTGAAGCTTTTTATTCATTCTATGAAAATACAAAAGAGGCACAGATTTGATGACATATGACCTTATGACAAACACACTGTTTTCCTCCATGCCCTATGAATAGTCTTATCTCCATGACAACATAGACGAGGTCAAATGATGTAAAATTAGCAGTACTCTAATTAGCAAAAACATTACATTTTATATGTTAGATCTCTATAAACCCACACTATGCCTATTTGAGTCATTATCGTCATACAGATTTGACATTCATTTTGTGAGAAATGATCTGATATTAGCCGGGTTTTCAGTGGAATGTCTGTTTGCCTTTACAGTTGTGTAACAATAATAACGATTTATCCATTATTTATGTAAAAAATACGGTTTTCTAATGGTCTGTCAGGCAGCAGAGGCCCTGTGTTTTTCAGCCAACCTCAGTCACTACTTTTCTATATCTATTTTTCCCTAATGGATTCCTTAAGTATTGACAACAGCAAATGGCAAAGGCATATTTTTTTGTCATGGTGCCGAATGACATTTGCAAATGGGCAGCTTTTAGACTGTCAATGCAAAACAAGTCAAGGTTTACAATTCTACTTTATGTATCAGTTCAACACAACACAAACTCCATGTGTGATTTTAGAGTGTAAACAGCAAGTGATCTGCTCAAAGAAAACCAGCTTATTGAATGTACATATCCAGATCTAACCAATATGTCCTTTTCACTGAGCTAGGTCCTAGTTCTAGTTCGCTCAATCAGTGCAAAGCTGCTCTTCCTGCACCATTCATTCTTGATGAGGATTAACAAGAGTTTGGCTAAAATAGATCAATATTTAAATATCAGACAGTAGAAAGTAGGTTACTGATGGATGATCACAGATGGCATGTTAAGACCTTTACGACGATCTAAGCGCTTAACCGGAGGAAACGTGTGTCTTTATAAAGGCTGATATTTGTACCTCAGTCCTAACGCTAAGGCTAATCTAAATCTAAATAGAACACAAAACAACTCGATAAAAAATACATCGAATGACAAGAAAAAATCATTCAGGCTGTAGCTCTATTTTAACGTCACTAATTCATTTTACATTCACTTAGCATTAGTATTAGCTTCAAGACACAAATACAGACTTTTCTAAACACAGAAGCTTCTTTCTGTGAAGTATTTACATCGTAGTAAAGGTCTGGACATGCTATCTGGGATTATCTATCTATAACTTGCTGTTTGGTATTTTAATATTAATATATTTTAACAGGACTCGGCTAATTTCCAATACACAATGAACGGAGCAAGAGGTCTTCACTTTTTGAGAGAAACGGGACTATCCAGACAGCTCTGTGAAAAGGGTCTATATTATGTGGCGCTATGATACATTTCACTGTATGGTTCTCCAAAGAAAGACGCAGCAGACTACATACTACTACTATAAAAAGAATTAAGATTGTGAAATGACTTGAGACAAACAGCCAGGCCTATAACCAAGAGTTTTATACAGACAGACCTGCAGTGTGTTATATAAGCAACTGACCTGAATGCATCTGCACCATGAACCTGTGAATTAGTATTTGCATATTAGATCAATGGAGGGAATGGAGCTGTAGATGGTCTAATAAATCAAAAAGGTGAAATGAAAACCACCACATACAAGCAGCTAT
Source organism: Periophthalmus magnuspinnatus (assembly GCF_009829125.3). NCBI lineage: Eukaryota > Metazoa > Chordata > Actinopteri > Gobiiformes > Gobiidae > Periophthalmus > Periophthalmus magnuspinnatus. Next base: position 26,229,432 of record NC_047140.1, read on the forward strand.
GAATGTTTAATTAATCCCAAGAGACACGCTGCTCCCATTATATGCCTTGGTGAATTAAAAAATGCTGGGGTGCATACTTTACTCAGCTTAAACCGTAGGGATTGACAAGCAGAGGACAAGATGAAGAGGAATGGGAAGTACAGGGGTAGTATGCTTCCTGAATTGGGATGGAAATGCGTGGCTGAAATGCATAAGAAAATTCTAATGTTAAACTATATAGGGTCTATGCTTTAGAGCTCCCAGAAGTGCTATTTTCCAGAAGTGAGGTTTGCATGTTCTCTCCATGTCTGAGTGGGTTTCCTCATGGTACTGTGGGCGAATAGGCTTATCCCCCAGGTCCACTTAACCAAATATTGAATGCTGATGCTGGTCCCTGAGTTCTGCATGAATAGCTGCAGTGGACCGGAGAAAAAAAAGGCTCCCAAATTGGCTACGGGACGCATTTGAACCCTACTTGTGTCACTGTTTAAAAAAGAAAAAAGAGAAACATCAAAAGAAGGAAAGTTCAGAGCGGTGGATGTGTAGGTGTAGATGATAATGGGAATTATCACAGCAATGGCAGCTCAAATTCAGCACAATAAGGATCACTCTAACAAGCACGAAAAAGTAATGTAATGGAAATCTTTCTGTGTAATCCATCAGTGAACCAGGTTTGATCCATAGCAAAAGAAAAATTCTATTCGGTCATAATAAAAGTTTTAGAGTGAAGACGTTTGACCAGAGCCGCTTCTTCAGTTCTGGTCAGATTGCTGGTGGGCACTATCTGTCTGAAAGGAGGAGCTAACCACGCTGAAACTAACACATCTATTTGTTTACCGTTTCTCTTTATTGACTAGATCTATGGGACTACACTGTGAACAGCAACTGAGTCATATTTTTGCCCCTAATGGGTGGATGAGCGCTGAAATGCCTTCACTCTGAACCTTTTGTCCAGTTGACAGAATATAATTTTTCTTTTGCTATAATGTAAATCAATTATAACATGGTTTAAAACTTTAGATTTTGCACATGTCTCATTTTAATTTAAAAGAAAATGGCAAAAAAGGTAAAATGGCTGTCTTCCATTACACAGTTTCTTACATAAAAATAATTGTAGTTTTATGGTTTGTCATCTTCATTGTCATATTTTTCTTCTTCTTTCTTCTTCACAATGGGCAGACTGCATTTACCTTTGATAACTGGTGCTTTGAGGATGTAAGTGGCTGGGTTGGTCTAGACAGGTTTATAAATGCTTCTAGACTGGCTATTGATGTTCAATATTTGTGTAATAGTCCCAAAACATACCATAAATCTTTGCTATGAGATGAAAAATGATTTTGGCTGGATTATAGAAAAAAACATTAACCTAAAGCCCTTCTTTGGTACACATGCTGCAACCTTTATCTTATATTATGGTAAGAGAGTTGTATGTTTTTATCCTTGCACAGACCATAGACTGTATAAAGAAGTGGACTGAATAAATGTGACATTGTCATGATGCCTGCATTTTCTGTCTCCCTGTGTGCTCTCCCCCTCCCCTACCTGTCTGAATCCAGAGCTGGGCGGAGTTCCTACTCCTCTCGTGCGCACCTGGAGCGCATTAGCGCAATCATCACCACCTGCTGTCAAGTATATGAGGGCTTGGTAGAAGACACTCAGGGCCAGACTGTCCTCGTGTCAATGTGAATGCTCCAGCTTAGTTTTTGCATTTTGTTACCTGTCTGCCTGTTATTCATCGGATTTTTGTCACCTTCCAGATTCCTGCTCTTGCTCGTTCCTGCTCCTGCCTCTGCGCTCCACTCTTCTGCCTCTGCGCTCCACCCTTCTGCCTCTGCGCTCCACCCTTCTGCCTCTGCGCTCCACCCTTCTGCCTCTGCGCTCCACCCTTCTGCCTCTGCGCTCCACCCTCCTGCCTTGCCGCTTGCTTCCCGTCTCCGGCCCTGGCTCCCGCTCTCTGGATTACTCCTGCTGGGTCTTCCCTGGTCCTGTCCCTGGTCCCGTCGTGCTCCGGCCCTGGCTGTCTCTGTGCCTGCTCCGGACAACCCCTGCTTGGCTTGCCCTGGTCTCGTCCTGATCCTGTCCTCGTTACGGTCCTGGTTTTCCTGTTCCTGCTCTGCACTACGCTCGCCTGGTCTGCCTCCTGCTCCCCGTGTGTGTTAAACGAACTATTAAACTGTTTTAGCACAAACTGTAAATAAACACTGTCAACTTGCCCCGAGTCTGCACTCCTTGGTCCGCACTAGCCGTTACGACAGACATCATCAATAGCATTCATAGCATAAAAATATCAAGATCAAGTAGAGCGGGTTAATACAGACATCTTAAGACCAACATGACGAGCCTGACAAGCAGCAGTTACGGGGAAAGCGGCAACAGTTTTTCAATAGAAAGCGAATTGGAGCGTTGATGGAGCCAGAAGCATGCCCATGCTCACTTCCTGGCACACAGCAGCTAGCAGGTTAGCTAAATCCATTTATATATACAGTTTATAGTTAGGACAAATGTGCGACAAATTAAACGTGGCAGCAATGAAACACGGAAAGTGCAAAGCTAATAGGCATTTCCAGATAAAACAGAGAGTGAGTTGTGCAATTAATCTCCAATATGTTTTTGTTGTGGTTTGGGACAAAGTAAGGTGTGTTCTAGTGGCACGGGTGGATTTTCAATAGGAATACAGAGTGGGGTCTTTGGTGGATTTGCACAGGAAAGACCAGCTGCATACATTTGATGGAAGATTGTGGGAGTGATAAAAGCAGCAGCATGAATGTGTTATATTTTCATAATGAATCAAAATGCAGATCATAAGGCTTTATATGCAGTATGTTTAGGTGAACAATTGAGTTCATTCTCCAAAGAAAATTGTGATTGTGACTAGACTTTCAACACAATGATGACCATGAGATCTGTTATGTTTCTAATGGCCTGTTGAAGCTCAGTGGATTGTGCAGACGGAGCAGTGGAAAGCGTCTCTAAAAAGCTGAACAGGTTTAAGGTCAGACTCCTGTTACCTGCAGTGAAACCTTTTTATTCTGATTAGAGTGGTGCTTTTTGACACATTCACTACTTATGTCTGAATTTTGGTGAGAGCTTGAGTGGTCTCGGTCTGAAACGTGCTTAAAACAATAATCTGCAATGTCTTGTTTTTTGTTTTTTATTTATTTTTTGGTCGCTTAAAATGTTCCAGACTAAGCACTAAGACTTCCTGCAGGTGGTAGACCCTGCTTCAGAAAAGTGACACAACGCACCTTTAACACTGATGGTAAGCACCCACCCAGCAAGTCAGAGTTTTCTGTTGGAGTTTTCTTTTTGGTGGACGTCTTGCAGAGTTGTGAGTTATCTGCCTTCTTCCTCTGGCACTAACAGTCCACGTCTTTCACATCTCCTCTTTGGTCTTCCTTTGGGTCTCCTCACTGGCTGCTCTAACTTCAGCATCTTTCTGCCAGTTTATTCAATTATTCACCACGTCTTTTCACATGCATTGATGTCATCTTGGTCTGGCTTCTATAATGGAACTTTCAAACTTAACTTTTGAAATAGAAAAAACTTGTCGTGGATTTCCAAACAATACTCTGATGATTCATTTTATAGTCATTTCACATTCATACCTCAGTACATGATGTGGTATTTGTACAGTTACAAAAGACATTATACTGTATTCCCTTGTCAGACAATGTATGCTGCACTCTCCAAAGCTTGCTTGTTGCTCGCATAACATTTTTTCCTGTCAAAGATTACATTTGAACAATGCTAGAAGATGCCATGTTTTTGTCACAGCACCTAAAACTCCAAAGCGTGGGGTTGTAATGCTCAATCAGCCTTCAGCTCTGACTCAAGTACAAGCTGACAGTCTTTTCAAGGACAGCTGAGCGAAAATACACACATAAAGGAACAAGGGTATTTTCTTTTTGACGTCATTCATAAAAGCAAATAAATTATGTTTGGATGGGTTCTTCGTCTGATCTATGGTCTCCTGTTTTAATCACGTCCGCTCCAGGTGAGTTTGAGTCCTTATGTTTCAGATGTGTAAACAACATGAGGGAAAGTGGTCACATAACAGCTATTCACCTCAATGACCACAAATAGAAGTGATAACAACACCTGCTCTGAGTGCCATATTCATCAAGCAACAAGTTCAGACTCTTTAGAACAGTGAGCTCTCCTCCCTGTGAGAGAAGAAGGTAACGGGGCTGGTTCTGTTTATGAAGGGGGACCGATACAAGAGGCTATCTGAGTACACAGCTAGTTAAATTCCAGTTAGGTATGGTTTCACCAAAATAGCAGATTATAACAGGGGTGAGATCACAAATAAATTTTTTATCCCCAGCCAACCCTATCCAAAGGTATTCTTTATTTATCTTCTTTTTTATACAAGGGAACCCAATGAGAGCACTCAGACTCTCTTTGTCATCAGTGCCCTGTTCAAAATACAAACAAAAAAACAAATTTAACTTTAACAAGTATATGACTCCATTTAAAACATTAAAAACAGATGCAAGTGAATGCATATAAATTTGTTTCCAGATTATTTAGTGATTGGTATCCAGTGTTGCTTGATCTTGAAATGTATTCCATTTTTCTGAGACAAAACAGACTTTTCCTATCTCAGTTTAAATGTTCCCGTATCAGTGATTAACAGCAGGTGTTCCTGTGCATGTTCTTTGTTGATTTGTTAGTGTTTGAATGACAATGAGCTGCTGTTGAGTTCCTGCGTCCTCTGTTTATGTGAGAGAGAGGAGTGTATATATGTATTGTGTTAATTAGATGGCACTCCAGGATCACAAGATCTTACTCGTAACCAGAGGGCTGGGGTCTTAAGTAGGGACGTGAGCACCCACATAACGGCTGCAAAATCAAAAGAACATAAAACATAATACAGAACATAATAGGATGAGATCAAGCCCCAAGTTACTTTTTACAGAAAAAGTTTGGCTGCAAGACTCAACTCCTCAACATCAAGGAGAATGGTCATTCACCTTCAAGGCACTTTGCATCAAGGAACCACTCACTCATTCACACACAGACAACAGTATTCATGTGTGGGAGCTGGAATCACACAGCCAACCTGTGTTATATCAAGAGTGGGATTTGAACCACCAACCTCCAGATCAGTGGATAAACACTCAACCCAACTGAGCTACTATCTCCCTGTATATCATCACACAAATATCACCGCACATCAGCGCATCAGTTGTGCCGACAGTAATGAATGATATTAGATTTGTTTTACTCACACATGGAAACAACAATGAACCTCGAAAAATGTAAACATGAATGAAAGTGCTTTTTATGGGGCAGAACATTGGATTTCATTATATTGGTCACAAGCAGAAAGACACCTACTCAGACAATAAGTAAATCAAATCCTGAATAATACAAATGCGATGTTTGTCTTCACGGTGATTGTAAGGCTATACAGTGTGATCTGACTGGTGTGAACATGTCCTCCTACGTATATTGATGAAATACTACTGATGACTCACCTAATTCTTAATGTGTGTTTGTATGCACTCTAGGCCACCATAACACCAAATCAAACAGCAATTAGAACAAACAAATCGGCTAATGAATGAGATGGCCACCTGTATTGTACTAATGTGATGGTCTATGATTACAATCAAAACAAACACGGACACAACTCGCAAAGAGAATATGTGTTAATTTTTGTATTCACAATCAAGTCCTTCCACATGGACATTTGACATCATCACATTGAGTAGGATTACATGACTCTAAAAATCATTATCACTGAACTTTAGTATGCATCACTTCAGACTCAAACATGCAATAGTAAAGATCCCACATAATAAAAGTGCTTCAATCTGACCCGCTTGTCTCTTGCTCATAGATTGTATAAAGAAGTGGAATAAATGAGAGTGACCAAGGGGGTCCAATGCAAATGAAGCTCACCAAGGCTAGCAGTTATAGGGGCAAATCTTAGCAAGGTCGTCAATCAAACCTGTTGCTAACGCTAGGGAAAAGACGCACCTGATTTGTCTGTTATTAATGTCCATATCTTGATTCACAGACAAAATAGCGGAATAAACATACCAGGATCACGTAGAGCGGGTTAATATGAACATTTTAAGACCAAAATGACGAGCCTGACAGCAGCACTTAAAGAGAGGCGTAAAACATTTTCAGTGTAAAGTCATTTGGAGCCAGAATCAATGGAGTTGGAGTTGGAAATGCGCCATACTCACCGCCTATTTGGAAAGCAGCTAGCTATGTCCATTTATTTATACAGTCTATGCTCTCATTCTAAATAGCTACCTTCAACTCATCTTTTATTCATTCCATACTCTTCTTTTTTTATTTTCCCTGATATCTGGGAAAGAGGTGGGCAGTGTGAAAAGATAATCTTATTACTAAAGACTAAATCCACTGTATCGCTTACTTAATGTATGTATTAAATAGGCCTGTCACAGTAAGTTTTGGACATCAGTATTTATCGTGTGTACTTTTTCTTTGCACTATGAGGGAGTATTTGGTTATTTTTCAGCAATACAATAAGATTTGATCTGACTTGTTATAGATGCAAACTAATTACTTATATGTTTTCATTGAGTTGTTGTCAGTGGCATAAATTTGTTTCAGTATTATCGTTTATTGCATCTATTCACTTCAGCAATATGTGGCATTTCAAGATTTGTTATGGTGACAGGCCAAGTATAGTGACAGGCCTAGTATTAAGTATGTTTATTTATGCTTTCACACTTCACTGTGATTGGTTAAATCTGTCTCACACTGATGGAGGCTGACCAGCAGGAGCGGTGAGACAGTAAAAATGTCTACTTGGGATCAATGTCCATCTGTTTTATCACCATCACCTCTGTAACCCAAAACATCTCTATCAGGCGTCTCTGAATTTATTTCCTCAGCATCTTCCAAATTCCTTCATGGAAACTTAAACTGCTGTCCCTTAATGGTACAAATGCAATGACAAAAAGAGTGGATCTCAATGCGCCTGATCCACACAATGACGTTCAGCCATTATGGACTTTTCCTGGAAGCTTAATCAAATACTAATCAAAACCAACAAAGATCGAACTAGGATTTATTGTGACCTCCACTCTTAATACTGCATGTTTTCTCATGAGAACTATCGAGGCATCAGTACGAACAACACTAAATCCAATATCACACCCGGACCAATTTTTCTGCAGTGAATTCTTTGTTACGCTGCAAAGATATAAACATATTTAGTCTAGTTTGCTTATATGTTTGAGATATTATCACATTAGTAAACCTACACCCTATTGTTATCAGACAGACATCAATCATCCACAAATCCATTAGGGACCATTTCTTTTTCAGTGGTCTATCTGGTCTGCATAATGAGCGCGTGCTAATCTCTATAGTTCTATTCAGTGTTAACACATGCAGGTGTACGTGTGCGTTCAAAACAGTGTAGTCGCTTATATAATTGGCACTTAGCATTGGGTCAGAATTCCTGTGGCACAGTGCGTTGCCTGTGGTTGGCTCACAGCAGCAGGTTGTCCATCTAATTCAAAGTGTGCAGGCCTCTTTGATTGGCTCTATTGTGTCCATAATTAAGTCAATGCAATGAATTTCTAAAGACAAGACAAACAAAACCTGCTGATTCTCTGCACGGCTGATTAACTCCAGCCAGTTAAATAAGGATATGTTTCATTAAAGGTTACATTTATTTAACATATATTTATACTGTAGAATCTATATTTGCAAAGGTTTGTTGACAGCAAAATTTGAGCAGTAATTTGCAAATATACTGTTATTGTTGTTATTGTTATTATTTTAGTTCAATGGGAGGCAGAGAGTTATCCAGATGTCATAATTTTAAGATTTGTTTTCTGACCATGCCCTCTGTACTGCCAATAACAACTCTCTTTCCCAAAAGAAATGTGCAAAATCTGAAAAGAAAGAGGTCATTTCATTTCTCCTTATTTCTCTGGAATAAATTAAAACGGCAACCTGTCAACTTGGCCAGTCACAGACGTCCTCGAACACTGAGTTTCTGCACTAATAAGTCTATTTTGGAAGAAACTTAAGCTGAAAAGTTTCTGTTCCTTAATGTGTGCGCAGTTCCAATCGTAATTACTGAAGGAAGAAGTGCACAGTGTGTCTGGAAAGTGCATGTTTAAAGCCATGATGATAGAAGCCTGTTGTTGGTGCGACGATGATAAAGGCACATTACAATTAGAGCATATAGTCACTTGCTCAGCCAATTAGACTGTGAAACCTGTTGAGTGGACGGAGCGCGTGCGGAAAATCTATTACAGCATTATCCGCCCCCACGCACTGATAACCATGCGTCAATTATAAGACCAAATTAAAACCAAAGAACACACAGAGAAACAGCGACAGGTCTGTTTTCATCATTTTTAAATAAAGATCAAGACATGTTCGTCATCTAAAATAATAAATGAAACTATGTAAATCTGTTCTTGCCTGTCTAATTCACACTGACCGCTCAAACCTCACACAAACGCGTTTATTCTCTCCACACGCTGCTGCTGATGGTAAATCGTGTTTGAGAACGGACAGAGCAGATAGTACTGTCAGTAATAATGTACTTCAGAATACCATATCAGAAATAATTATTGTAAGCACACAGAAGATGTTTGCTCTCACGCAGCGACAGACGTGCTGCTGTCAGACACTACAGATGTTTTTGAAGTGAAAGGTGGAAAACCCTTTTCTTAGTTTTATCACAATGGTCTTATTTAGGATATAGTTTACTACTCCCGAGGGGACCGTGAAAAGCTGAAGTGGTTGCACTTGTAGTAAGTAGGTTACAACAAATATATCTTTACGCACAGACAAAAGTGTTTTACGCATCACGTGAAAAAAGTTGTCGGACTTACCAAGAGAGTTTCCAATGAGTGAAACAAAGAAGATAATGATGTACGCCACAATAAGCACCCATTCATACTGTTTGGGATGGAGGTACTCTTTCCAAATATATCTCAGAAGTTCGTCATCGTCGTCTAGGTTCGGGTGCGGGTGCAAGTCCACGCTGCTGTTGGCCACCTGTCCGGGGGAGAAGCAGTCGGTGCACGCACTCTCCATACTGTCAGTGAAGCCAGTAGTTCCTGCCGCAGGTAATCGCGCGTCTGCACTTGTCGGAGGTTGGAGAGAGGATGAGGTGAGGAGCGCGCGCCACTGGCACCGCGTGAGTGACGCTGTTATGCGCAGAGCGTACACAAGGGTCAGACGCAGCGCGTGTTAGATGACCAACGACGGAATCCTTCAGCTGGCTCCTGCTCTCCACAGCGACAAAATCAGTCAATATTCCGCACGGTGAGAGACAATAATCCTTTGGAAATTAGATGTCTTTTCTCAAGGGGTCTACCAAGTCTCTCAACGCATGTATCACACAGGAAACAACGCTCTCCTTATAGTAATAACGCGCAGTCTAAAATAAATCAGGGTCAAAACTGCTCCTGCAAATATCCAAGTGTCCAGTTCACTGTCCATATGACTATTTTGTGTTGACCTGCATCCAGTGATCCTGTCTTTTATGAAGCACTCAACTTTAATTAATGCTTCAGGATTTCATGCTATTTCAAACCCAAAGGTCTGTTAGCAGCTCCAACTAGTGTAAACAGTTGTTGTGTCCCTAGGCAAGGCAATTATCCCCCCTTGCCTTGAACTGTGAGCAGTGATTTGCATGTTTACATGCTGCAGATCCCTATAAGCTCTGAAAGAAAAATACCAAATGACACATGAAATCTAAAAATCTGCCATTGGTGACGTTTTAGATTCTGTGCCACTCACTTCAGGGAGGTATCCGTAAAATACTTACAAATACAAATGCAGCTGACACTTAAGCTCCTTTAATTACATACACGCTTCATGGCCAAATGGGTAAGTGCTGTATTGTATTTTGCAACAGAGGCTCTCCTGGCACTATTCTCTCACTTATCCAGGATCACACCGGCTTAAAACGCTTTTCTTGACTAATACTCTGATACAGACATGGCCAAATGAATGTCATATGGAAATCAGATTTGCTCTCACACTTTTATTGGTCAATATTTGCAGCATTATGAAAAAAAAAAAAAGTTTTACTATGAACTCAAACATGCAAACATACAGTAGAACATTACTTTGGCACTAACTATACAAATAGTAACTTAGAAACAAGATCAAATCAGATCAGTTTTTGTTTACTTGCAGCTTTGACTGTGGCATGTTGATCCTCTGAACCTCACCATCTGGGTCACTGTGGTGTCGTCAGTGCTCAATGACAAGTTTAAACCACCAAACAGCACTGTGCTAACTGCAGTCTCTGGCCTTAGCGTCCTTAACGTCGAATATACTGAAATACAGCTTTAAATTCTTCTCACTGGGCTGCCGAGTAAATAGTCTCTGATCAATGTTTGGCCAAATGGCCTCTCGCAGAAGAAAGATTTGGTGTCATCTCTGGAGTATAAATTGCACTTTCAAAGGGGGCCATAGAGCTGAGTGGAGAAATGGAGGACTTTGCGAGACGTTTTGACACATGAAACAAACTTGTGAGTTAGAGCGGGGGTATGTCGAATGCACTATCACTTTTGGTAAACTGATAGGATGTAACTCTCTGGGAGTTGAAAGTCAACTGCATGATTCTGTGGAAAAGTTAAAAACATTCTTCATTTGGGTTTGGAAAGGAGTAATAAGATCAGAAGGAATTTAGGTTTATTTTCAAGTGGTTTTACTGAGATTTGGCATCCTAAAGGGTGACGCTCACACTGCTGCTCTCTTATTGGACAAATGTCTTGAAAACCAAAACAACAAATGAAAACAACTTGATCATCATGTGCGTGTTCATATAATTAAGGATAAATCAATCATGGTCTTCATTGCCAGTGATATTGAATTTGATTAAGTCTACTTTACACCTGAAGACCCAGATTGTGCTTATGAATTAAAAAAAAGCAGCAAACAAACATTTATACACACATCCATCCATTTTCTTCCATCTATCCAGGGCCAAGTTGTAAGGACAGCAACCTAAGCAAGGATTCCCAGACTTCCCACACCCCAGACACTTCCTCCAGCTCCTCCAGTGGGACACCAAGGCGCTCCCAGGCCAGCCGAGTGTCCCTCCAGCTTGTCCTGGGTCTTCTCTGGGGCCTTCTCCTGGTGGGACATGCCTGGAACATGTCCCCGGGGTGGCGTCCATGCCCAAACCACCTCAGCTGGCTCTTCTTAATGTGAAGGAGCAGCAGCTCTAGTCCGAAGTCCTCCGGTTTGACTGAGCTCCTCGCCCTGTCTCTAAGCCACCCTGGGGAGGAAACTCATTTTGACCGCTTGTATCTGCCATCTTGTCCTTCACTCATGGCCATAGGTGTGGCTAGGAATGTAGATTGACCAGTAAATCAAGAGCTTTGTCTTTGGACTTCTTCACCACTACAGTCCAATACAGCGACCGCATCACTGAGGACGCTGCACCGACCCACATGTCAATCTCACGCTCCATCCTTCCCTCACTCATGAACAAGACCCTGAAGTACGTGAACTTGAGGTAAGGACTCCCCACCCACCTGGAGAGCACTCACATCTCTTTGAAAATGTGTTCTTTTAAAACAGAAAATGCATATTATAGTACCAGGCTTTTTAATATAACTATTTGATTGTATCTGGATTCAAAGAAAATACAGATAAAGATATTTTTACTTTATGACAGTAAGACACAGATGACTTGCTGTAGTTGAGAGCATGTGGGAAAATGGAAGAACTCTAAACACAATGAATACTAATATGCTTTTTATTATGACATAACTGAGATAAACAATAATGTATTCAACTTTTCCATTTGTTTTTCTCAGTCCCTCACATTTTAAACTGAAGCTTTTTATTATTAAAAATGAGCAGCAAGGAGAAGAACAAAATACTCTGAGGGGACGTGTTCTTTTATCCAATGCTAAATGAACAAACTCATTTCTAAGGCATTCAAGTGTCTTAACAATCTTTCTTTTATTATTCAGATCAGCCTCGCAATTGCGCTGTGACGAGACCAATCCTCAACTAGAGTCCAAGTAGTGCGCACTCAAACTGTTAAGATCATTTGGAATACAATAGAAAAGTCTGGATTCTCAGTCGCATCTTCTTCCAGCATTAACTTGAGTAACGAACGCTTTAAATCCTTTTGACGCCTGGCTGCTTAATTTCCTGCTGTGTGAAGATGTTTAACAGTGAAGGGTTGTTTTCTTCCTCGGGTTCTATTCAACCCTTCAGTCAAAAGCAAAATAGTTTTTCAGTCCTAGTGACTCATGAAGGTGATCGCGACAAAATGTATGCAGAATAGCTTTGGGTGTAAAAGATGGAAAGAAAGTGTTAATAGCCAAAGTATTTTAACATGTGAAAGGTAGACATGTTTGAAGATGTTAAACGAAAGGCACTTGTCCTATCTTGTAAAAGCATTTTTCAATCAAAATCACACAAAAGAGAAATGTATATCCACATTTTCAAAGGTCCTATTTTACACCAAACTGACTTTTGTGAGCGTTAAGCCATTTTATAATGTGTTCCCTTCTCAAAAACATACCTGGAGTTGTGTTTTGCTTCATTCACACTCATCCTTCATTATTATTATTAGTTTGCCCACATCTCCAAAGCTCAAAATGCTCTGTTCCACCCATAGACTGTATATATAAATGCACATAGCTAACCTGCTAGACACCGCTTTCCAAATAGGAAGTGAGCATGGGCGCGCTTCCGGTTCCGTCAACTCTGGTTCCAATTAACTTTACGTTGAAAAAATGTCGCCCCTAACTCCATAACTGCTGCTACCAGACTTGTCAATTTGGTCTTAAAATGTTCCTATTAACCCACACTACATGATCCCGGTTTTTTTATTTCGATATTGTGTCCGTAACTCAAGATATGAACATAAATAACAAACAAATCAGGTGCCTTCTTTCCCCGGTTACTCCCACTAGCCTTAGCAACAGAGCTTGATTGACAGTGTTGCTAATTGCCCGCTTCCTGCTAAACCTGCGGTGCGGACAAAACAGCCTCACTCCTGATTGGCTCTTTGGTTGCTATGATACTCGCGGTTGGCATTCCTAGTTGTGATGTCATGTAGTGGTAGTTTTCAAGTTAACAGCTACCTTTTCTTTTTGTTCAGCAGAGATTGGCAGTTCCAGGGGTTTGATAACACAGAGGGGCTCTTCCTGCATGTTCTTTTCTGTTTGAGAGAAGAACTTGTGTGTTAAATTTGTGTGAATGAAAAAAACACAACTCCGGATATGTTTTTGATGAGGAAACAACATTATAACATAGACCAGGAAATAGCGTAACATGGGCCCTTTAGGGAATCTTTTTATAACACAGGGTTTTCAGATGCAATCCTTTCCCTCTGAATGAAATTTGCGTATTCAATTTCCATTTTTTACTCACTATAATTCGTAGCTGTCAGTGATTTTGACGGCGTTGGCTTGACAGATTAGTCTGGTTAATGTGGAGCACTTCCCATTAAACACTTTGCATCACTAAGACTGTCTGTCATGATAAAACTTTAATCATAGGAATAGTTTAGCCAGAATTAGAGCTGCGGTACAATTTTAGAGAAAAATACAAATGACAAATATTGTAATGGGGTTTCGATTTGTGTTTCTGCATTTAAAAAAGGTAGATTCCTTTCATAGTGCTCACTTCAAACACATCTATGAGCATATTGCAGCAAAGACTGGAATCTGAACTGTTAAACTAATTCAAAAATTCAATGCATTTCAGAACATTTTTAAAAGTATAAATTACAATAACAGGATATTTTGATTTTACTGTGAAAATTCTATGGCCTTGCTTGCAGTCCATCCCAGCAGTATAAAAACTATAATCTTTATGTTACAGTGTTATGGCTTTTTACATATCTGCACTGTGTTTTATTTGAGGTCCTGTGTGGCAGCAGGCGAACATTTGGTCTTCAAAGCTAAAATTTTACAAACAAAAAAGAATAGAAAAACGAACATGGCAATTATTGCAAAGCATCTCCCAAACTGCAGCATGACTGGCAAGTTCAACACACATAATCACAAATTTCATACATTACGATGATCAAAAATGAAAGCTAAAGCTGATGTGTGTGTAATTAATTTAACGGTACTCAAATGCAAGCCCCTCTGATCCCCTCATATGAATGCGTTGGCAGTGCATTTGTGTAGCCTTTTGGTCTTGTTCCCGGTGCAGTTCAATGCTTTTGCCCGCCGTCTTTGTACCAGGTTATCATTTTCAGACAATTATTTTCTCTGCTTACTTTGCTACAGGTCTTCATGTATTTTCTATATTTCCTCTCGGTGTTTGGTAGATTATTTTCATTTAAAAAACAAAAGATGCATTAATACTTTACCTTATGTGAAGGACAGATAAGAGTATGTTTCAGGCTTAGCAAAACATAAACATAATACAAAAAACATAATGGTATAGATCTGGATGGGGAAAAAAAGAAAAATTGTATGAAGGTTCATAAATGAATTATTCCACCACAAACTTTTACTTGCGATTGGCTGTTTATATCAAATAAAGCCCTGAGCCACTTTGATCATGAGACAAGCCCTAGTGGAAAATACCACTAAAAGGAGCTGCCATTGATCAGATTCTTTTTTCTTTCCTCAAGTCATAACATCAGTCACTGAACTCAAGAGGCCAAAAGTCCTTCTGATTCATCAAAAATAAAAATGGAAAGAGGCACCACAGGACAGTTGGCCGTGTGCACAGTGGACACTCATCTCACTGTTAGTGTCACTACTTTCAGTCGAATTATCTCTGTGACGTTTCTGCCTAAAATTAGATTTTTACACTTAACGGGACAAGTATTTAAAGATGAGGCAGTGTCATTGACAACAATGTTAAACACTACACAAATAAAATTTATACTTCACTGGAGGTCACTTTAGAAAGAGATGTTTGTGTGTCAATGCTAACATTAATGATCATTTTAAGGCATATCTATTAAAACAGCACTACAAACTGAAGTATACATATAAAATTGATTGGGTAGTCTTTATTTTAATTTATTTTAATTTAAATAGGTTGTTTAGTTTTTGTGTTCTGATTTTAAGGGGCTGATACTGCTGTGCTCTGTTATTTAAATAGATCCATACTGTGCACAGAGCCCACTATTGAATATGATATATGACCACAGCCTGCACATTGCGTAATAGAGTGATCAATAGTAAATCCAAACACAAGGTGTCAGCACAGAGACCTTCAAACAGAAGCTTGGAAAAAGTAAGAAAGAGAGTGAATGATCAACAAAAGCACATCTTTTCATTAATGAAGGGGCAAACTATAACTACACCAATAAGAACTGTATGTGTACAATGTTTATTATGATGACACGAATATGAATAAAACAACAAATACTAAAATAGATACACATGACTAAGAAGAAACACAACAACTCATTACAGTGAATGATTTATAAATGAACAAGACCCTCACGTATTGACATTTATCTTATTCTCGCACACAAACCAATCGAGGCTGTTTTTATAGAAACACACAATCCTGGGAGAATATAATTTTATCAGATCTACAAAAGTTTACACACTTCTTAAAAGTTATAAATATCTTGAGTTTAGGTTGGTCTAACTTTCATCCTGTTTTCACCATCACAACCAAAAGAATCTGGCAAAAAGTGATACAATAAATAGTCCTACAAATGTACAATTATAAATGAATCATTCAATTAAAATATGTATTAGTCATACACTGGTCTAATTGTTACTGTAGCAGAACCGTGACTACTTTCAAACTTAATTACTACTTTGATCAAGTGAATTATTTGTATTTAATTTAGGTATTTTATTAAATGTAACTTGTGAGTACAGGAATATCTATTTGTTATGATGAAATATTGGTACTCTAATAACTATGCTTTTAATAACCTTAATTTTTTTTCCATTTATTTGAGGGGTTTTTTTCTTTTTTTTCTTGACCTTGTACCAGGGGTGGGCAAACTTTTTGACACACGGACCACAATCGGTTGTAAAATTTGACAGAGGGGCCGGGCCAGGATATATATATGTATATGTTACATCAGAGATTTGTCCTGTAACATGCAGCAAAGCATGAATATGAAAGGCTCATTGTACAAATTGTTTTCCAAATACATTAATTAAATTAATAATTAATGTATTAAATTTCAGTTAAATAAACACAGCAGAAAAACTTTGAACAAGGTTTATCATTACCTATTTTAATATAATTAGGTCACATTCGGATTAATAAGCCCAAAGGGCCGAGAGTGGCCGTAGTTTGCCCATGTCTGCCTTGTACAGATGTACTGTAGCTCTTGAGGTCAAAATAAGTCCACTGCATGTTATCTGCATCTAATTATAAGTGTTTTATTGTCCAATAATCAGGAAGTTCTTGTTAGCATGCTAGATGTTGTTAGCATTACTGTGACAACAAAACCTTGGTCTGGTCTCTGGGAGTTGTGAAAAGTACTTATGAACTGATGGTGAATAATTTAGACTGTAAAAATCAGGTACAGTGTTTTTGTAGAGGTAAAACTCTTTTTTTTTTTGGTCAGTTTGTCTCTTGGAGTATAAGCTTTCATGTGGAAACAACAAAATGGTTCACTCTGCGCTGAAATGTTGTTTTAATATTTAAATCCATTTGCAGAAATAGAGTTGTATGGAATATTGTAACTTCAAAGACAGTTTTTTCAAACTGCATTTCCCCCATAGGGACATAAGGATGAGCCCTTAAAGTAACACCTACACCAAACTTTACAGTCTTCTACTTAACAAGACGAAACGTACAGAAGGATTTTTTAATATCTAATTCTAAGTCTGATTTATTCAAGTTTTAACACCAAAAAATGAGAGAGAATTAGAATTTTTAAGCAATTTTCAGTCAGATCTAGTTTACTCAAATGCTAAAATGTCCAAGACCCCCTCAGTTTATATTTTGTATCCAATTTGTCAACAAAAAGAAGCAAGAAATTATAACCTGGCTTTTTTCATGTTTCTGTTTTGAATGTCTCAAAAATGGTCAATTGTGGCAGTTTTTACACATAAAATGCCTTATTTTTTATACAAAAACATTACATGATGAAAAACGTGTAATACATTATTTTCCTTACATTTATGTGAGTAAACTAGAAAAGAAGTTTCAAACTGGTATCTCTCCCTTTTGCTTCTCCTGCAGTGTCTCTGTGTGTCTCAGTTCAGTGTGTTACTGAACTTTTTTAAATGTCTTCTGTGTACCCAAACAGATTTGAAGGTGGTGAGGGAAAAGCATGGTGGGTTAAGTGGCTGCCAACTGGGCGCCTGACCCCACATCTGTCTCTGCTCATACGCACATGCACCAGCACACAAGCAGAAGACAAATGTGAGTCTGTGCGAGGGTAGAGCAGAGAACCAGGAACTCCTGCAGCCAAATGTGCCAAACACCACACAACTCAACAGAAACCATGCATCATGCTTTTTTTAAAAGAACAAATACTATGCACAATTGATATTGGCCTTTAAATGTGCGCTTGAGGCATTTTATGATTTAGAATTTAACATAATGCCTAATTTAAATAATAATAATAATAAATCAGACATTATTTCACAGCATCGATGTTCTCCATACACTGATCTGGTGCTGCTCACCATCTACAGGCAGGAGATGGAATTACTATGTGGAAAACATTTACTAAACTAAGTAATGATGAACATGTCCGGACATGTTGATGTCAGCTTAGTTATGATATATATATGGGATTTAATGTGATTTAATGGCAGAAATGATTAGATCAAATCTGACAATGATTTACGGACTGTGCAGCTGTGCAGGCTCTTTGTAAAATCACCATCTCAGGAATTTCAAATGAAAAAACAAGTTTTGTGTGGCTCAGAGATAAAGGACTTTTTACAGTGGATTTCTGAAACCAGCGTGAATGATGTGAAATACAACTCCAGATGTGTTTTTAATGAAGAGACTATATTGTTGATATGATTAACAGCTCAAAAAAGTCAATTTAGCATCATATGTGTTCCTTAGCCCCTTAAAAATCTGGTCCCTAAAATGCCTGACTAAAATAAGGCCCAGTCCAAACTGAAACTATTTGTTAACCCTTTGGCTGGACTCTTTGTGAAGCTGAGAATGTAGTCTTGGTCTCTGCTGTGTGAGTTACTCTCAAGTGGGAACAAGCTTGGCACAGAATAAAATGAGATTTGTGTAGCTGAGAGTATGGTCTGATAGAGAGCAGATTGATTATTTGTTGGGTCCTGACAATTTCCATGTCAAAGCTGAAGCATATATCACTAAAACAGATGTAGGGACTAATTAGTTTAAAAAGTCCAGGTGGAATTCTTATTAAAGTCCTATTTCTTTGATTAGGGCTCTATGAATGAAGAATTCATGTAAGCCCTCACATAAAAATCTGATATGTATATGCACGTATATATGGTTGTGTTTGGACATCCCCGTTATTTGAATAGTAGCAAAGTAAAAATGGGAGGTGTGAGAACAGACTAACTTAGTTTTATGATACAAACACATTAAACACAACAGCTTTCTGAATGTTCTGATGGAAAAGGCTATTGACTCACAGTCCACACATCAGTTTGAGCAGTGACATATTCACTGCTCAAACTGATGTGTCAAAATCAATGACTCTTCAGCTAAAGTACACAGTATTGATAAAGCAGGCCTTTGATTGACAGCATATATATATGTCATCAGGGCCTGCTGGTCTAATGATAGAGCTGCTGTGGACACAAAACAGACAGTAGACATTTCACTGAGAATTGTGGACTGTACTTTCAATATGGAAATATAATTACTGCCTAATTGATACCTGACAGAATCACTTCTGTCAGTCTTTGTACAGAAGAGAAGTGGGCGTCAGCTTCATGTTGGGCAGCTCCACACTCATCAAAGCCACGCCATAGTCATCTTGAACTTGAGATGGATGTAAGTAACCTGCTAACATCTTTTGAAAAATGATATAGCACAATTTTTTTAAACGCCTGCAAACTGAAAAAAACAAATCAGGTGTAAAGAGCGTGAATGGTGAACAGCTCATGCAGGAGGGAACCACCAATTCTTATCAATTTTAAACCAGAAAAGACATAACTATTTTGGCTCTCACTCCTTTTAGACAATCAGTGTATATTGTATTGGATGTATTGCATGTTTATTGTATTATTGCATTTTGAACAAAAATGTCACAAAATAACATGTTTAATTCACCACTGCCATCTGTCTTTTATTATACCTGTTAGGTGTTCTTTTCCGTGTTTGTACTGTGTGTTTGCTTATCTGAAAACCAAATAGAAGCCTGTAAATGTGGATTTAACAGTATTCGACAAGAGGAGGTAGGTTCCTATAGCGTGACAGAGGAGTAGTGACTTACTGTAAAATACATATTATTGTTTGTCTTTTTGGATTGTACAATAATAAACCATAATGTAATACTTTAGTCTTATTTTTTTTGTTTTGCTGCCATGGCCATTCAGACATAGTAGGTAGTCAATGGGCACCAAAACCTCCACTTGGTCACACTTTATATTGACACTAAGGAAAAGTGAAGTGCCTTGCCCAAAGACACAGCATATGCACTAGGATAGAGCTAGGATAGTACAGTAAAATGACAAATCAGCCAATAATACAGAGCATAAATAATGATAATCATCTCTGGTAAAGCAGTCAGATTCACTGAGCCCAGGTTGGTGGTGCGATTCCAGCTCCCACAGATGAATGCTGTCATTGTGTCCTTGGGCAAGACACTTAACCCACTTTGCCCCCAGTGTCTGTGTGCAGTGCTGTGTAAATGTGTGTGTCAATGGGTGAGTGGTTCCTTGATGTAAAGCGCTCTTGAAGGTGAAAAAGCGCTATATAAAAATGTGACCATTTACCATGACCATGATTTACGAAGTTACGGCACGAATGTGAATCAGGCACAAAGGAATGTCATCACAAGAAGCCAGAAATGAGTATGAAGTTATTTTACTGTAGAAACAAGTCGAAATCTCTAGTTTTTTATGAGGTACCCCCAAATATAATGTATGTTTAGAGCTGCATATAATTCACTGTAGGTAGTTGTTTGTCATGGGGCTAATTAAAAGCTGGTGTTTAATTTATCTCAGATACAAAATCATGACAATACACTAAATCATGGATGGGCAGTTCATTTCTATTAAAATACCTGTATTAGCTTTGCCACGGTGGCAGGATTAAACATGAATAGATTGTTGAAGATGAGAGGGAAAGTTTCATATATTTGTTTTGAGTTTTACATGTGTGTTTTTTTTTCAAGATGCTGTTGTTCTAGCTCCTATAGTGAGATTCAACCCACTCATGACAAACTGGCTTCACGTTGAGCCCTGATAAAAAGGCCCTGCAGCAGATTGGAACCACACTTCTAATGCCTTGCTGCTATGAAATGCATACACTGATTCACTTTACTTTAAATATACAGTATGTGCTGCTAGTTAAAAGCACAATATGTCATTTTCTCAAGGTGGTACTTAGTATTTAGTCTGTTTTTGGCTAAAAAGTTACATACTGGGCTTTAAGTTGCTGTTGAATATAAAACACTATCAACTGAATAAAAAAAAAAAAAAGAGCTGATTTCAACTAGGATTTGGTAATGGTAAAGCTTTGAAATCGTCATACCAGTCATGCCATACCAATAAAGAGTTGAATTCATTCAAGGAACTATTGCCTCATATAAAACATGTCAAAATAAACATCTCTTTTAATACAGTGTTATGTTTTTACATGTGCGTCATGAAAATGTTTAATAATTCATTAATGTTACAACAAACAGCTTCACATGCAACTCTTGGCACAAACAACATATAAATACTTATTCCTCATCATTACATCTACTTACACTGGTCTGATTAAAATTCACGCTATAACAAGGATATAGCTTATCAGTGAGCAAGGGGAGGACTGTTCTCACAAATCCTTGAATCATCCCTGAGTGGATCATGTCAGGCTCCTGTGATGCATTTGAAAATGTGTGCACGTTTTCAGGCTAAAAAATATTATATTATGGTAACTGTGTGTTGAATGTTTATAATGTATGAAAAGTGTTTAACCTACTGCAGAGCAAGAATGGGCATGTACACGCCAAAGGTGCAAAACAGTAACTACTGCTGTACGTATTTTACACTAAAAGTAAAATACTCCAATAAAATAAAAAAAAAAAAAAAAAACAACAATATGGCAGCCTTGGTTGCCAACATATTTTTTTTTTTTCCTTAAATGGGGATAAATACTGAAGTATATAAGTAGTTTTTAAGGACTGGTTCAGGCAACTTACAACCATAAGTTTACTCTAAATGTGCTCTTATTTCTACATAAACATATTTACAAGCAGCATGATTTTGAGAAGCACCAACAAAGCCTTAACAATCTTCCTGTAACAAGTATTAAACTTTAAAGAGTGTCTGGCATTGACCTTTCAGTGTTAACACATACAATCCTCCACATCCATCTGAAGGACAGGCACTACAGTATTATATTGTTTAACTATACACCATATAAAAGACAATATTTACATATCAGTGCAAAAATACCACAGCTGAGGCAACTCCACATGTAAACAATAATCAAGTCATATAAAATGAGTCTTGAAAAATAAAAGAGAAATACCCTTTACCAGTTTACAATGACATTCATTTGTGCTTATTTATAAGGTTCCCCACTCGTTGGAAAAATTTTCCGATCTTATTCTCCTGGTTTCCGTGTGCAGCTTGGTGATGTTCTATGGACTTATCAACTTTAGAAAGACTTTTTTCCTGAGCAGATCGACTCCCATATCCAGAAGAAGAGCGCACTGACTGTATTTTTACATAGGAGGGTTCATATCTATTGTACATTTTCTGCTCAACATTACAATCCCGGCTCAAGCCACCTGTCTCGTAGCTAAACTGTGAGCTCCTGTCGGGAGAATGCATTTGTCTCTGAGAGTCAGATTTGACGTTACTAGAATGTGGTTGGTACCGGTGTTCCTCAGTGGCAAATCGTGGCTTTGAAGTTGCAAGCGGGTCCTCTATTCTGTGGTTTCTGTGGCGCTCAGGGCTTGTTCTGCCTGTGCTCTTTGTGCTTTGGCGATGTTGGTTTCTTCCTCGAGCGATTCTCACCTCATCCTCTAGTGTTAAGGTGTTGGTGCTTTCTTCTGATCTCACACTATCTCTTCCCAGAGTCCCAGATTCATCATCTTTCTTATCATGTATGTTCAGGAAGGATTTAATCTTTTTGGAGCTCTTCTTAAAGAACCGTTGCTTGTTTGTAGCGCTGCCTTTGTCATTCAAATGCTCTGTGTTGACATCAAGAGCTACAGCAGACAGCGCTCTTGATGGTGTATCCTGCCACATGGGACTGCTGGGACTATTGGGGCCAGTTATTCTTTTGACATCGTAATGAGAGACTGATCTTTGATCCTCATTCAGCGCTGACAAGTACCCTCCGTTGGGTGCATTAATCCCCATTGAGCTTCTGTTCACCTGCATTCTGGCAAAAGGCCCATACAACTGCTCTTCGTGGATGTAAGTACTGTTGGATCGAGGGTCAGCCACACTATGCCTTTTGTGCCAGTTTTCTGTGAATATGTCGGGATTGGTTAATATATGACTTCCTTTTTGTCTACCCAGGGATGCATAATTTGGGTAGAAAGGGCTTCGAGTGGAAGTTAATTTTTCATTGTTATCTAACATCTGAAGGCTTTGTTGTTTAAAAGAAAATTCTTCCTTGCCCATTCTGTCAGCTGCTGATGGACTCCACTGCATCGAAGAATAGTGCATCGCCGAGTTTGGTGATAAGCGCCCAAGACCGTATGAAGAATTGTCCATCTCCCCTTGCTCTGGTATAGTTGACCTCAAGACAAGAGAGGTCCTCATTCTCCCTTGCATAAATGTGTTGACTTTACCTGTTGGATCAAGTTGATCTAAGTAATCAGAGGACTCTCTGAGAGGGGTGTCTGTGTTATTAAGATAAGATTCAATCCTCCACGTGCGCATGAAGGCCTTTGTACTCTCCTGGTTTGGAGTGATTGGCTGAGCGGGGATCAGTTTATCTTTACTATGGTATGTCTGCCGTTTTGGTTGACTTCTTATCTGCCCAACGCTTAGGAATGCACAATTTTTCCCAGTATCACCTGAAACGTTCCAGTTGCTTCCCCTGGGGTGTAAGTTTGGAGGAATGTATGGATCCTCTCTTTCGCCTGCATAACTATGGCGTTTTTTGTAGTTATCCGCTGACATATGCGAGCTAATTCCGTTCTCTCTTATAGGTCCAAGTGGTTCTTCCTCAAAGTGACCTTCATGTGGATCTGTCAAGCCTAGACTCCTCTTTCTGTACACTCCCTCCATCGTGTGCCGTAACTGTCCTCCCCTCTCCAGCTTAGGGGCAGAATTAAGCACAGGTTTAGGTATAATGGGTCTTCCTTGTAATCCATTCGGAGAAGCTAAAGGGGTGAGTTGAGCT
This sequence comes from Periophthalmus magnuspinnatus, assembly GCF_009829125.3. Taxonomy (NCBI): domain Eukaryota; kingdom Metazoa; phylum Chordata; class Actinopteri; order Gobiiformes; family Gobiidae; genus Periophthalmus; species Periophthalmus magnuspinnatus. The sequence goes on from NC_047140.1 coordinate 26,252,811, forward strand.
GGGATAGTTGATCGTGCGTAAAGTGTCCGAAATTCCTCATCATAGGATTTCACCAAATGCCCCGTAATCACTTGGACCATGCTCAGGTTGATCTTCTCAAAGGACCAAGAGAAACTGCACAAAAAAAACAAAACACAAAAAAACACAAAATTGTAACTATTTGTTTTTGGTGAGTCAGTATTCATCCCTGGCTGTGTTTACATGCACAACAAAAATCATATCATTTTCTGATTTCTGGAGTAATCAGATTATTGTAATGCCCTGCAAATAGTTCCAGCTGATGTGAGTAATCTGATGTGTGCAGGTTTTGCAAAAAAGGGTAAACTTGTGCAAAGACAAAAAAATCTAAGATAAAATATGAAAGATTCAACTTGTGCTTCTAAATAAAAAAGTTACTCTGATTGATTAACCAAGCGTTTTTGATTATCAGATTTCTTTGGTGCAAGTAAACACAGTGGAGGAAGATAACGAAGTACAAGTAATAAAGTGCTTTACTTAAGTAGAATTTTTAGGTATCTGTACTTTACTTTAGTACATTTTACAGTGGATACTTTTTTCTTTTACCCTACATTTGAGAGCAGTATCTGTACTTTCTACTCCACTACATTTTTGAACTACACTGAGTAAGTAAAATTCATTTTCATATGATTTGAGGGGTTATTTTTACCATGTTCTTGGTAACATCATGACTAAAGTTTTTGAATTTAAGCTTCATTTTTGTGCAAACAAGAATAAATACACAAAATTCAGATGAAAAGTTGATTTGTATTGTTACTGTTGACCAAAATGTGTATCATTTTTGATCAATATCTCTGCCTTTACACTTTTAAACGTTTATATTTACACTTTTACACAAACTAACAAAACTTCTGTGAAATACTTTTTACTCTTAAAGTACAGTTTTAAACAGGTACTTTAATTACTTAAGTAGATTGTTTCCTGTAGTACTTCATCCAGCACTGGTAAACACATACACCATAAAATCTGATCTTATTATTGAGCAATCTGAGTATTCTAGTTATCAGATTTTGACTGGCCATGTACCCAGTGTCTAGTTCACAGTCTGTTTACCTGTAGGAACCATACAAAGCCGTACAGCAGTCGAATAACAGAAACCTCTGCTCCATTGCACCATGAAATTTTGCTCCTGATTGACAGAGGTAATCCTGACCTTTAACTGTGCGCACCCTCATATTCTGCAGACAGAAAGAACACAATGACCAGACCCTACATGAAAGGCGTAATCAGAGAAAAAGGTGTCATTTTGATGTTATACAAAATACATGGCGGCTGTGCAGGTGAATTCTTTACCAAAGGAACAATACAACAAACTGCAACTGCAACTACTTTCCCACATAAATGAAATAAGGCTCCACCCTGCCCGCATGACAAACCAGCTGGAATGAGACATAAGGCTGAGAATTTCTGGCATTACAAAGTAAACACTGCATGTACTTTAAACTCTTGAGAGAGTATGCTTAAGGTTAATATTAGGGAACCTTTATTTATTCAACAATGGTTAAATTTCAGTGTTGCAATGAAAAATACAAAGTTACAAACAGAGTGAACGGAAAGATAAAAGTGAAAAATGAAAAAAGTGGCAAAATGATTGACTTTTATAAATGCATACCCTGAGCTGTTGGATTCTCACGTCTTGATTTTCAACCATGGAGAGGAAGTTGTTTAAATTGAAATGATTCAAGAGCACATAGACCGCCACTCCTCGTAATGAAGCCTCCACAATATCTTTAAAAATATCCACATCTGTGAACTTATCCATGACAATCGCAATGACCTGCAAGGACAAAAGAGGAAGAAATCAATGTGACTTAAGCATTTGGAACACGTTAAAACTGTTAATTACTGAGAATATGTGAAGTATATGGGTAGTAGATGTGTACATTTTCTAAAACGTTTTGCATATTTCAGAGTTTGAAAAAATAAATAAAAGAATGATTCTGTGACAAGAAATGCATGTATAGATTTGTGAGATTGATTTCATTTGGTTGATTGTGAACAGCTTGGGCCTATCCCAGAAAGTGTGGGTGGTATACTCCCTGATCTATATTAGTCACTGCTTACTCAAAGACATTGTGTTTATTTAATATCTTTCACTTCTACTGCACCACACTTTTTGCTGCCTGGACAAGAAGAAAAGCTAAGAACACACTCAACTAGGTTCACGAGTATAACTGCTTGTCATTTAGTATTATTAGGTAGTTGTTTGAAAACTCTTGTAGTCTCAGAAAGGCAGAGTAATCGTATTTCATTGCTGATTCTTTTTGCGAGTGCAGCCATTTTCCCTTAATTGCAGTTTTGACAACCCGAAAGCTGGCTCTCTCATATCTCTACATAATATTTGAATCACTCAGTCTTGTTCTGCAGTAATTAGAGGGAAAGTGGAGACATGATATGACATGATTTTCAAGTTTGATTTGTCAATTGAGCTGAAATTTAGCATTACACCTGATGACCCAGTAACTAGAAGTACCGTTCTCTCTGAAGAAAGCGACAACTATGGAAAGAATAGAGCAATATAATTTACAAGCTAGTGTGTGGCTGTTCCTTCACTGTCTGTAAGTTGCAAAACCAGATTTTAACATTGTCTTGCTCACTGGATGACACATACAGCAGTGCCTGGAGGGGCTAAACACTCAGCATAGTTCTGCAGTGAAAAGCACACTTCCCCTAATTTGAGCTCTATGGGGCAACGCTGACAGCTGAGGCAGTCCCTGAGCCAATTTGCAACGCACATCCCACATATAGAAGGCTGAGTGCCATTTTCATTACCTGCCTGGCATCCTGAATGTGTTTCCGTATCACCTCTTTGATAGTGGGATTGTTTTGCCGGGGAGGGTGATAAAGCAGATCTATATTTGTTTGAAGTTTTTCGTGTCTGACGTCTGGCCATCCTAAATCCAAATCCGGCGTCTCCACATCGGAGTGCATGGGCCAGTAAGTCCCCGAAGATGACTGGCCATCACTGTGGTTTTGAATATTAATTTCCTCAGGTTGGGTCGGGGGTTTGGGCAGCTCTGCGTGCGTCGTTATAAAAGTGAGCTCATCTTCTGAAAGAAAATTCCCCACGCGTTCACCTTTGAGAAACTCTCGGTAACTGTCCCGACCGCCACTCAATAGGCGATCGATAGCCAGCCGATATGCCTCCTTATAGTGGGGCTGTATGTAATCATCAGCTTTAAATTCTCCTCTCAGGGAAGACAGCAAGGAGAAGTCCGAAGAATCCATTAGCCCCCCTGTTCTTTCAGTCAGGCCTGTCAAAAATAATGGAAATCAATAATGAAGTTGTCAAGCGGGAAAAATACAAAACAAACATTCACTGCCTCATTTTGTCTTGTAGTTTTACAACAGAGGATAAAGGCAAAAGCTGGGGAAAGATACACTCGCACGCAATATGTATTTGATCTGAATCTGACAAGAGAATTGAAGTTAACAAGAATTACCATCTACATTACCTACATTACGCAAAATTGACTGAGCTTTTAGCCATGTTAGAATGTTGTTTCCTCCTCAAAAACATACCTGGAGTTATGTTTTGATTCATTCACACATGTCTGATTAACCCTTGGCATTTACAGTAACTTTGATGATTGCTTTGTCTGGAATGTTCCACAGTATGAATTATTAACTATCATCACGGAAAAAAAGCAGATTACAGCACAAAGTTACAGGTCGAATCTTAAGAGAGTTGACCCTGCTCACAGTAAGAAGATATGTTTTTTGAGGTATTTTTGAGCTATAAAAACACTTAAATGCCTGAAAAGTACCAGAAAAGTTACATGCTGCAGCTCTACATTAAGTATTTCACGTGTATATGCAAGTAACAAGTTCTATGTCCTCTCACTTTGTGTTTGCAATATACAGAAGTACTCAATAAGCTCGTGTGTATTTTGTTCACTGACAGCGGTAATAAATCTCTTTCTGATTTTGACACTATGGACCAACAAACCCACTACAGCAATTTATTACATCACATACAAAACTGACAAAGCTATGTCATTTAAGTTGAAAGCTTACTGTGAACAAGTGAATTAATATTATAAGCTGTTATCACTGACCAAAGATGATGAACACACAGTTGTCTCAGTGTTTTCTTTGGCTCATGCATCGTTCTTTGCATTTAATTGCAGAACACTGTGCACAGTTACATTCACTGGAAAATATGACGTCACATATAACATGTCAGATCATGAAAATCTCCTCTTTAATAATAGAAGATGAACCAGTTCGAGGTGGAAGAGGAAATATAGTCGACAACGGTCAGACAGGGGTCAAGTTTCATGTCAGCTTCTGCTATTAGGCGAGTATGGGGTTTCACAACCTTTGGAGCTGTTTGTTTTTTTTTACTGATAACGCACCAGGATTTTCATGTAAACCTATCACGTAGCTGGACTATTTTTATTAGCAGCAGCGAATAGGTGATAAACACAACACAGCATGCTTCCTCGTGTCATTTAGTAACATAAGTATAGTTTGCACAGTGAGGGATCTGCTAGTGGTACAAAAGACTGGGTTTATACTGTTTGAAATATTAGCTCTATTTTAGCCTCTGCGCAAATTGCTGTAGATTTAAAAGCTGTTCAAATCTAATTATACTGAGCATGTTTTAGCCGGTGCTATACAAAATGGTGTAGTGTCACAACAATTCATACAGAACCTGCCTGGCAATTAGCACAGTTGTTATCAGGTTACAGTTTCCTCACATAGACGTAGTAAACAACTGGCACGGTCTTGACTATATCTATAACATGTTTATATGACAACCTAATACACATTTATGGGTTTAAGTTTATCATGCTACATTGTACTGATACAGACTATAAGAGAACATGTGTTTAGTTATAAGAATAGAATAGAATAGAATATTAATGCTCATAATCTGTCTACTCCCACCAATATCCAGAGAAATCAGATTGCAGTATCAAAAGTCTAACCCCATCACTACACAGCAGTAGCAACTTACATTGAGATTCTGGACTTTGTAAACTCCTCTCGTTGCCTCCTCGATCCCAGTATGTCCGTGTTAGCAAAGTTTATTCATCTTTATGCTGGCTGTGTATAAGAAAGTTGCCTGTTGTCTGCCAGCTGGGAGAAACAAAGACAAGGAGGTGTCTGAACATGATAAGCAGTCTGCAGATAGAGGGTGTGGGTTCCAGTTTTGACATGCAAATATAGTGGCGTTTGAAACTGGCTCTGAGGCAGCCATAAACCAGTTTGAGACCTTTGGCCCCGCCTCTTTGTACCTCCCTCCTTTACTTACCTGTCTCGGTAGGTACATGCCTCTTTCCCTCCCTGCCTCAGTTACCGCTCTTCATAGACACATGCCTCTCTCTCTCTCTCTCTCTCTCTCTCTCTCTCTCTCTCCTTCCCTCCCTCTTCCTCTGCTTTACTTCCTCGCCTTGGTAGGAGCAAAGTTCACACTGACGAAAAATCAAGATAATGACAGACAGTAAGAGCCTTTGGTGACTACTTCAGGGACAGCGCTAATCACAAGGATGTTGAGGCCAGCTGGGATTTCACACACCCACAGATAATAGAGACAGAGCAGTTAGTGCGTGATCTGAATGGAGAATCATTTTTACACCTAAAACATGAATTAAATAGTTAATAGATGATTTACACCTTATCAGTCATGTCTAAACTGAAAAAAAAAAAAAAAAAAAAATTATGTGACTAATCATGAGCTCACAGCACTGTTCCCTCTAAACTGCGCGCGTGCGCAATTGCGCACTGCTGACACTTCGCGCACAGAAAATCTGTGCTGCGCATCAAAAAAAATCGAACCGGAGTTGAAAATAAAATAAACACACAACAATTCATTCTGCGCTATTTTTCAATGTGAGTCAGTGAGTGTGACCGGTGACGAGCTGCTCCAGCCAATTATGTGATTCACATACGTATTTGCGCAGCTCATCAACGTCATTGACAGGCTCCTCATGCGCCGCTCCCAGAGGTTTAGTTTAGCCGATGTGGAGTGAAGACGCGCTCATGATGCTAACGATGCTAACGATGCTAATGATGCTAATGATGCTAATGATGCTAATGATGCTAATGATGCTAAGTGTTTAACCCCCTAACGTTCCGACGGCCCTCGGGTGCACTGTCACGTACTGTTTTGCAGCAGTTTTGCGTTTCAAACATGACGAAACGGACAAAACAAAGGAAGTACGCGACCGAGGACACTGTGGATGTTTGTACAAGATAAACTAGAGGCATCTCGGACCCGGAGCGGTTCGTTTAAACCGAGTGAAGATCTCATGGTGGAGTCAGGAGCAGAGGACCTTATGATTTGATGGACTGGATGCTGTTCCTGATCGGTAAGTGTGGTTTATTCTGCTATTGATTGCTTAATTGTGGGTCAAATATATCATACGTAATCATTAGCATTAGCTAATGCCAATCTGCGAGTCCGAGCGGGACTCGATCCTCCAACCTCTAACCACTGAGCCACTGTCACAGAATGAGTGTCCCACTGTACAATCATGTACAGTGTGTTCTTAGTTTCCAGTGTGTGTTTGTTTACATTTTGAAGTGTGTGTGTGTGTGTGTGTGTGTGTTTGTTTGTTCACTGTTTGCAGTGTGTGGTTTGTAAATATATATTTATTTTGACCCATACCACTCGTTTTGACTATATTTTATATACAAACACACATTATATATTGTGTTTTGATATGATATATAAATGTACAGTAATAGAACAGCTGGGTGTGCAGATACAGATTTCTCTCAGTGTGTATTGGTCATTGATACTGTCACTAGTTTATGAGTTGTAAAAATCAAATGATCGTGTCATATACTGAAAAAGAGTTACTGGACTGTCTCCCAGACACAGTAGGACAATCTCACTCAGTCACAGCAAAAGCCTCACACAATGGCTTATACTCATAATACAAGTCAGAGCTTTATAATAAAAATGTTAAGTGTTTTCAACATTGGAGTTTACAGTTGGCTTGGTTTGGTTGGAGGCTCATGTTTTGCCATAGTTAAAATTTAATATTTATACTTCCAATAGCATTAACATACTACACAGGTCATGAGCAAGATTTTTGTCATTTTCATTGTATAAGTGGCTAAAGCACTTAATTAAAAGTCTTATAACAGAAATGTAAATGCGGTAATTTGATTCCTTTAACAAACCACTTAACTTGGATGGATGCGATGCAGCATGACCACAGTGCGCACGTCTGATGTTGCTCACAGTCGTCCATGGGACCGCTCAGGGAGTTTGTGTGTTTGCTCAGACTCGTGAAAAATTAGAGGGAACATTGGTCACAAGCCTATGCTTTGGTGCCAGTGTGGCATGTATAGGCATGAAATCAAGGGGAAATTACATATCAAGTGTATATTTTAATATGCAAATTAGTGGTTTCTACATTGTTGTTGATTGTTGTGAAGAACCCATTATAAACCCGACTGGCATAATATTGTTTCAGTGTTGAATTTACTTAATTTGTATTCAAACAGTAATTATAACCTCTTCATGGTCAAAGCTTGATCCCATCAGAAGCAGGACTGGTTAGTACTTTGAGGGGACTGCTGTGACAAAAACTGTTGTTGTGTCCTTAAGCAAGACACTTCACCCTCATTGTATGAATGTGGTGTGTGCATAGGTGTCAGAGGGGCCGACGGCACACATTGGCAGCCTCGTTTTCATCAGTCTACCCCAGAGCTGCTGTGATTACAGAAGTGACGTACCTTCACCTTATGGACATGACATATTGTCCTCTAGGATAGGTCTGCCTTGGGTCCATTGACGTTTGTGCTCGACTAATGTCTAAAGCTTGCTAGGTGTATGTGTGTTAGAGTTAAGCGTTTGAGTGTCTTGTTTGGTCTGGGTTAATGAGGTGAATTACGTCATATGTTTCTGGTTGCGGCAGATAGGATTGTTTTTGGTTAACTGAACTGGGAGAATCTCAACAATCAGCCCTGCAGCGGTTCACAGGTCACTCAGGTTTGCATGTAAACTCAGCAGAGGTAGGGAGTGACATTTGAGACACTTTTTTCATTTGATGCTAGTAATAAGCTGGAAGGAGTATGAAAAAACAACAAATGAATGCAATGCTGTGCTGTAGGTCTGAGGAATAAATTACTCAAAATGTCCTCACCAAATTAACCTTAGTTTGGCTGTGCACACCTGCTCTGAAATGCACATACCGGTAATTCTGTAATTCTTGTTCATTAGTTTAGCCGTTCGTATTTCATTGCCTCTGAAATATTAATGCTCTTGGAAATGCCTAAAGTGTGAAGGAGAATCTTCATTTTAAAAGAAAAAAATACAAATCTAATCATACTCACACAGCCACAGTGCTTTCTGTGAAATTACTGAAGTAATGAAATAATTCCAAACGTTCATCAAATGCAGATTTAAGTTGTTAGGCGTGTTCTTATCAAAATGACGACTGGATTCGATCAGTTCAAATCCTAAAAGTTTATTCCCCTGACAGTTACAATCTAATACAGGACCCGGGGTCATATGATCTATCCCTCGTGTGTGCAGCAGGCGGTCTGTCTGCTTTTCCCTGGCCCCGTAACATAAAAATATAACATGAAACATGAATATGCAAATATTATGTTGAGTAGGATGTCGCCCAGGTTCCTCCCTTCGGCCTCGCTCATCTCTCCGGGCTGCACCAGTCTATTTTTCCGGCCTTGAGTCTCATCCGACCACCCTGTAAAGGAGCGTCTACACACCCCAACAGCCTTCCCCAATTCATATCACACAATATTGCTTTTAGCATAGTTTCAGTATTATCACAAGATGCTCCACTCTAGCATAAACATTAGTAGCTGTCAAACAACATGATTCACCTCCTACTATGTTGCCTTAACTCGGTTAAAGAAGTTTCTGCAAGGGACCAACTGTCTCCCATAATTCACGTTTTACCTTTAACCTAATTTCAGTGTTAGTAGATGGTATTCAACTTTTAGTATGGTGCTTGTTAGACAACCTCCAAAAAGATACAACATTCAAAGAATATATAAATTCAGTATAAAAATGGTGATTACATAATAATATTCAAAACTTATATGATTTCAGTATCAAAAGATATATATGTATATGTGATGGCCCTAAGAAACTTTATTCAATCAATATGCATTCCATATTTTTGATATATGTGTTTGTAATGCAACTTAAAAGCTTTATTACTTGACATACCCTTCATTTCCCCCTTTTGACCTCTTCTAAGAGGTCACATCCCAGAGCAAGGTAACATCACGTGGCAGCTGGTCCCCTCCGTCATCCTCCATACTCAACAAAGGATACTGTCCCCTCTGGTCCGGACAAACTGCAGTGTTAATGACCTTAAGACACAGGGCACGAATGCAAGGCACACAACAGCATCCCACCAGTGCAAATATAGCAAGCACGGCGACCAATGAAGTAACCAATGAGACAACCAGACCTTTCCATTTACCCAATACATTATTTAGCCACGTATTCATCGGATTTTCCACTCCAGCCGCGTTGTGCATGTCCCTAGACAACATGCGCAGTCCTTCCAGAGCCTTAGACACTGACCCATCAGGAGCTGTGTTATTAGGAATAAAGGTGCAACATTGATCATTAAAAATATGACAAACCCCGCCTTTCTCTGCGAGGAGCATGTCTAGTGCCATTCTGTTTTGAAAGGCTACCAATGATGTTGGGTGGAGCTGATCGGCCAAACCTTCTACTGCGTCCCTCGTTAAGTTACTGAACTAAGCCTAAGCAAATTATAGTAAATATAATTGATGGGGTCCACATTTTTGTTTGGGGTGATTGGGAAAATTGCAGCAATTAGAGGTATATTTTCAAAGCCGGCCTCTATTTGGTCCGCTAAGTTATATTCATCCAGGACCCCTCTAGGAATGCCAATAGCATCAATATAAGTGGGGTTGTTGTGGTCCAGGAGTTCTGGCATCACTGAACGTTTAGCCCTCTGAGGGTGGGGTAGAGTCTTATTAAGGTGTCCCCAGAGGGTGATGGGCATAATTAGCCGCACCATAGCACCAATGCCCGTAAATTTTGCCTTCAACTTGTACCTCACTTGCATGTCTCCGCACAGCCAATATAGATCTCCCCGTATTCTGGTGTAGGGCACTGGATTTGGCAGCTGCACCACGTGTTCGCACCAGTCTTCTGGAAGCTCTCCCCACTGCAAAGATTCATGATCGCCTTTAGTAGAATTGAAACAGATATGATTAGCTCATACTGGAGTGAACATCGGGGGCTGCACAGGCTTTTTCTAGAGAGGGTATAATTTGGACAAGTCAATACATATTTCATTCTCTTTAGTGTTATTACTGTCAAATAGGTTCAACATACAATCATACCCATGATGATCGTCTAGGTGAATTGGCGCAGGGTGGGTCTTTAGAGTCGGTCTGGCCGATGAGCACACAATACAATCTGTAAAGTTGGTCACTTTGTATAGTTAACACTGGGGGAACCACCCCCTTTTTTAACAGGGCATTTGGAGTCTTGCAATAAACAACGGAAGATAAATCAAATTGGAATGCAAGGGATGGCCCCTTGGTGTCCTGTATGGTCATTTTGACATACTTATCACATTCTGAGATTGACCGTGGGTCAAGTTTTAGGAGAATCTTTTCCACATTGGTTTGTACATGTTTTTGATTTGCTTCCCAGAGAAGGATGGCGAAGGCAACCAGCACACCCACAATCAATATCACTACAATTCCCCATTTCCCCCTTTTGCTCAGGGGGAGCTCCATGCAATCTAAAATAGCTGTGTGTGAGTGTACTTAACCTTCCGCCAGGACGTATTACCAAACCATGTACAGGAAGGAGAGACCAAAGCCGAACACCACACCAAAGATTCAAGGGTCCACCGGTCTGGTCTGTGTTAGATGAAATCACTTATGGCCTTTGCCTTCCAACCGGACAGCCCTGTCGGTGTGAGCAGTCACTCTGTATGGGCCAGTCCAGCATGATTCAGACCACTTATGAGACAGAACTTTCAGATAGACCTCAGAGGGTGGAGGCAGAGCAGCCTCCTTGGTGGACACCTCCAGCCGTTCTTCCGACACCTGAGAAGAAAAACTAGATAACAGATGCCACAATTGATTCCAGTATGGCTTGTACTGGAGATTTGGAAGGGGCTCCTCTTCCTGTGGTACCAATGTAGCCCCTGGCCCTGGCATCAAACGTCCAGTGAGCAAGTCATAAGGAGAGAAACCAGTAACTTTGTTAATAGACTATCTCACTGCCAGAAGAGCCAGGGGTAGGGCGTGGAACCAATTAAGCCCTGAAGTAGAACAGATCTTAGCCAATTTGTCTGTTAAAGTGTTCAGCCCGTCCTTGACTTTCAGGATGATACACAGAACCAAATTTATGACACAGACCAAGCATTTTTTCAACCTTTTGAAGAGCATGGTCGTGGAAATGTGTACCATTATCAGACCTAATCAGAGCTGGAAAGCCATGAGTAGGAATATAATGATTAATCATGACCTTGATCACAGAAGAGTATCCTCGCGGTTCACAGAATAGGCTTCAGGTCAGATACATTCTAAGCTGTTTTTATTCAGTTTAGGTTAGTTTACCCTTACCAGTCACCAGGGGGTTCTCAGAGACTCTGGACCTATTGGGAGAGAACTATAGACTTACGTTAGTCAGTGCTTTGTAATCCAGACCTTATGAATTTGAAGATTTTTAAGGACACTTGTTTCAGGTTGGAGAGGAGTGTCCATCCTTTTCCTAATTAAGATCTCATGTAAAGAGAAATCAGGAATGCTGGCTGTGGATCACGTTGCCATCAGCGCTAATGGCAAAGCATCCAACCATGTCATTCTGGTAAAGTTCATGTTTTATTTCCCCATTTGCTCAAGTGATGAGGCCCCCCTCTATAAAATATAGCCATATGTAACAGTCTGTCAGTTGTCAGGTGGTCTATTGTGACACTTATTTGTCCTGTTGGTTACATATTTGGTACATATTTGTCATATCTGTGCCAGTCCAAATACTGAGCTCGAGTCAATAACCTGCCAGTGTCTATCAGTTCTATTGAATGTTCAGTTGTTTGTACAGTGCTGGTGGTAAATCCCTTCTGTATCTATTGAGAGGCATCAGTGTGTATTAGATGCCATAATTACTGCTTTAACCATAAATGTCCTTTGTTAATGTTGTCCAGTTTAGCTGTATATTATATCAACTGCAACCTCCTCGTCCAGTTTAGCCTTAAGTTATATAACCTGCAACCTCCCCCTTTTTAACAACTTTATTTTATCTGATCAACATTCATATAATTCAAACATTCATTCACAGCAATAATTTATTCTATTTGTAAATACTTAACATTATTTAAAACCAGGTTTTGATTAAGATTTAAATGGGACTTATTTCTTTCAGATTTTTCCTAGTGTTCAATTATCTTTAAATTTAGACACATTCATACTGCTGAACATTTTGTTTTTCATATGTCAGATGTATTGAAATGGCTTTATTGTGACTACCCTATTTAGTTGTTGTTGTTAGCTCAATTGTTTTACGAGCATTAAAAAGCCACTGTTTTATGTTCTGATAATATAATTCAGTTTAAAATACAAAGTTCAAACACATTCAGGAGCATTAACATTTTGATCTAATATAAAGTATCATAGTATATGAACTAAACATTTACACCAAACTATTTAAAGCCTTTCAGACCCCAGCGGTCTCAGATTTCACACATAATAAAGCTACATATTTCTCTCCACATTGGAAATTCTATTGTCTAAAAACTTTGGTTTCTAATTTTGTTAATTGTGACCATTCTAAATGCCATTTCAAATGCGTTGCATATGCAGTACGTAGCAGCCCCAGTTTAACAGCGCTAATGTACAATGAAAAGAAATAGCCTAAATAATGTTATATTGATATATGATTATTTTCAGGAATGGAGGAAAACTATTTCAAATAAATGAATACACTTCTAAATTTTGAAATTAAGTTAAAAAACAAAATCTTTGACTGTGTGGATCCGAGAACAGGCTCCAGTCATGAGTGCCCAGGTAAACACAGCCCAAACGCAGCAGCAGAGACAGTTCCATGGGGCCTGTAGAGGAGCAGCAGAGCACTTGAAGCTTTTGATTCAGTTCATTCATTTGTCATGTGACCAGTAGTGGAGGAGCCCAGTCCACAGATAAGTTTCAGAGCCATCAGGACTTTCTTTGGTTTTAGTTCAGTTCATGTTTCTCAGTGACGCAGCAGCCATGTTTAGACAGTCTTTAGACAACAGCAGAGCAGAGCCAGTCCAGGTCATGTGACCTTTCAGTTCAGAGCTGGAGCGATGCACCCAGAGCCACTGCACTTAGACCACGCCCACCCAGACACAACAGGCCAAAGACCCATCCCAAATCCACTTCAGCCAAAACTAAAATCTATTCAAAGTCTATTCCAACTTGCATGGACAAGTTGTTCATTTTCACCTCCAAAAAAATGTGTAAACAGTTTGCATAAGAAATCTGTATCTATATTACAATATCCTAAAGTTAAAGTGAGGAATTTTCAATAATTATAAAGACATGGTTTGAATTATTTACTTAAATTTCAGCATGATCTAATTAAACAAAATTCTTCTAACGTTTACTCGAATGTTAAAATAAATCATCACTGTCAGATGAGTTTAAAACATACTGCTCTTTCTTTGCATTGCACAAACATCATCAACTGTGGCCCTTTAATCATTGGTCTTGTATCATGTAGGTGTGGTTAAACTCAAGTTTAATTATATTGCTGGGATCATTATTTAGTAAATTGCTTTCATTTTAAACCACTTACAGAGGCACCAATATGGGATAAAGTGTATTTATTCATCATTTATCATCAGTACAATTTTGTTTGACATTTTTGATCATGGGTTCAGATTGTATTTTATAACTATGTCTGTTTATTTGTTATGCGTCCACATTTCGTTCTTTAGCTCGATAGAGATAGTTACAAATGTGCTGAACTGCAACTTTAATGGTGTCACAAGCAGCCCTGATAGTTATTACACAAATCTCTCATATTTTAGACTGAATTATATTATGATATAATCTAATAGTACAACAATATTTTAGTATAATAATATCTTATCCTAGGATGCCTCCAATCTGCAACTCGTTTGCACCCTTTAAAAACTCTCCCACTCTTTAAACACTGTCTTGCTCAGTTTAAGAACTTTCCCATTACTTTACAAGACTTTCCTGTCACTTTACTATGTCTAATACAAGTCTGTCAGTCCATGTTTCTTTTGTCATAGTAGCGGTACAATTATGTTTGTACATTGTCAATTCTGTCCGTCTCTAAGTCTGATTTACACACCTGTAATTTGGACTATTGGGAATGGAAATGTTAGTATAAATGTAATGTATGGATCCAAACCTTTCACCACACAGAGGTCCCACCAGATTTGACCTTGTCCACCCAACGCAGAGGCCAAGACGTCTGTGCGGGGTGGGGGTTCCAGCAGGACATGTGTGATTTCAGTTTTAAAGACTCGACACTTCTAGACCCCAGGTTTTCACCTTTATTTTCTCCTCCCCCAAATGCAGCCTATGCGGTTTCTGCTCCAGCCAATACTCCATGCGGTAAAGGCTAAAAAAGAGAAGTCAGAGACCCAAGCCACCCACAGTGATTCCAAAAGAAGTTCTGTCCCTGCCAGTTTATCCAAATATTGCTCAGCTGAGTGGGTCCCAGGGCCAGGGCCCCAAGCCCCCACAGTCCAAATGTCTAGTCAGAATGCACACTATCCGTCCATGTTGTACTGTATTATTTCAACTTGGTGACCCTAAACCTACACAATTATAAGAAAACTCCACTTTAGACTATTGCACCTGCCTGGTATAACTCACTTTATCACCCAAAAAATGTTAAACACAATCAGCTCACCTTGTCGGGGAGCGGCACAATTTACTGGTTTCTCAAAAGACTATACGTCTCCGGGCACAATTTATCTTATCACATAAACACACACACACACACGTTCAGCGCACCACGCCGGGTCGCCTACCTAATCTATTTTGCTCACCACGCCGGGTAGCCTATCTAATTTCAGCGCACCACGCCGGGTCGCCTATCTAATCTATTCAGCTCACCACGCCGGGTAGCCTACCTTTAAAATCCAGCTCACCGCGCCGGGTGGCCTTCCTTTCAGCGTACCACACGAGGTGGCCGCCTACCTATAGAGTTCAGCTCAGTACTGTATCTAATTTAAACATATACAATATTAGCACATAAGCACACAAACACTTTCAGGTCGCTGCACAAAAATACTTAGGTCTCAAAGATTACACCAGGCAGGGCAAAACACTCAATTGCATAACAATCTAAAACACACCAAGTTCATCAAGTTGAGCAACACATAAGATCTAAATCTCAACATGTCCTCTATCAGATAAAAACCTTCAACACAACACAACACCACATCACACAAGTTCACCACATCATATGACCCCGGGTCTGCTCTTGTTATGATATTAACACTTTTAAAAGAGAGAAAAATATATACATATATGCTCACCTTGTCTGGACCGCTCTTATACGATAATAGCGCCTTTAATACATGTTCACCTCCACTGGGCAGCACCTCTCTCCTTAATTTTGATATGTCCAATAGCAGAAATTCGGTTCCTTATCACAACAGGCTTTCTGCTCACCTTTCAGAGTTGGCGGCCGCACTTGGAGAGAAGTCCTGTCCGAGCGGAGGCGCGCGGAGTCCTACTCCCCCTCGCGCAGTTGTTACGGCGTCAGTTTTGATCACGTCGGGCTCACCAATTGTTAGGCGTGTTCTTATCAAAATGACGACTGGATTCGATCAGTTCAAATCCTAAAAGTTTATTCCCCTGACAGTTACAATCTAATACAGGACCCGGGGTCATATGATCTATCCCTCGTGTGTGCAGCAGGCGGTCTGTCTGCTTTTCCCTGGCCCCGTAACATAAAAATATAACATGAAACATGAATATGCAAATATTATGTTGAGTAGGATGTCGCCCAGGTTCCTCCCTTCGGCCTCGCTCATCTCTCCGGGCTGCACCAGTCTATTTTTCCGGCCTTGAGTCTCATCCGACCACCCTGTAAAGGAGCGTCTACACACCCCAACAGCCTTCCCCAATTCATATCACACAATATTGCTTTTAGCATAGTTTCAGTATTATCACAAGATGCTCCACTCTAGCATAAACATTAGTAGCTGTCAAACAACATGATTCACCTCCTACTATGTTGCCTTAACTCGGTTAAAGAAGTTTCTGCAAGGGACCAACTGTCTCCCATAATTCACGTTTTACCTTTAACCTAATTTCAGTGTTAGTAGATGGTATTCAACTTTTAGTATGGTGCTTGTTAGACAACCTCCAAAAAGATACAACATTCAAAGAATATATAAATTCAGTATAAAAATGGTGATTACATAATAATATTCAAAACTTATATGATTTCAGTATCAAAAGATATATATGTATATGTGATGGCCCTAAGAAACTTTATTCAATCAATATGCATTCCATATTTTTGATATATGTGTTTGTAATGCAACTTAAAAGCTTTATTACTTGACATACCCTTCAAAGTGTAGATTCACACTGTAGACAGAGAAAGTGCACAGACTGGGCTCAGGCTGAGTCAGAAGTAGACCCAAGCTAGATACAGTAGCAGGGATGAGTCACACAGGAAAGCTGCAGGTTTATTTCCTGTTCACTGCAAGAAATCAGGAGTTTGCATGTTCTTCCTTTGCTCAGGTGGGTCTCAGCTGATGGTTTTTCTACATAGAACACATTTGTGTGCAGAGAATGGAGAGAAGGCTTGTGCTCTTTGCTTGTGCTACTATTTTTTTGCTTTTAATATAAGTATTCATCATATATTCCTATATTCATAATTATCACCATTTTAATGAACGGCACACACTAAAGGCTGTGCTCCTTATCTACGATACTGTCTGTACAAATTTAAATTTTCCTCAGGAAATGAAATCAATGCTCATTGCAATTATAATTAAAATGATTCATTCATTCTTTTTCTTGGGTGTTTTGTGGGTTCCTGTGGCCTATCCTAATTATGCATCTATCCCTGGGTTTCAGAGGGATAAGAAATTAGCACGGTTGCCACAGCAATTAACAATTCAATACAAAATATTCTGTCTTTTGAGTTGGAAAATGTTTCCATAATGGTGTCTAAGTATGAAGCTGTAACTCATGAATGGGCATAAACCCTGCACTCTGAGGTGTTTGTTAACCATCACATGTTCTGTTTTGTAAATGACCATTTCCTCTTAAACGTACATCTCTTTGGGTGGAGGAATATGAAGAGCTCTGCAGGAAAAGCGTGTTAATGGTGCACTCTGTGAAATAATGTGTCAAAGAGCAAGCATTAGTGAGGAGCTGGGCACTTCTCACTGATTTCAAATATTCTTAATGTATTTCTCCCAGGGTAGGTTATATGACCTGCAACAAAACTATAAATGTGCCCTGATGAGCTTGAATCTGCTTCAAAAAAGTGTGTCGTCTTAAGAAGGGCCATAAATAACCAGATCTGTGCCCCATCGTGGGACCATTTCTTCAGCCTGGGCGTGTGTAGATTAAGTAACGTATGCAGCAAGAAGCCAGGACTTTCTTTTCTTGGAGCTGGGTAGATATGACTCACCTTTTGTGACACTCAATCTCCCTTTCATGTTCCTGTCACTTCTCCTCAGGCTGTTTCTGCATCTTTTGACAAGTTCGAGTGAGTGCCGTGATGTGTACTCAAATCCGACTGGTATGACAAAACACAAATAAAGGGTACAGTTTTTATTAAAAGCCTGTCAAAATGAGGAATGAATAAATAATACTAACACAAGTCCAAAGGTGTAGAATGGATATTTGAGATTACAGTTTGAATGTTCAACAAAATATAAAGTATCGCCATATTCCAACCAGATTGAAGAGAAAAAGTCCCAGCTTTCCGAGTCAGAGGAGGAAAACACATCATGGACACGAATTCTAAAGATAGAACTGAAATGCCAAGTTCTCACAATACTAATTTGTGTCTTCATGTCATTATAATCAATGTTCCCGCTGAAAGGAACATACAATAACGTTAGCATAGAATTAACATCAGAGGTGGTGGAAAATTACAGCTTCTCTTTAAAATGCTATGGGCACTCACAATTATTCACACCATATTCCATAACATCTTGCTGTGACTAGTGGATGGGAACAGATGTCATCGTGAGTATAGATTGGTCTCGGTGTGCTATAGTCTTACAAATTAATAAATAAAAGGCATATACAGAAATCAAATATAGGATATGCAAATATAACTTGTACAGTCACCGTGTTCATTTTGTGGGGCATTTCAACATTTCCTAGGACCAAACTAAATGTCTACCCTTGATCTCTAGGGCTCTGCTGGTCTGGTTGACTGGCAGAAAACACAAGTGTAATCAAGCAAGTCATTTTGAAAAAGGTTAGGTCAAAGGTGAACACATTTAGCATCCAAATCTTCACATGTTATTTCAAGTGTTTAGCAGACCAAATAGTGTTGATTTCGCTGTGTGCACCAGTTAAACGGGATACAGTGTCCTCTGACTCTGAGTCATAGTTCCAATATAAAACACAAAAACATGAAAACAACAGGGTCTCATTTTGTAGCCTCCAAATGGCATTATCTCTAGGCCTTTAAGCCAGCAACACAAATGCTAGTACTTACAGAACACAAGCCTTTTACTCACAGGAAAGATTTGATCTCCTCTACAGCTGTTGTACCCTTGGGCAAGGCACTTCATCCAGTCCTTGCGGCTCTGGTATATAATGTTGTATGGTGGTACTATAAATCCACATTATATTTATCAGTTTACATACCCACTATAAAACAGGAAACTGGTTGTATATAGGTCTACACCCCAAAGACTCTAGCCTACTACATACGTACGTTGTGTTCAGATGTTGTAAGTATCAGTTGGTTAAGCTGAAGTTTACATCAGTGATAATATATTAGATACTTTGGAGTCATATTCATGGGTTTCTGGACACGTCCTGTTTCTAAGACCTTTTGCAGACTTTTGTCCATTCAAAAAGTATTTAAATTTGTTGATTGCTAGTTCCCCAGACTTCATTTGAAACCCATGGATTTGTTGTGATGATTTTGAGGTTTCACAAACATCCAAAATATCTGTTCCATTCTGTTAATTTTAATCATTTGTAGGATGAAAATAACTGTCCTCGAACAGTTCCAGGCCCCACCTCCTCACAGCACAACACTTCCTCTCTCTGCTGGTCTCAGTCCACTTCTCATGAATTTTTCAGTTTTTGCCAGTGGGATGAATGATCTTAGCTTAAAGGTTATTGGAGCAATGCCCCAGTGTTATTTTTGTACCCAAGCTGAATGAACAAGAGCACAAAGACCAGAACATCACAATAAACTTTGCACAGCAGCACTTTTTGTCATTTTCTGAACAACATCTTTTCCATTGAAGTGAAAATATTTAATTGCAGCTTTAGATTTTAACTGGAACACTCATCCAATCCAGAATTCCTACTTCAAGACACAGAGAAAATTTCAAAACCTGAGTTAGAAAATCCAATATGTGCACTGTAATTGGTGAAAGTTAAAAGTTTTAAATTTAAAATATTCATAATAGATTCAGGGATAATGTGGACAAAAACACTTTCAAACGTTGCTTTATAAACTTTAAATGTTAATTGTAATAACAAAGACAGGGTTAACTAATGGTAATGGTAATGGTAATTTTATGATGACAAAAGAAACATGGACTGACGAACTTTTATTAGACATAGTAAAGTGACAGGAAAGTATTTGAGAAGTGACAGGAAAGTTTTTTGTAAAGTAATGGGAAAGTTCTTAAACTGAGCAAGACAGTGTTTAAAGAGTGAGAGAGAGTTTGTAAAGGGTGCAAACGAGTGGGTGAGAGAGTTGCAGATTGGATGATTATTTATGTTTTGATTTGTGTGATTTTAATGTCTTTTCTTATTCCGTAAAGCACTTTGAATTACCTTGTGTACGAATTGTGCTATACAAATAAACGTGCCTTGCCTTGCCTTAACTAACTACATTCGATCCGTACTTTGGATCATTTTAGCACTTTCTTTATTTGTATTAATTAATGGAGTGGTTACTCATCATCAGTTTTTCAAGAATTCTGACCTTGTTTTTCTTCATAAAATGACCTTTTTGGTACAAGTATGTCTACAGTATTTGTACATCCACTCACCTATTATTTGGGTGAAGTGTTGAGACCTCACTTGAGTTCATAGGGGTTCATGTACATTTAAATAAACTAATTAGAACGATGACATGGTCTTTGTGCCCAGTGTTTGTGCACTGAGAATCTTCTTTAAAAGCTATTTCTATGAATCAGTTGCAGTCGAAAGGAGGCCAATTTACAATAAATGTAAACACTATTCCTTCCACTTCAGCATGTGTACATTTCACTTCACAATGTGTACCTTTATTATGCAGTGGACTGTGAAGAAAGACCATCTCTGCTGTGGAGATAGAAAGATAAAATAAAGTAATATACTGCTCGTTTTAATTTCCTTTGAAAGGAGTGAAGCAATATTACCATTTCTACTAATTAGCTCCTAACAATAGCTCATTAAAATCAGGATTCATATATTAATTATAAAAAACCTATAAAACCTAATTGGCACACCTCCGTCAACACAGTTGATAATAGTAAGATAGCAGGTCACACACACTGAATGATGGATTAGGCATTGTGTTATTCTGAATATGGTTATTACTGAAATATATAAAAACAAACTAATGTCTTTGTTATTTTGAAAAGTACTTTGAATTACATTCTGTAAATTGTGCTTTACAAATAAACTTGTCTTGCCTTGTCACCATAGAGAAAAAAATAAAGTAAAACATATAGATCATAGCTCATTTCTCCAATATCAGTGAAGCTAAATTCCATATAGAGACAGAGCTGAGGGGTGATGGTGGCTGTGTTTTCACCTGAATATAGAGTGCAGCCTTGTGCTGTCATTATCAGTCTTGTCTGATCTGGAAGGCTAAGCAAGGCCAGGCCTGAATAGTACTTAGATGGGAGATTACTGGTAATACCATGTGCCACAGTGGGGCAGCAGTGGGTCAAATGGAAACTAGTTATGTCCTTGGGCAAGACACTTCACCCACATTGCCTTTACGAATGTGCCGTGAGTGAGCGTTGGTGGTGGTCGTAGGGGCCGATGGCGCAGGGAGGCAGCCTCGCTTCATTCTCCACTGGAGTGTGGAGTGAATGAATAATGCACTGTAAAGCCCTTTAATGCACTCTATAAACCCGGTGCATCAGTGTTATTTTTGTTCCTGTCTTTATCATGTTTATGTGCATTTTCTGTGGACATGTAAGCCTGTGTGTCCAAGGCAATTTACTCATATTTTTAATCTCAAAGATAAACCAAACTAACTTGCAGAGCCAGTCACAATTCATTCATCACTATAAGCTTTAAATGTGTTTAGTTTCAATGGGAAAAGAGGCTATACACACCACTCCTGTATAGTTATGTACCAACAGAAATATAAACTGTATTATATATATATAACCTTGTTTATGTGTCCTGCCTGATCTCAACTCAATAGTATAAAAAGTAACCTCATCCCCTGTGCTTCGTGTGAGATGATGGAGAGTGACCTATTGTAAACCGATGAGAGACAGTGATAGCGTGTGGACGAGTCAATGTTACCATAATGTGTAAGTCTACTTTCAACAGCATCAGGACATCAGCCGCCTCAATATGTCACTCTGGAGCCCTGATCATTACATGAGGCAGGATATCGCACACAGTGAAGGCAACGAGCCCCACTCAGCCTGTCACTCAATCAAGGCTTACAGCTGGATCCCTCACCAGTCTATGTGAGAAGAAATACTCAATCTATATGGAACCGAGTGGTTGTTTGTTAGCTTTGTATAATTTCCCACACAAGACATCTAGTTTCATTAAGTTTATTATATTTATTGAGAGCACTTTCTTTGTTGTTCAGTTGCAATCATGTTGTTTCTTGTTCCAGTCAGAGTTTTAGAGTTCTGTCGATGTCACACACAGAGCACACAGGCACAGCAAGGACAAAACACTGGACGAGGCAGTGGTAGTCTAGGGCTTAGGTTTCACATCTAATTAAGAATCCTACATTACACAATTGTTAAGCTTGCATTTGCACCAGAGACCACTTTAATCTTCGCACATGCCACAGACCCACACACAACCGACCTACTGCGCTAATGTGTGCTAAGCCACTACAGGAGATAAGTGCTAAAGTCAAGAAATATTGAATCAATTATGAGTGTGTGGTGAACTACCACACACTCGTACAACTACATATAGTCTATGTACAGTTCATCAATCCACACATTGACCTGTTTTCACCTTACTCTGGCAAAGTTCAATTTGTACACAAAGTAATTCAATGCACTTTACAGAACAATATAGGTACATTAAAAACAATGCATACTAATAAGTTAATAAAACATGAATCAAATTAAAATGAATTGAACTGCCCTAACAACTACATATAAATAATGAACATAAGGGGTCCAAGGTTTGACTCCTGGTGCACCCCACAGATCAAGACCATTTAGTTATTCATTTCAAGCAAAGCACTCCCTGTTTTCTAGATGGGACTTGAACTAATTAAGTGCAGTGCCTCAGATATTCAGCCTGTCATCTAGTGTCTGTAAGACAGGATGATAGCAGCCCCAAAACAGATTCAGATCTAGCAAGATTAAGACCCAATCTATTAGACTCATATATTTTATACATTCTCACTAAATACATTTAATTTTCTTGTAACTTGAAAAAATACAAACATTTTTTTGTTTTTGTTTTTTTGTTTTTTGTTTTGTTTTGTTTTTTTACAATATGAGGTACCTGAACAGATGACATGCTGAGCAAATGTCTCAGATAGTGGAGTACAGAGAAAGAGGTGCTGGATGTACCACTGCAACATAACTGCGGACCATTAAAAAAAACAAATTAAAAAAATGGACCAATGATTAGAAAGAGCTGGTCTGAAGGACAGCACAGAGCCACTCATAATGGCTACACGGGAGCTGACCTTGAGCACCAGAGCAATAGAGGGCCCGGCCCCAGGTGTAGACTGTGCAAAGATGCTGACAGAACAAGCATACATGAAGCATTATAACCAAGTGCCATAGTGTATAGAAACATCTGTGCAGAGAAAGGACTGGAAACACCAAAGTCAAAGTGGGAAAGACCTCCAAAGTGAGAATGACTAAGCCAAGATCCTGTGGGGCTTCCAGATAGACTGAGAGAATGGTGATGGTGAATCAAAAACTAATCAGACAAACAGCAGATGAAATCTGAAATGTATATATATGTCTATATGTGTTGTTGTTGTTATTGCACATAAAATATTTCACCCAAGCTTCTATACTCAGAGAGAGACAAGACTGACCTTACTCCACCTTATGTCATGCATTTTTAATCTCCCGACACCGCCTACCTTCCAGACTGCCTCCTTCTGTACTTACACATAATCCTCAGTGTTTGCATTTAACTACATATGTCACATCCACGTGGTCGCTGAAACCTTAGCAACACCAGTTTCATACATACTTGATTGAAGGAGTCACACAGGCCAAAATGATGTCCTCTGTATGGTAATGTTTTCATCTGATGCAGTTCTACACATGGAGGCTGATTTCATACAGAGGCAAGTCAATAATTTTCAATATGTTGAAAGTACATATATTATCTTTTATGTGTTCTTTGTTCTTGTTCATGTTAAAAGGCCGGCATCTCATTTTGATTTTACCCTTGTCAAGGAAAATGCTCTTTACATCATCCATTGTATAGTGCACCTGCTAAATAAGAACAATGTCCAGGCTGTAAAATATAATTTAAAGATTTTGTGTAGCATTTACATAAAATTTACATAATAATTTCTTTGGTAATATCTAATACAGAAGCTACTGACAAGGTCACCTTTTAGTGTCCAATCAGGCACACTGTGAATAACAATTATGGGAAATCAGCTGCCTAATACACTGTCATGGTACATTTTCAAGACCAGCAAAGAAACAAATAGGCAGAGATTGGAGAATTATAAGGAAACAAAGTCATGACACTATGAAGACACACTCAGACAAACAGATGTCATGATCCATTAGAAAGTGGTTTAGTTCAAAGAATTTTCCTGACTCGTGGTTTGAAATTAGGTACAGGTCGTTTAACTGTGTATTATAAAAGGACTAGGTATAGATCGAAATAATAGATAATAAATCACTTTAGTTTACAGTATATACCACTGAGCAAGAATCACCTGCAGTGTGGAGCAGGTGATTTTGTATTATTATTTTTATTTTTTTGTGATTATAGGGAGTCTGAGTTGAGAGGGGAAGAGAGTTCTTGAGGATGGAGGAAGTGATGGCAGAGGCCCGGCCCCCCAGGCGTCAGTGTATGCTTGTTTCATTAATCCTGTTTACGGGACTGTCCTTCTTTGAGAACTCAGAAATCACTGCATTGCACTTTCCCTCATTGCTCTGTAATTTGTGAAGCTGTAAGTTTCCTGCAGTTTTTAAGTCCATAAGTAATCACCAGACTCGTTCTATTTCCCTCATGTTTTATGGCTATAGCAATCCAAATCTGTCAACTGGACAAAAGGTAGCTGTTAACTTGAAAACTACCACTTCATGACATCACAAGTTGGAACAGGGCATTTTGAGCTTTGGAGGTGTAGATAGACTAATAATATATGGTTACTCAAACATCTCCAGGTGTGTTTTTCATGAGGTTATTAATATTTCAACACAACTAAAAGCTCACATGACTCATTTTTGTGTAATATAAGTCCTTTACCCATCTGTAAGTTGATTTGATTTGTTGTTACTAGTAGGTGGCAGATGTGAAACCTGTTCCTTCCTCCTCTGGTCTTTATTTTGCTCACCTGTGGTCTCTTGTCTTCTTCAGGACTAAGCTGGCTCACTGTCAGACAGCAATAGTATAGATAGCATCTTGTGGTGGTATGTGAAACAACAGGGCCAGGCCAGTCAATCAGATCATACATAGGGACGTTTGAAGACTACTAATGTAACTGATGTCTGAATTTTTTATTTGCAGCGGGGTTTTCACTATAATTTTGGTTGATGATTTCCACTTCTTGCTGTGTAATAGAATTCTGCATTATTGGAATATACCAAAGGGCTATACTTTTTAGTCTGAAAACACTGTATCACAGGCTTATCAACAATTGTTCCAGCTATATTATATACATTAGATAAAATACATAGCAGCTGCAATGTTTAATCTGTTTTCTCATTCAAAATGCAGGGCTCGATAAATCAGTATGATGTAAAAGCTACCAGACAGGAGTAAACCTATGCATTTATATCACCATACAATACTTAATTACTTAGTAGTTAGTAATTAAGTTAGTACACCTTAATTAAACTTTGAACATCCTGAACAAATGTATGTCCATACTAGTGATCGACTGATATGGATTTTTTCATGGACGATGACGATACCGATTGTTTAGAATCCAGAGGAACTGATGGCCAATAAGATCTGCCGATATTTTAGGCTGATATATCTGAGTGTGTGAGTGTTTGAGTATAAGTGAGTGTGTGAGTATGTGTTTGTGTGTGGAGAGAGGGGGGGAGAGGGGTTTGTGAATGGTGAGGTTGTGGAAGAGAATTTACATAGGAACATCCAGTACTTATACCCCAGGAAATGTACTATCTATAGAAGGCTGGTCCTTTAAGACTTAAACTAAATTTACATACTGTCTGTACAAGGTCATAAATGGATATAACTGTTACAAAATAACAATTACAAAGCCTCTTGTCACCCGAAAGATGAATACCCGAATCATGTAACAAAGTAACAATTTCAAGTGTAGATATCTTAAAATAAGTATGTGTCACATTCTTACAGAGAGACAAGTGCACTTCAGTGTTGTAACACACAGTTTTCAACACTAGGTTTAAGAGTTAAGTAAAGTAAAAGATCATGCTTTCAATTATTTTCCCCAAATTTTGTAATTTTAATTTACTATAAACTCACCCACAGCCTTTTTTTACCCTAAAACTGTGTAGTCATGTTTTGTACAGTTATGTCTTTGCACTAAAGTGTTCAACTAAAGCTTTATATCGATTCTTCAAGCAGCAGGAGGGCTAAAACAAAATATTGGCCTGGACATGCTTGACATTCAAGGCTGATAGCCCATTTGCTAAAAAGTGCAAATATCAGCCTTATATATCGGCCAACCAATATTTTTCAGCCTATCTCTAATCCATACTATTAGGTTGTACTGAGAGGCAGCCCCTTACACATGGAGAGAAGACACAGTACAGAGAAAAGCACCATTTAAACCCACACAAGACTTATGTCATGATGATGGCTCTCCTCCAGCTCTGCCAGCAGGTTCACGGGCACCAACCCAAACAGATTTAGCAGGTTTACACACAACCACATAGCGCATAGATCATTTCTGTTCTGAGGCGCCTCTGGTCATAACGACAACATGCAGCTAAGAATAATGTAATCCAAACAAGCTTGTTAAGATGCCCTCTGTGTAAAGATAAAGAATGAATATACTCCCTGCAGGTGTGATATTGACACTTTGCACCCACGTCATGCATAATCACACAGTTGGCAAAGTATGCAGTGAAGATAGTACGCAGGGGAGCGCAAAGTGATTCTGTTTTGTTGTATTTTTTATTTTTGTCAGTTTAGCTCTGGCTTTTTTTAGTGCATGTTTAGTTCAGTTATTGGTGGAAGTAGTGTGGCTCAAAAGGGGGTTATATGGAGAAATAAGACCGCCAGTGGTAACAAAGTAAAAATAGTAAAATAAGGTACTTAAGTAGAATTTTTAGGGATCTGTACTTAACTTAAGTACATTTTACAGTGGGTGCCTTTTACTAGATTTTTGTAGATTTTTTATGTGATACCTTTACTTTTACTTGAGTAACGTTTTACCTCTGTGTCTGTACTTTTACTTTAAACAAAATTGAGTATTTCATCCACAACTGTAGATCGGTAGTGAAGCTGATACACTTGAGTAGATTTAAAAGCACACAATAGTCTGGATGCTTACCAGTTTTGTTTTGGGTTTTTTTTGGTTTTTTTTGTGGCTGTCTGGGTCATGGGGACTTGGTGCCACTGTTGCAGAGGAGGGCAAAGATAATACTTTTTGAGTCATCGATATAAGTTATTTCAGATGTAGGTCGACAGTTAATCAATATGACCATGACTCTAAAGTATATTGTGTAAATACTGTTTCAGATTTTGGCTGTCTGTGATAATAAAATGTAAATACTTTATGCATGTCATCTTTTGTCATTTCAGTTTCAACATAATCAGGTTCTCTCTTAAGCTCCCCTGAAGCCCTGGGTGTCACTGCTGGAGTATGGGACAGTATCGTGTGTGGCCATTGTAAAGCAGGTCTGGGAGAGATGCGCTCACATCTAAGCCTTGCAGAGCTGCTCTGGACTCGGTGCTGTAAAACAAAACACTCTTCATTTTGTAGTTTTCAACTGCATCTTCAGCTTCATTAACTTGTTCTCTTGTTTCCTGGGAGCTCTAACCTCAGCATCCAGCTTTCTGCTCTCTGTACAGTGTAAGCCATTTCATGTTCAGATTTTAATTGCACATTCAATGCATGAATGGGGTGCATTTATAGAATGTATTGGTTTGTGCATTACAAATGTATATACAGTTACATTATTTACAGGTTTGCCAGGACACGTGCTGCTCTAAGTATTTTGTCTAGTGAGTTTAACACACGACTAATGGTCCATTCAGTATTCTGGAGTGGGCTGAGAGATGGAGATGGCTTTGCTTCTGGACGACTACTGGTTTTTCTTTCTTGTCATTTGTTGTGTCTCACTTCACATTTCTAGAGGCTTCCCGGGGCACATTTTTTGGGGACTTGGTGTTCACAAAAACTGATGACATATAATCAGGTGAATGGGGTCTTCTGGTTTGAAAATAACCTTACAAATCTAAAACAAACCAGCCAATGTTTCACAATGGGACTTGGGCAGCAGTAGTCGGCCTAGAGCTAATGTGATCAAGACATACATTCACATAAACCCTTGAGGAAGGAGTGTTGCACTGAATGCAATGTTTATTCATGAATAAAAAGGATTTACACCTGAGTATGTTTTATGAATAAACATTGTATTCAGTGCAGGTAGCCCTCCCTCAAAGGTAAGTGTGAATCTATGTACACTTCATAATGTACGTGAACAGCATTTTTATCACTCACTTGGCCCTCTGTAAATCTGTACACTAAAGACTACCACACTGGATGTTTTTATATGAAATTACATACATTCATTACATTGGGATTAATGATGTGATGTGCCTAAAACAGTCAGCTCATTTGAACGGAACTAAATCTTTTTCTTTCTAGTTTTATGCATTTTTACACTGATTAACATTGAAACAACACAAGAATCAGCACAGAAGCAGAGCAGGCAACACGAGTGACAGATGTGTGCACAAAAAACCCATTCTGACATCATAATAATCATTATTGTAGTGCAATGTTTTATTTAGATTTGTAATCATTTCAAAGAGTAAACACACTCCCATTCACAATTCGAGCCATTTTAAACACATCTGAGCCTCGGTTGATTCTCTCTGTGATTAGTTTGTAGATAACATGAGTTCTCTCTTTGGCTTCTGTCATATAAACACATAATAAAACAGCCAGCCTTTTAAACAGCTGTTTGGAACGAATGGATCCAAAAGAGTAGAATCCCATAAAAGATCCAAATATAGTCCTCATTATACTCCACAGCCTGTAGTGACAGCCCACATGTCGGTCACTCACAGTGCTGACGCTAGAGCCTGTGATAAATATTTGTCATAGTCTGCCTTGACTTGTAAAACTATCTATCTATCTATCTGTCTATCTGTCTATCTGTCTATCTGTCTATCTATCTATCTATCTGTCTATTTATCTATCATTTTGCCTCTCTATCTATCTATCTATCTATCTATCTATCTCGATGAAGAATGTTTCCTACTATGGTTCCTGTACTGTAAATTCCATCAGAAACTATTCTGAAAATTGGACAAACTTTGGCCATTGTTTATGTTATGGTTAATATTATTTCATTACTTTTGTCCATTTTTATAGTAAATGTCGCTATGGTTACTGGGCTTATCCACGTGAAACAAAGGCTGGCACAATTTCAGTGTCAACTTCAATGTCTTTTCTGTCAGAATAAATAAACAAAATGGAAATACATTTCACAATAGTTTCGCAAAGTGGTGCCATTATTCAGTTCAGTGTCTTTAGTTTCAGTCACAGTAGGAAGTGCCATGTTATAAAACTATATACACACGATGCTGTAGAACCAAAACAGGCAGAAGCAAATGTGTGTACCAAAAACATGGATCCCTTTATTACATTTTAAGTATTTGACCTTAACAACAAAAACATATTCTGTCATTCAAATAGTCGTCTAGAATGGACTGTAATAATTTATTTTTAAATTTAAATAATGAGTTGCATTTTGTGAAGCCAATCCCTTCACAAATATGAAGACATGTTTCATGTGTTTCAAACACATTTCACAACTAACACATGTTTGAAACACATGTTTCTGTGTTTCTTGCAAAAAAAAAGATAAATCTCCCATAGAGACAGGCCCTGTCCTCCATCTTAAGATATTACATCATCAAATTTTAGAACATGAAAGCCAAAGTTTTCCAAACACAAACTATCCTCTCTTCTCTCTTTCTGAAAAACATGTTGACTCTAACATCCCCAAAAGGAAACCACCCACAATGAACGGCTGCTTTTAGCCAGAGTGCTCTATGTCCAATGGAGGGAAAGATCCTAAAGGAAAAGGCCATCTACAATGAGGTTTGAGCTCAAACTTGAAAGACTTCACTGAGTTTGAAAGCCAAGCACTTGTTTGAGGGCACCAGTGTGCAACATCATTAGCCCTAAACCAGGGGTTCAAACTAGGGAAGCTGGAGTATCATCAGTCACATTATGTTTTTCACTTTTTGGCTGGTCTGCATTGCATAGTAACTAACTTTTGACCTATTTTCCCTGTTTCTGTGAAAATGTTGTTCCTTCAGCTAGAACTCTCCCAGGGTATGACATTAAATATCTATCGAGAATGTTCCGTGGAATTAGCTTGCAGCTATGTGCAGCTGATGTGCCACCTGCAGAACGTTGCATACTGAACATTTAACATAATTTAGATATAAATGCTTTTGTTTTTTTAGGTGTCTTTTACAGCAACACAGATCTAACAAATGTGGATGCAACATTTTTACCAGCTTTTTCATTATTATGCAAAAGAGGTAAGTTAAAACAAGAAACATGTTTTCGTTAAACTCATTACAGGCTAAAACATAAGACTTCAAGGCTCTTCCTCTGCACATTGCTACAGACTTCAGTCTTATGTTTTAACCTAACATTTATGTTTAATGACAGGATAGACTGCATGACACTCCTACTCCACCGACAGGTAGACATAGACCTACTGTAGTAAGCCTTTTAGACATGACAATGCTCCTGAAGACCAGAGTGCACATCCAGAGTGCGCCTGAGTGTAACCAAAGGCACAAGTGCACCTTTACAGGCTCTGGGCTTTTGGGCACGTCGATGTGCGCCTCACTTAATGGTTGGTGGGACTGATCATAACATATAAAGTTGAAAGGGTTGTGCATGCACACATCTGTGCTTATCCTGTGTTTGGCATAGTTGGAGAACATGTGTTCTTGGACACTCAAGTCTCACTTGCTTCAATACATACCATAATCCTGTGTTATCTTTGGACTTCAGGAAAAAACTGGGCCCAAAATAATTCACACTGTGTAGATCCAGAGCTGCAGTAGTCACTGATTACCTCATTACTTCTTTGCTCATGCCATCAAAGCACAAACGTCTATACACATAGAGACCTTGCTCAAGCATAAAAGCAGCATGTTTCTGGTATGTGGAGGTTTGGGTTCCACATATATTCAACTCCATGTTCTGTTGAGGCGCAGGGGCACCACAGAGTGCGTGCGCTCAGAACGCCTGGACACACCGCACCAAGCAGCGAACCAGCCACAGCACCCACAGATAACCTCGAGATGTTGGAGAAGGGTTTATGGTTAACTGAACAGTCGCTGGAGTCTGGACAAAGTTCTTTTCCATGCAGTGGCCTTTTATGATCGTAGCCTATCTGACAGATGCTATGCCTGAACAAACATCTCCATGCAGTCTATCCTGTCATTAAACATAACTAAAATGTTAAGTTCTTGGCTCTTCCCCTGCACATCGCTACAGATGAGTCAAATTGCGCGCACAGAGCTGCTTAAACTGACTCGTCCCTATTCAGGACACTGGATATGAGCTTAATACACTGCTTGGCTAAAAAAAAAAGTCACCACCAAAAAAAAGGTCACAAACTCTAATATTTAATTCTACCGCCTTTAGCTTTGATTATGGCACACATTCGCTGTGGCATTGTTTTGATAAGCTTCTGCAATGTCATGAGATTTATTTTCATCCAGTGTTGCATTAACTTTTCACCAAGATGATGGTCGAGTCTGAGCACTGCACAAAGCTTCTCCAGCACATCCCAAAGATTCTCAATGGGGTTAAGGTCTGGATTCTGTGGTGGCCAATCCATGTGTGAAAATGATGTCTCATGCTCCCTGAACCACTCTTTCACAATTTGAGCCCAATGAATCCTGGCATTGTCATTTAGGAATATGCCTGTGCCATCAGGGAAGAAAAAATCCATTGATGGAATTAGCTGGTCATTCAGTATATTCAGGTGTCAGCTGACCTCATTCTTTGAGCACAGACTGTTGCTGAAGCTAGACCTGACCAACTGCAGGAGGCTCGGACCTATTTGCTTTGTTAAAACGAGAAACTGATGTCATTAAAACACAAAACTTTTCAAATTAAAAAGAGAAACTGATGTAATTTAACTTAATACTATCTCATAAGGAAAAAGCTTATGTTTAATGTTTAATCCACATGTGTCAGTTCTATGTTGCCATAATCTTTCCACTCAGCATGAATGCAGAGCTTTAGCTCTTTGGATAAATCAGACTTCACTGTCTGACACAGCTGAGGAGAATCAGCTGTTTGCATCAGAGATGGATGTATTAGATCATTAGATCTTTATGAAACTATATTCTTTATTTTTTATGTATTGTAAGCTGCATCACGCAAAATCGAGAATGTTCTTTTCATTCCACTTAAAACAGCCTTCTCTGTTATAGAGAAACAAACTTTAATGTGAGTGTACTGCTGTGTATCAATGTCATTTCAAGGATCTATATTTTCTTTGGCCAAGAACTCTTCCTATATTTAGGATATGAAATTATTGTTTTTTATCATTGTAGATAATTGTACATTACTGTAGGTCCTAAAACTAACTAAAACTCTTACACTCCACTTTCAACATAACTAGATTGTCATTGCATGACATGTTCCTATTTAGTGTATTTAAGTGTTTTTGGCTCTTATAATCCTGTGCTGGTACTGAGCTGTCAGTTTCTCTAAATCCCGAGCTCTTTCCTGTCTGCTCTGTGTTGCTTGTGTCTGCTGCCGTTCATCACTGCTGCTTCTCTTCACATTTGTGAGAAACATCTTGGTCAAACAGTGCAGCCTGATAAAAGCACTGCTCCCCTGGGAGTGGATCAAAAGGCTAAAGTTGTGGACCTTCATGTGGGCTTGTCCATACCGCAAAGGCCATGGTTTGTTTTTTTTTGGAAATGCATATTGCACATTTAAGTTTGAAATTCAGCCTTTTACTAAAATCTCAAATGGTCACCTTTGAGCTTACAGTAAAAATCTACATGGGCAAAACCTTTAGTGCACCTTAAATAAAAAGTTGTCTTTATTGAATTGGCCATTGACTTTGTTTTATGAACTCTTTTTATGTATGACTGGGGTTCATGGCAGAAATTCTTCTTGTTACTGTAGGTATTCTGGTATGAGATATTGGCTGCACATGAGCGTTGAGTGATACTATGGATATAGATGTGGAGATGGTGATGCTGTGGTCACTGTACTCAATGATTAAATACACTGGACATAATAAAAGGCTGTATCTTTCTCTACACCAGCTGTTTACGACAAGCCAATTATTTATGGTCCTGCAAAGAATGGTTCGCAAAACAGCCAAGTTAATTAGATTTTTGTTAAAATGGCTCCCAGCCTGATTGGATAGAGGCAATTATAACTAAATAGGCACCGTGCATTCTGGAATTTGATTATTTCCCTCCATAAGGCGCTGTCAAAAACAAATCTCCAAAATAAAATACACAAATAGAACACTGTTTTGATTTGGGCCGACATACCATCTTCTTTTGTACAATCAAGCCTGACAGTGGATAATGTGACAATATAAAGAACAAATGAAATTCACTTTGACAGATGGAGCAGGTGAAGGTCTACTGGACTATTGTGACATATGCAATTGGGAATTGGAGGAATAGTAGCTGCCAGCTAACAAGGTCTGCAGTCTATAATTACTTAAGATTATTACGGCAGGTTGCATTGAAGTACATTCAGTTTATTTGCTCAGTGATGGAAATCAATTTGATAAGCCAGAGCTGTTCTCAAAGACTTAGGGTTATCTGAGGTAAGACCTGCAGAGATGTTGGTGTTTGCCTTGAACAAAATCTTTGTAAAAAAAAAAAAACACTGCTGGCAAAAGATAAGGCCTTTGGGAGTGCAAATGAAGCGGCTAAAGAAGCGAATCGCATCATGTTTCCAATGAGAAACAGTAATAGTTCCTTGTTACAGTGCAGAGCTGTTAAAGATTACACATCCTTCAAACTGAGCTCATGAGCCGCAGAAGAACAGTACAGAACATTATGGAAGTGTGACGTTTAAGCTGCAGCCAGCTCAAAAACCAACACTGTAAAATCTATTTGATTTAATCAACAAGGTTTTCCAGCACCAAAGAAAAGGACATATAATGATATTTTGTGGGGAAGCTGGCCCCGATGTGGTCGAAGTAGAAGGCAGACTCAGAAAAATTCCCAATTAATAAAATTTATTACAGCTCGTGTGGTATACCGTAGAAAAATAATACATATTTACAACAATTAACAGTGTGCAACTAAAGCAAAAGCAACCAAAATTAAGAAACTAAGGAAAGACCCACTTGTACAAAGCTACCAAATTCTCCCTAAAAGACTGACTTGCCCTGCTTATATACCCTCTCAAAACAGAAGCACCTCGTTCAGGTAAACACCATTTACTACAACTTTAGCAGGATCTCATCATACACTGTGGACTTATGAGAGCCTAAAGCCCTTTTACTCAAAAAGTGTTGAAAATAAAACTAAACACTTAAACACTGAAACAAAACAAAAAAAGAACTTAACCCAGTTCTCCCCTCCACATGGTCCAGTCACGGTCCAGCCAGCCTAGGACACGCCCCCTCTGTCTCTGGACTGTGTGGAGTTTCAGGTAAGAGTAGATGGATGTGTAAAACTGAATGGACTAAATATAACCAAATAAAATATCTTACTATCTAACTCTAACTGACTGAAAGACTAAATAAAACAAAGCTGGGATAGTTATGAGTTGGACATTGACAAATTATTGGCAATGAACAACAAATGTGAATACACAAAATTATGGTGATATTAAAAGGAACAAAGACCCACTTTGTCACACATCTGTAAACCACAGAGAGACTGTCCAGAATCTGAGCCATGTTCTTCATCTTCTTTTTCACTTTTGAGGTCAAGGATAAAGAAAATGACAGACATTCACTCTTTCTTTGACCTAGTTACACAACACTATATGTGTCTGAAATGTGTGCCCTGAGGTATTTCTGAAGCTAGCTTATACTGAGGGAATCGTATATTTTTTTTCTTCTGTTGTGTTCACAGTACTACTCAGTGTAATGAATGAATCCATGCAATGAAGCAATGTTGTATTTGACCACACTTTTTACATGGCAAACACATTAGAAGCTCTGAGTGCTGTGCCATTATTAGATCAGGTTCATCTTGGCCTCATTGCCTTCGCTCTTGACTTTGACTGGGAGCGCACTTTGCAGGACGTGATCACCCTAAGGTGCGCAGCGGGCAGTGACTTCAGTAAGTGCAGCAATCACCTGGACCGCTTTAACTCGAGCTTCTGCGAGAGCTCTTTGATGTGGTGAAGGCTTTGATGGCCCTCATCACAGTACAGTACATGTGCATTCAACTCACCAAATCATACGCTCTGCTGTGTGACACATGTAGTATTCTATTTAATGGCTTTATAAGGGGGGCTTATACACCTTCTCTTGCCCAATTACAGCCTACGAGCAATGATTTTCAAGATCATTTTGCTAGAGAGCTAAGAAGTATTTATCTTTGTCAGGAAGTTGTCACTGGCACTACATTTATCTATGGTCATTTTAGGGCCGTTGTCGATCTCAATTAAATCAATTAAATTATACATAACCTATATACAGTCTACAAAGCCGTTTTCAAGCCACTCAGAGGAAGAGTGCATGGTTGACCTTTTGGTGCACATGAACATTTTACACAAATGAACCGATTTTATATCATATTTTCTTATATGTTTAAATTAAAGGATTTAAACTTCAGCAGAAATGCCAACAAAAACGGAGATGCAGATCAGAAGTAAAAGTGGGTAGAACAAGATGAATGTGAAATGTGCAACATATTACAACAATAAACTTTGAAACTGTCTCCAGATTTGGGGCTGTAGACTTGGGCAAAGCTTTATTAGGAGCAGGGCTGTCATAAAATCTATACTAAGATACTGATACAAAAAATAGTCTCAAAACTAGATTGGATTGAGCAAAAATTGATAGTGAAAAAAATTGCTTAACGGTTGTATATTTGGACCATAGCTTTAGAATGGTCTAACAATCTCTGTCAGAACTATAGGACCCTTGAAAATAAAAAAGATCCTGCCTACTTTGGTTTGAACTATTGCAATTGTCATGATCCCGGATACCTCGTTTGTTGCCCTTTCCCCCTCCCTCACGTATCTGAGTCTGGAGCTGGGTGGAGATCTTGGCTCCTCCTGTGCACACCTGGAGGCAATCACAATCAGCTGCACCTGCGGTGGATAAGAGGACCCGACACTCAGCGCCAGATCTTTGTCGTGTTTACATCCCACTCCTTGGACCAGCCCAGCACTCCCGTCTTCGACCGTGCTTCCCTGTACCGGTACCGTACTCAACTCAGATTCAGCTCGTCACGTTTTCCCTTGGACAACGGCTAACTCCTCGCTCCCGACACACCGTCTGATCTACCGTCATTTGCCTATCTACACTTTGTAAATAAACACTGTTAAAACTTTCTCGACTTCTGTATTTTTGGTGTCTCGTGCCTAACATTACGACAGCAATTCATTGTACGTAGGCCTGGAGCAGAACTCTTTGGCAACTGCAGGGTGTCCAGAATGCTGTGACTCGCCTACTGAAAATGGGAGCACATGAATAACTATTCTCCTCTGTGCACTGGCTCACAGTCAGGTTTAGGATGAAATCTCACTGATTGTTTTAAAATGTTTGAGCTCACCTGTACCAGAGCTGTGCAGCTTTCCTCTTCTTTCAGAGCCCTTAGATCTGCAGCTCCTCCTGGGTGTTCCCAAGTCCAGGCTCATGTCCAGAGGAGACCGAGCATCTTCAGTAGTGGACCCTAAACTGTGGAGCATTTTAAGACTAAACCAAAAGCACATGCTTTTTTGTTTTGACTTTTAACTTGGTTCTGTGTAAACCAGCTCATCTTGTATAGTACTTTTTAGCTTAATATTGTATTGCATTATGCATATGCATATGTGTTTATTTGTACTATTGTAATATCTTATGTCTTATTTATACACTCACCTGTACAGCACTTTGGTCGCCCTTGTTTTAAAGCAGACTTATTCTGCAAAATCAACTTTATAGAGCTTTTAACCATGTTATAGTTGTTGTATTTGGAGTGATCTGTGCATGTTTGAGCAATCTCTACTCTTACAAGCTTATTTTCAAAGTGCCATTTTTCCAATAAATCCCTGTTTTCACCACCACCAGTACACGCCCATTGCTCTGTACTTACTTCATTCTTCAATTTTATTTTCTTAATCGGTGATATGCGCAGGATTGGGCAGCGCTGCATAGTCATTTTGGTACAAATGAAAAATAAAATCCACTACTTGCTAGCGTGACCTGCAGCTAAACATAGGAGAGACCAACAGCTCCATGGCTCTTTGTTGTGATGATGTTTATAGCGACGCCAGCTCCTATTGGGCACCTTAGTTTTCTAATGCGGATATCCGGAGATTTGTGTCTTTATAAAGTCATTTTAGATTAATATTGCGATTTGAAATGTGCAAATTATAACATAATGATCCACAGTCTCTTTAACTGTGACACTGAAATTAGTAGAGTATATTCCTTAGTGTCAAAATGGAGTTTGATTTGAATGCCATTTTAGTGCTGTTACAACACTCATTACTGGGGATTATCATGTTGCTATGTCTTCGGTTGATTAGAGAAACCAGAGTGTGAGAGTGTTTTAGCCACTCAGCCACTCTGCACTCAAGATCCTGATGTCTAGACTAAGGCCGTTTCATGTGAAGGTTTTTAGCCTGGGTCCATAAAAATGAGCTACAAATGGCTAATTCAACAAAATACATTGATTTGGAGGTTATGAACACACGTACAAGGTGAACTAGCTACGATTAAAAAATAAAATAAAATATAATACTCAGGTATGCATGAATGGATGTGTGTGTTCCAAGTCAACACTGCAACCACCTACTGAGTTCTACAATTCCCATAGGCAATTAGAGAATTAACAAAATCAAAACTTTGTAGGGATATTTTTATTACATTCCCCAAGGTCTATAGAATCCTGTTTTTGGAGTAAAAAGCCTATACTTGCTTTGAATATTTAAAGCTCCATAAATCGTTGTAATTAAAACAAGCCAAAGAAGTAATTTTGCAGTCTTTAGTGTACATTATAGCTCTGTGGGGCAGTTTCAAGTGCTCTGCTTCCATTCGTTTTGCAGGGGCTGTGCTGGGTAAAATTGTCTTTATGCCCAGTATTTGAGCCCACCAAGAACTTGTCCAGACTCTAGATTAAATTTGAGTCTGAAATGCCCCTGGTTTTCTCTCAGCGGGACAGAAAGATGTGGAGGGTCCATGTTTAGGGGCGTGTCTGACGGGCTCTTCTGGCTCCGTTATGTGCAGGTCACACGCTGAGGGAGCTAGGGGGTGCTCTCCTCCTCCCAGCCTCTGGCCTTTTGAACCGCTGTCTACTCCGCTGGTGTTTCTGCCCTAGGAGAGGAAGAGAAACAAAAGGATAATGCTGTGAAGGAAGAAAGGAGGTCAAAATCGATGTGTTGTCCTCAAGGGTGTATTTAGTGGAGTGAATATTCATCGGTTTGTAATTGGCAATTATCCTCTTTGGGTGTTTTGTTATTCCTCACCTGTGCCTAGTTTTGGACACAAACAAGGACTTAAATAAATGATGGACACAAGTGGCACAAGCATATGGTCAATTATGAAAGAAATAAAAGAGGAAAGATTTGGAAAAGTACCAGTATCTTGACTCACGATTCTTTTAGAGGTACAGAACGGATCAGTGATCTATTGTACTGTACTTTTGTACTGTTTTGTTCACTTGCCCATGGTCTATGGATTTGTTTGATCTGATACCATCCATCCATCCATCCATTTTCTTCCGCTTATCCGGGGCCGGGTCGCGGGGGCAGCAGTCTAAGCAGGGACTCCCAGACTTCCCTCACCCCGGACACGTCCTCCAGCTCCTCCGGTGGGACCCCAAGGCGTTCCCAGGCCAGCCGAGAGACATAGTCCCTCCAGCGTGTCCTGGGTCTTCCCCGGGGCCTCCTCCCGGTGGGACATGCCCAGAACACCTCCCTAGGGAGGCGTCCAGGAGGCATCCTGAGCAGATGCCCGAGCCACCTCAGCTGGTTCCTCTCAACGTGTAGGAGCAGCGGCTCTACTCCGAGCTCCTCCCGTGTGACCGAGCTCCTCACCCTATCCCTAAGGGTGCGCCCGGCCACTCTGCGGAGGAAGCCCATTTCAGCCGCTTGTATCCGCGATCTTGTCCTTTCGGTCATTACCCAAAGCTCATGACCATAGGTGAGGGTAGGAACGTAGATTGACCGGTAAATCGAGAGCTTCGCCTTCCGGCTCAGCTCCTTCTTTACCACAACGGACCGATACAGCGACCGCATCACTGCAGACGCTGCACCGATCCGCCTGTCAATCTCACGCTCCATCCTTCCCTCACTCGTGAACAAGACCCCGAGATACTTGAACTCCTCCACTTGGGGCAGAGACTCACCACCCACCCGGAGAGAGCAAACCACCTTTTTCCGGTCGAGAACCATGGCCTCGGATTTGGAGGAGCTGATTCTCATCCCAGCCGCTTCACACTCGGCTGCAAACCGCCCCAGTGCCTGCTGCAGGTCCTGGCTCGAAGAAGCCATCAGGACAACATCATCTGCAAACAGCAGAGATGAAATCCTGTGGTTCCCAAACCAGGCCCCCTCCGGCCCCTGGCTGCGCCTAGAAATTCTGTCCATAAATATAATGAACAGAACCGGTGACAAAGGGCAGCCCTGGCGGAGTCCAACATGCACTGGGAACAGGTCTGACTTACTGCCGGCAATGCGAACACAGCTCCTGCTCCGGTCATACAGGGACCGGACAGCCCTTAGCAAAGAGCCCCGGACCCCATACTCCCAGAGCACCCCCCAAAGGACACCACGAGGGACACGGTCGAATGCCTTCTCCAGATCCACAAAACACATGTGGACTGGTTGGGCATACTCCCATGAGCCCTCGAGGACCCGATGGAGAGTATAGAGCTGGTCCAGTGTTCCACGACCAGGACGAAAACCACACTGCTCCTCCTGAATCCGAGGTTCGACTATCGGTCGGATTCTCCTCTCCAGCACCCTGGAATAGACCTTACCGGGAAGGCTGAGGAGTGTGATTCCCCTGTAATTGGAACACACCCTCCGGTCCCCCTTCTTATACAGAGGGACCACCACCCCGGTCTGCCATTCCACAGGTACTGTCCCCGACCGCCACGCGATGTTGCAGAGACGTGTCAGCCAAGACAGTCCCACAACATCCAGAGACTTGAGGTACTCAGGACGGATCTCATCCACCCCCGGAGCCTTGCCACCGAGGAGCTTGCCAAACCACCTCAGTGACTTCAGCCAGGGTGATGGACGAGTCCGCCCCTGGGTCCCCAGTTTCTGCTTCCTCCTCGGAAGACGTGACAGTGGGATTGAGGAGAGTGGGTTGATCTGATACCATCACTTAAAAAAAAAAATAATTAAAAAGTGAGTTTGATATTGAAGCTGAAATTTCAGTAGAAATGTCTATCTTGTTTTTTTTTTTTACTTCTGTTATCAAAAAGGGTAAATATTATCAAGAAAAAACATAAACTGTGTCATTTTCATTGGAAGCACAATAAAAGAGGAGCGTGATGTGTGACTGAGCATTATGTCCCTGTGTCACAGTTTTCTGTTTGAAACGTTTTGAAAGTTTCTTTGAAAGTGAACAAATGGAGCTTAGTAAAGTATACAGCGAACAGTGGGAGACTGCAGCACTTATGCCACTCTTGTGGAGAAGAGTTTTTTAGTTTGAATAGAAAAAAATATATATCTTAAACACAGACTGTTAAAAGTATCCAGCTGCACAGCAAGAATAACCTTCTTGCTGTGTTTGAAATGGCTTGAAAGGGCTTGAAATGAAATCTCCATCTAAATAACAGCTGTTCAATTTTACATTCAGTCAAAAATAAACAGATTCTGGGTGTTTGAAATTATAATTGTAAATTGTACAAGTCAGAAATCTCGTGCCATAGTTCAAGTTATGCTCCCATAGCAGGGTGATGCAGACTGTACTGTACTCCACGTGGACAGTTGTAGATCCCCATGTCGGATGTTTGGAGGGACTGGTGGCACTTGGAGGCAAAACATGGAGTATCACACAAAATATGTGTATAAATATATTGCCACTTATGACTTGAACATTTTCTTGAAAAGAGTTTACACTGAAGTTGATTCTAATGTTTTGAAAATTGCAGTATATTTTTGATGCATTCAGGAGTTCAAGTATCTCAGGGTCTTGTTCAGAGTGAAGTATGGAGCGTGAGACTGACCGTTGGATCGGTGCCGTGTCTCTAGTGATGCGGTCTCTGTATCAGACTGTAGTGGTGAAGAACGAACTGAGTCCAAAGGAAAAGCTCTCGATTTACCGGTCAATCTACATTCCTACCCTCACCTATGGTCATGAGCTTTGGATAATGACCAAGTGGACAAGATCACAGATACAAGTGGTCAAAATGAGTTTCCTCCACAGGGTGGCTGGGGGCGTGGTGGATAAATGACAGAATAATTTACAGTATTACCCATACATGTGATTAATATGAGATTAAGACTTTTTCACTCAGGAATTAGAAATTCAATTATGACCAGATGGGTTTTGTAATTTACTGTGTGACAATGCACCAAGGCAATAATCAGGTAGACAGTGAGGTCAGAGAAAAACTTATTTAAATACTCAACACCTCTGTGATACATGTGAAGGAGCTCATGTGTCAGCCTCATTTTGATTTAAATGACATTTCTCTCACCTCAGATTAGCAGAGTTTAGTGCATCTCTTGTTGGTTGATTGATTTTGTTCCTGAGTAGTTAATCCATCTGTCAATCACACCCATCTCACTTGGAGAGATTCACCAGTGACCAGATTCACATCTTTGTAAAGAATTGATTAAGTGTGTTTTCTGGATCCCAAGTCATTTTAAATGAGTTTTTAGAATGAAAACAACCTGATTGGACATTTGTTAACATATAGCTGGTTAGTGTCTGCTGTACCTTTAAACTTTGTATTTGATTTTTCTAAAATTCTATAGGGAAAACGAATGAGCTTCAAAGCGGGCAAGACCGGACGTGCTTGGATACAGAAGCTTTAACAATAGATGATATTTAGTTTTCTGTGTAAACATGATTGTGTGACATTCTTTTGGTTTGCAAGCAGAGGATGAAGTGTTATCCTGGATTTTCAAACATCATATTGAGCCTATATTTCTCTATTTTCCTTTCCTGAGATCTGTTATTCAGTGGCTTTGTTGGGACGCACGTTGACATTCGCTGTAATATTTGATTCAAAGGTTTGGGTAATAAAGCAGATGTATGTTTTTGTGGTGATGTTATGATTGAGCATGTTTTCAATTTGTCCGAAAGGGGCTAACGGCTCATTACTTAAATCTTGGTCACTACTATTTCTGGGCTTACTCTTTCTGCAGGGCTCTGTCAGAAGTACATGGGTAAAGGACTGTTTGGATTTTGTTATTAGCAAATAATAACTCACAAAGCTTATTTATAATTTGGCACCTTGGTATTTCAGATGACTCATGTTAGGTAATAGTATTTTGGTGTTTACAGTATAAATGAAAGGATTAAAAATAGCCTTACAAAAGCGTATTGAGCTGGATATAAAGGCGCTTTTACACACACACAAATACCCCACACAGGTACACACGCTCACAGTATCTCCCAGTGTGATTCAAGATCGTGCTTTGTGGAACTCAGGCTCCTTTCAAAAAGACCGGTGTTTAGCGTCAGATGTGTCAAGTGAGCTGACGTGCTAAAGAGGTCTGTGCTAAATGTAAATGGTAAAAGCCTGTGCATAAGGACACGGTTAAAGATGCAAAGCCCATATGCTGCAGCTGGACTGAAAAAAAATACATCATTCAAATCTTTAAACTGTTATTTCCTCTGAGAACTGACAACATCAAAATTATAACATTTGTCAGACAGATGGTATATATAAACAGAATGAGAATATGTACTGGCCGTCTTTAAGGATTATTTGCATAGAGAAACAGGACTGATGTGAAATATATATATAGTATATAAGGGGCTATGGGCGAAAACAGCGTGAGCCCCTTATAGTCTCTCCAAGGTCTTAGTCTAGTCTCCCGTTTCCCTTTAATTCTACAGAAAAGCCCAGTGCATTGTTTGGAATTAGAATATGAAAGTTTAAACACAACATTTGAATACGTTTGATAAGACTACATCAACATATTTAGAAGAAAGGAAAATAGAAGAAGGGCGGCTTAACATCACAGTCACTGCAGTAGAGAAATAGTCTGCGTTTTTAAATGCATCACACAACACAGTCAGAGAATCGTGCTGTTTATTTCATCTTTTCTGATGAGCCATGTTCAGTCTGAGCTCCTCAACTCAAAACCGTCATTGTTTTCTCCCTAAATGTGCATATTTTGTTCCCTCAGTCGCGCCTTTGGTTGATGAATTCTCTTTCGTTGATAGCCCTTGCTTTCATCATGGGGAAAATTAGAGATTAGAGAACATTTGCCTGCCTTGCAAAGAGTACCCTTTTGTGTAAGGCAGAGTGCGCCGTGGCTTATACAGAAACGTGTCAATCTCACATGTTGTCTGCTCTTTCT
Organism: Periophthalmus magnuspinnatus; assembly: GCF_009829125.3. Lineage (NCBI taxonomy): Eukaryota > Metazoa > Chordata > Actinopteri > Gobiiformes > Gobiidae > Periophthalmus > Periophthalmus magnuspinnatus. The sequence continues at coordinate 26,296,207 of NC_047140.1, forward strand.
TTAGACAGACGTCAAACAGTGGGCAGACAGCAGGACAACACCTTACAGCTCAAAGGTCCCTGAAAAACGCTGGTTATAAACACATTTACAATTTTAGCAAGAAGTAAGACAAATACTTTAACTTCTTTCCAATACTGGCAATATTGTTCTCTCACTTTTGTCTCCTGTCTATGCAACTTTCAGCATTGTGTGCAAACTTGGAGACATTCTTGTCATGGTTTTAAAAGAAAAAATAAACACCATCATACTAGCTAAAGCATTGTTGGATGTGAAGAAGATGCGCATTTGTACTCTTCTCGTGAATATAAGTGTGCTGTTTGTACCTTGGCGCTGAAGTGTTGTTGAGAGACAAAGCGCCTGGAGGGACTGCAGTCAGACTGTCTATGAGGATCTTCTGGTGTCAGTCTAGGAATGGTCGCCGTGTTGCGGATCCCCCCCGGCCTTGTCTGGAACATGACAACAGTGAAGATGCAGGTATGTGCTCATATGTGTCTGCAGAACACAGAGTAATTAAAATGTACCTTATGAAGATCTGCACTCCTCCACTCATTTCCAGGTGACTTTAAATTGCCAACAGATGCCTGGAAGAAAATAGAACTACTTTGAAAAACACTTCAATCAAAAGCAGGTTTTTTCAGACTAACTAGTCAACTAAATGCTGAGATAAAAAAAAAAAAAAAAAGTCATTATGTAGAGTTCCTTCCAAAGATAAGATGATTAGAAAGAATGTTAAAAATGCCCTTTGCCGGAAATGTTTCACTGTATGAGAGTAACTACGGCAGTCTGTGGAGGGGTAGTTCTCCTAAAAACACTGTCCATTTTATTAATGCCATACTGTGGAACATTCCAGGCAAGCAGTAACCTCAAAGGAGACAAGCTGGTGATGCTCCACTAGAATAGTTCAATGCGTCTTGTAATGATTATGTGTTGATATGTATTGATGATATGGATATTCTAAATAAATATGTGGGCATAAATATGAGGCATTTTGAAAGTTTTGAATGCAATAACACAAAGATTTCTAACTTTTGTTTTCTGCAGATAACTACGGAGCCTCAAGTCAGTATTCCTCTCAGCGATGCAGCCCGGGCTCAAAAACACAAATGAATAAATAAAAGGAAAGGGTTCTAAGCTACTTATTTACATAAATTCATGCTTTGTTTTATTCAATACGAACTACAAAAAATAAGAATGTGCAAAGACCTCACACAGCAATTATACTGGAATTGTTAGAGCTCAAAAGTGGTCTCCATGGACACAGCGTTTTTACTCACGTATTTAGTTTCACGGCCATAAGTTCTTGGAAAAGTTGCGTTGTTTTTCTAAAGACAAAAAGTAAACATATAAGATGTTGTGATTCAAGGTCTTTTTGCAGGAACAAAAAGCTCATGGCTCATTGTACAGTGAAGAGACAAAAGACAAAATAAATTCTTGGTGACTGCAGGTCGCTGATCGCACTCAGTGACATCTGAACATTTGGTAACTGTTCAGGTTCAAGTCAAAATCCTCTCTATCGTAACATATTTATTTAACAATGACACTGTAGAGTTTTTTTTCCTTTGAACTTCCAAAAAAGTAGACGTTGGTAGTGTTGGTGTTGCATCCAGGACCACAGAGGAGACATACTAATGTAATCTTGTAAAATATGTTTCAATCATTAGGCTTCCTACTTTTTTGGGTGTGAACTTTGAGCACTTCATATTCAAACAAAAGAATAATCATCAAGGACAATTAGAATGAAAAGTAAGAACACATTGGAGCACACTGCTGTTCACAACTTTACCTGTGCCTCATTGACAGCTGGTGATTTTGATTTCTGCAGAGACAGAGAGTGCATTGATTAACTGTTGTGTGTTTAGACGTAGTCTCTGTATTTGCCATTATTACTAAACTCACAGGTGGAATGGGGGAGCTCCTTAAAATCTCATCAATAACTGCGTACAGCTCTTCAGACTCCTTCCTGAGCCAGGCCGGGGAACACATCTGCTCCATGGACACGCACACAGGTTTTGTTTAGAGTTTTATGGTGAGATGCAGGTGTGAGAAGGTGCAGAGTTGTGTGTAGTTACTTCTTTGTGGGTGTCAGTCTCCTGTGCGTCTAATGGCACACCTCTGTCCCCAGCGCCGCCCTCTCCTTTCTCCACCTGCTCGTCTATCACCTGCAGCAGACGGACAGGGTTCAGCCCATTGTTAAAAACACATCTCCAAACCACATTATATGCATCCCGTTTCTCTAGATACTATTTATAGGGAGCTGTATTTAGGTCCTCGAGTTTGTCTGCACTTGGAGAGAGATTCTAGGTCATTTTGTGTAAACATTAGGTACAAGCTGAAATATAATGAGGCAACAGTTACGGCAAGAAATGTTTGTCATAATTTTTTTCTGACTGAAGTACATGTAACCGGTGATTGTCATACTAAAAGGTATTTAGTTACAGGATTCTGAATACTTCATACATTCATTCTGTTACATGATCTGATGATTCTACTGTATTCAAAATAATTACAATACTTTTAGATTGAGTTGCATTATTCATGGGTTTCAGGTTCTTGTTATGTTACATCTTGAGGACGTATCCCCATTCAAAAGTAAAAAAAGAAAAAAAAGGGGAAAAAGAACAGGGCGGAGGAACAGGGTGGGTATTTGAAGAATCATTGTACAGAGTGGCCCAAAAGTCACTGACACTTTTAAATCTTCAAGAGCGCCGATAATTCTTAAGTTATACTCACCAAATTTTAGTAGTAGGTAAACTGAACCTTCTGAGATTTTTGGCAATATATACAGTAATAATTGTTCACTGACACTTGAACTTATCACTACTTAAACTAGGGGAAGTAAAAATGACTTAATTTTTTAATTAAATGTTTTTTAAGTGTCCACCATTTTCAGTTTCGCACTGAATAGCCCGATCCAACACACTTTGCATAACATTTGAAAGCATTTCTGGGCTTATGGCTCTTATTTGATCCTCGATATTGTTTTATATTAAGTCGTTTATTGTCTGAGGTTGCTTGGTGCTATATTTGCTCATATTAATGTCGGAAGGGTAGTTCTCAATGCTCTGAAAAAATAAAATAAAAATATTTAGAAACAAAAGAGTTCAACTATCAGTGACTGTAGTATTGTGCTCATTTTTGTTAAACTAAGAGTATTCAAGAGGAAATGTCCATATTCCACTGTTGAGACAAATGCTACAAATCATTGTTGTAATTGGATTAGGAAAAAAAAAAAAATTGCTTGAAAATTGAAAAAATTGAAAGATTTTCTGGTTCTGGTCCCAGACTCTTTTGCATTCAAACTGAAAGCAAGAGGTTGGCTCACCAGGCTAGGGTGACCTTATTTGCCTCAAAATATTACCGGTAAGTTTTGATGATGACAAGATGAATGATGTTTAAATACATCGTGTGTAAATAGAAATGCATATACTGACTTACATAACCAAGAATAGACACAACTCTCACCTGTTGATCCAGCAGCAGGGTGTTAGTGGGAATCGCTGCCAAAGATTTATAGCTGGACTTGATCTTGTGTGGCTGGTTTTGTGAGAAGAAAGATGAACCGGGTTAGCTCACTTTCAGAATGGATCGAATTACCATAAAAAGTCATTATTTGTGACCTACATTTCCAGAGGCATGTATTACACTTTGACTGCTCCTGTCCACTTATCAGCCTCATACACAAACACACACTCAGCTACAGTAACAAACTCATGCATGTGTGAGGGAGCGCTGATGGGAAAACGCCGAAAACGTTCACTGCACTTTGACTCACTGACAGCCTAGAACACCGCAAGCTACATCCGTCTACTGTGATGTCCTTTATATCACTATGGCAATTACATTTGATCATTACGAACTATTTGGATGATGGGGTTTTAAAGTCTAAGAAGTTTGGCCTAGAAAGTTGACGTCTGCTTATGCTCATCATTGTCGAGGAATTTCTTAAAAGGAAATATCTAAAATATTATAGCACTGGATCTTAACTGGGCCACGTGAAGTGCACATCATTCAGGTTCATTTTATTTGATCTATAGACCAAAGACAGCACCATCTACGCAGGTTACGATCATGACCGCTTCCCCTAATGTTAAAGGTACACTGTGGAATTTTTCTGGAGGAGTGTACATCACCTCCTTATCTCCATGACGATCTTATTGCAGTGCTTAAAATGTTCCACAGTACAGCAATAACTATCTTTCTCCATGTATACACGCGGGCGACGCACCCTGTTCGTCTCCGTGAAGATTTTATTACGGTGCATGAAATATTCCACAGTGCAGCATTAAATATATTTCTCCATGTACCAAGTTACAGGTTAGATCTCTGGAGAGGCACCCCTGCAATAATAATAATAATAATGGATGTTTTTCGAGGTGTTTTTGAGCAATAATGAACATTTTTAAAAAGAATAATTTCTATAGATAAATAGTTAAAAGCCACACTGAGGAACATATTAGGCAATGGTGTAACATTCTAACGGATAAAGGCAGAAAGGGTACACAGTGCACCTGTATAGATTTTTGGATGTTCTGTATTTTTTGATGTGTTGGCACTGCTGCTATATTGATCCTGACAATTCAATACAGAGGATGTGGACCTATGTGAGATGACTTACCTGAATTGTTGAAAAGGGAAAACTATTTCTTTGCAGCTTTTTGAGTTTTGATGTTTCAAAATTCAAAATGACAACAATCTTTCTTATCCTTACCTGCTCTACAAATCAATGAGCAAAATAGATTTTTTTTTCTTCCTTGATAGCTGCACTTACTCCAAATGGCTTCCTGGTGTTTGACAGCATGCCAATCACCACAATGTGATTTATCAAAAGCCACGTTTTAAAGCGTCAGAACTGATAGACAAGAGTCAGGAGAGACACATAAACTTTTGTGTAAGTTGTCAGACTTCACTATCATACAGTGAATCATATTTTGTTTTGATTTCTTTTACTAGAAGCGTGTGGGAGGACTGAAAGAATGGTATGTCAGGGACAGGTGAACAGATAAAACATCACATCAAGCACATGTCATGCATATGGGCCAAGCTACCTTTCTTTTTTTACCCTCCCTGTCAGAGCTGTCTGATATTCCACTCCCCGGTCGCGGAGAAGGCGTGGACCGCAGTGACAGGCAGGGCGACGGGGTGAGCTCTCTGATTGGTGGAGCGGGCGAAGGGGTGGGAGTGTGGGTGGGCGTGGGGGAGGCAGAAGCACCCGGAGAAGGCCACCCTGAAAAAGCCATGGGCGTGTAGCGAGAGGGAGACAGACAGTGAGATGGAAGAGGTGACTTTTTCGGCTCGAATTGGGTTGGGACCCGTGGCTTCCCCACGGTGAACCCAGTAGGTGGCGGCGATGGTGAATAGGCAGAAGTAACATTTTGAGAAGAGCAGGAAGGAGGAGATTTGAGCTGTTGTGACAGAGACTGAAGCTTTGAGAATGAGGAATTAGGGAGGCGGGTCCATTTCTGTGGCACACCTGTATTTAATTCCAAAGCAGGTTCAGGAGACAAACATGTGAATTTGTTGGGGGTATTATCCACATTGACGCACATTGAAGGCATCAAAATGGGAGACTGTGGTTTAGAAATAGAGACGTAAGACCGATTTACTGGGGAAACGGATTTGACTATGGAGGAACCAACTGCAACCGGCTTGAGCGAGCTGCTCTTCTTCTGTGATTTCAAAGTGCTCAGGGGCGGAGGTGAAATGACTTGCTGCCATCTTGGGACTGTGTTTGATATACTGGTCTTGATTTGATTCTTGGGGCATGACGTTTTGCACAAGAGCGGGGGAGCAGTGGCGCAGCGGGTCAGGTCCCTGTACGCATCACTTTGGCTGTCTATGGAAGTTGTGGAGGAGTATTCAGTGGAGAGCTCCAAGGGAATGGACGCAACACTGGAGGCAGCTGAGCAAGCATTGCAATGGGATACTGTGATGTTGTTTACTGGCCAGCAGGGGGTGTAGGGCCGCTGGACGGTGGAGGACAAAACAGGGAGGCGCCCTTTCCTCAAAATGGCGGTGAGGAGAGACAGGCGGGTCAACGGAGGGCGGTGACGCGTAGGGGTCGGGGACATTGGACACGTTAAACTTTCACATGAAGAACGCAAACTTTGGGGTAAGCTAATCAGGCTAGAACCAGGCGCCAGGAAGTGCTTTTTAACTGGGAGAATAGAAGGAGTGAAGATTCCAGAATAGACTGAAGAGCAGGGGGAGATAGTGCGGCTGCCCGAGATAGAAGAAGCATCTTTTTCCGAGCATGCAGATAAGATGGACTCCCTTGAAGAAGCTGGTGTAGGAAACAAGTCTGCAGAACTGGTGGGGCTAGCTCTGTCCTGTTGTGTTTTGAAATAGCTGCTCGAGCTAACCTCAGACGCTCGCCCGGGGATACATTGATAGCTCTGCTGGGAAATGTCTGTGTGTCTATTAGCGACTGCCTCCATAGTGGTTTGTCCCCTGCTGGAGGTATTTTGAGACTGATCGCTGAAGGAGGGAGCTGAGCCAGACACGAGATCCTGTGAAGGTGCGCACTGGAAAACAAAAGGTGTGATTTAGGTTCACAGGCTAAATAAGTGCTCCAGAGAGTATTTATGGTTATAGCACATTGTCCACATGGGGTCTAAACAATTCACAGCTCTGAAAATAATACAAGTATACATAAAACTATGGAAGCCCGTTTCCGCCATGAAAAAAAAAATAAAAGCCCCACAGAAAGTCGAAATTACGAGTTTTAAACTCGTAATTAGTAGTTTTAAACTCGTAATTAGGAGTTTAAAACTCGTAATTATGAGTTTAAAACTCGTAATTATGAGTTTAAAACTCGTAATTACGAGTTTAAAACTCGTAATTAGGACTTTTAAAACTACTAATTATGAGTTTAAAACTCGTAATTATGAGTTTTAAAACTACTAATTATGAGTTTAAAACTCGTAATTAGAACTTTTAAAGTCTTAATTGAGCTTGTAGCACACTGCAACTGAGTGTACAGAGCAGAGGAGACAGGAGGAGGACTGTTATGTTTATCACCTACATACTTTTAAAAAATGAATAAATTAAGCTCCAGTAAAGTTTCTGGCGTCTTGAACAAATCAGTGGGCCCTGAGTGCTGTTCTGACCACTCATGAGCTGTGCTCTGTGTCTGTGAGCGCTCGTTTTCCTGGTCTGAGCAGAGTGCCAGCTGGTCACAACCCCGCTGGTTTATTGAGGAAATTATTAAAATACCAAATTCATTTAATCAAAATTGATAAGGTTCACTTTTTGTAAATGTTACATTCCCAAAATTACGAGTTATAAACTCATAATTCATACTTTTAAAAGTCCTAATTACGAGTTTTAAACTCATAATTAGTAGTTTTAAAAGTCCTAATTACGAGTTTTAAACTCCTAATTACGAGTTTTAAAACTCCTAATTACGAGTTTAAAACTCGTAATTTCGACTTTCTGTGGAGCTTCTTTTTTTTTTTTTCATGGCAGAAACGGGCTTCCATATAAAACAGTGTTATGCTAAAAAAAAATATTTGACAGTGGCTATGGACGGAAAGATACAGATCAACTACAGCTGACCAAAGTGCTTCACAAATATGTATATAGTTACAGATCACATGATACATAGGAAAGAAACAATATAAAGAAACACAATATTATTTTAAAGATACTATCTGTAACTAGATTGGCCAACCCACGACTGTTGTATTCTCACATAACGCCACTAGATGCTATCTAAGTTTCTGCAGTCTGATAGTGTGCCAGCTTTGGCGTGACAGAAGAAAACCAGAAAGCACAAGTGTTAATCTGGGAAAATGATATGAAATCTCTTAAATACCTAGTAGATATACATTTTCATTTTCACCTTACACCAATTTATTTATTTATTTTTTTCCAGAAGCATTTTTAATCTCCTGCATCTCATTATCGCTGCACACTATTGTACAAAATGTTATAATAAATACTTAAATTGCAAATGAATCATCAAAAATTAAGGAAAAAAACTTGATATAATATAATAAAGATGACACAAACCTCACATTTTCCGCAGAAAAAGAACCAAAAGCCAGACAAAGTGGAGATGCCATTATTTTAAAATATAATTACACTGTCTGAAAAGAGGAGAGCCTATATTCAACTCGGACTAATAAGACACTGCTGACAGCATCTTATCTCAAATGTTAAGCTCACCAAAGAATTGAAATGCACCTCAAATCTGTGGCATCTTTTTGGTACTTACCGCAAGTTCAGTTTTTCTGGGTGATTGCGTTCTGTCCCTTTCTTCTTGAAGCTCTGAGTTTGGGATATACACAGCTCTGAAAGGCTGTTCTCCCGGCACGGCCTCCCTGGTGGTCTCCTCTGCCACGTTCTGACGGGAGAAAGTGAAGCAAATGTTTAGGAGCCTGTGGGCTGGTGAAACATGAGCAGAGGAGCAGGGCACAGGCCAGACTGCTGTCAAACTCTCCTGCCCCCAACATACATTACACATGGACCCTAACATTCATTACATACTCCAGCAAGAGCTCACGCAATAGGTCACACGGAGGGACAACACGGGCTGCTGACATATGGGACACGCATTTGCACACACTTACACGCGTACACAAACACGAAATTGGGCTAAAATGGAAGTATTACACCTGTACCTGGACTAAACCTTTACTAAACCAGGACTGAACCAGGACTAGAACAGGACCAAACCCTGTCTACATCAGGACTAAGCTGATGTAGACAGTAGCTGAGGTGCTAGATTGTTTGACCTCTGATCTGAAGGTTGTTGGTGTGAGTCCTGCTCTTGACATAAACATCACTGGTAGAGCGATCACATCCAGGTTGGCGATGCGATTCCAGCTCCCACAAGACACTTAACCCACCTTGCCCCCAGTATCTGCGTACATTGCTGTATGAATGTGTGTGTAAATGGGTGAGTGGTTCCTTGATGTAAAGCGTTTTGAGTGTCTTGAAGGTGGAAAGGCACTATATAAAAATGTGGCCATGCTAGGTTAAAACCAAGACTTAGTTCCCAGTCAGATAAGAGAAGTGGTGGAAGAAGTAATCAATTTTGTTATTTAAGTAAAAGTACAGATACCAGGGTGAAAAAAGAAAAAAAAACTCAAGTAAAACTAAAAGCATCACATGAAAAAATCTACTTGAGTAAAAGTATTAAAGTACCTGTTTTAAAAAGTTAACATATTTTGTGCAGCTTTTGAGATCTAATAAAGTTTTAAATGTAGTGATTTTGATAAAGATTTGTGCTGAATCGATATTTTTTTCCTAGCTGTTTTTATTTGTATATTTCCGTTTGCTCAGATTATGAAACTGTTAAAAAATAAACCCCTCAAGCTTTTCAGCAGGACTCAGTCAATAATAAAAAAAAAAAAAATACTTTATACTTTAATACTTTTTAGTCCTGTTCAAAAATATGGAGGAGTAGAAAGTACAGATACCTGCTCTCAAATGTAATGAAGAAAAAGTTAAAAGTATAAATTTTAAAATGTGCTCAAGTACAGTACAGACAGTTAACAATTCAGGACTTTTCTGCTTTTACTTTGTTACATTCCACCACTGGATAAGAGTTTTTGGCTATGAATTTGCAAATAAAACAAAGACCAAACTGATTAAAGACGTCCAAATGATGAATGTATCATATTCAGTACTGGTTTAGAATTATAGAGGACTTACGACAGGCAGCTACTTTCCACATCAGCTCACATATAATCCAGTCTTCTAACTACAGCAGCCAATTAAAACCATTTTACCGAGGTTGGGATATGACTTGAGATACGCCGCAATCAGACAAATGGAGGGCTGCCAGATTGACACTTTATTCTGGGAGCTGTAATCACAATGAATAGTGGCTAATGTCAGCACTGTGTCAAAGGCCGTTACTCATATAGTAATGGGATTGCACAGGCGTGATTGGTCTCATTATATATAAAAAGCTTAAAATTACCCATCCAAAATAATACAGAGATCTGCAGCACTCCACTCCGGTCAAAAGTGTACACTACAACACCTGAGCTCGCCTTCATCCCCTTATATAGAAACGCTAATGACATGAGTCCCTCTTCTTCAAAAAAACATTGAAAACACTGGACAAAAAGCCTCTACAGTATCACTATTGTAATATCTTAAGTAAATATAATATTCTGGATCTTGAAAGTTATCAGGTATTTATGGATGCTTGCCTTATTTTTAAAGTTTTAAATGGACTTGCTCCTCCACCATTAATGGATTTTATAAGTAAAAAAACGACTGACCGAGTTAATACCAGAGCATTGACCAGAGGAGACTGTGACGTACAGAGATGCAGGACCAAATTTGGCCAAATGGTGACATCTGTCAGAGGATCACAGTCATGGAACACATTACCGGCCCATGTCAGGAACTGTGGGTCCTTTTCAACCTTCAAGAACACTCTGAAACATTGGTTGAAAAATAGTCAAACATGCTCACACATCTAGATTTTTTTTTTTTTTTCTTGGGGCATCTTAAACTCAGAATATGGTCTATTGTGGTTCACTTGTTGTCATGTCTTTGTGCACTTTTGTCTCATCTGTGTTTCTCTAAATGTTCTGTTTCTGACCTGCCTTAGGACAACGGATGTAAAGTAGCTATTGTGCTAATTCCAGCATATTTACATTGATGCTGTTTGTTGACATGTTGATTAATATGCACTGTCCTAATTAAAATAAATAAATAAAAAAAAATAAATGAGGTGTAATGAGGGTCTTTATTTGCATTTGAAGAAGCCCAAACAACATGCATTCATTCATTGTCTTTTTGTTTTTTGTTTTTCTTTTGCAAACAAGATGACAAAAGATTGATAGCAAAAGGTTCCAAGGTTCTCCATCTGAAAAAATGCACTTTTTTAATGAATATATGAAACAAAGCTAATTTTTATACATGATTTTCCTTATTAAGTTTTCGCCAACTTCTGTAGTTTAAAGTTTCCACAAAACACAGCACTTTTAACCACAAACCTTTAAGTTAGTAGTTCAAATAAAGCTTTATGTGGATTATTTAGGCAGCAGCTTAGCCAAACATCGGCCTCTGCTGAAGATTTAAGGCCGTTAGTCAATACCATAGACTGGATATATAAATGGACATAGCTGAGTGCGCTTCCAGCTCCATCGACTTTGGCTCCAGTTCACTTTCTCTGTAAAAACTGTGGCTCCTCTCTCTGTAACTGCTGCTGTCAGACTCGTCATTTTGGCCTTAGAATGTTCGTATAAACCCGCTCTACATGACCCTCAGCTCCAAATTCACCCCATAACTGCTTCATTTGTTCACTTCTTTATACAGTCTATGGCCGAAACGCAAAAAAGTGTAAATGTCTGTCTCTAGAAAGTATTTTAAAATGTCACAGTAATATTAATACCACCGTTTTCCACTATTTGAACCCTGCTATTTATACATACTTGAGTGCCTTGCAAATGCTGTTTTCTCAGTTGTTTTTCATTCTTACAAAGTGGTTCTCATGATGCTAAAAAACTGAAACATGCATAGTTGGTGTAAGTGCACTGCCTGATTGTACAACAGTCCAAAGGGAACCTCCTTAATTGCAGTGAATGAACGGGTCCAGACAATGGGTCCAAATACTTCAGCTCCGACTTGTCACAGAACCTCATCATGGAAATAAAGGTTTATTTTCAAAGGGACATAGTTATAATTTTAACCAGGAGTTAACGCAGGCAAAGGGCGAGTATTCAGCTCTGATCTAATCTCCCTGTGCATTGTGCCTACAGTGGATTTTAAAATACTGTCTTTCTTAGGTAGTGATGGGACTTTCAGCTCTTTTATGGGATCTGAATCTTTTGGATCTGTTAATTTCAAAGAGCTGCTCAAAGACTGGCTCTTTTACTATTTATTTACATTACAGAAGACAATGTAAGAACTCACTTTAATAACAAACTAATCGCAGAGAGAAAGGACCAAAGCTTAAATTTGTTTAAAATGGTTCAAGCGGAGTGGGAGTGAGTTTACCCTTTGGAATTATTCAAAATATAAATAACACATTGCACTGAAAAATTGTAATTTTAAAACTAACTTTTATTATGATGCCAAATATGTTTTTTCTGCACAAATCTCTCACTCGTGTCGCCCGCTCTGCTTCTTTGTTGATTTTTGTGTCGAGTTAATCCGTATAAAAATGCAGACAAATTAGAAAGAAAAAGATTTGGCACATCTCGAGACTTAGGAGAGGATTCAAAAGGCTATAGTGCGAGAAACAGTGAAACAATAATATTAAAAAACAATAATAAAGTCAGTTATAGTTATTATAATAATAATAATAATGAAGCAGTTTTCTTGTCACTCATGTTGTTTTCAGATTTCATGCATAATTCATTCACTCCTCAATCAAACGTGATGATTAGCTACTAGTGTGATTGCCTAGACAAAGTGTAGCTGTCAGCCTGTGTCTATGGCATTAGTTTAGATGATTTATTTAACCTTAACAGGAGAGAAGCAATGTACCAGTGTGCAGCATTATGGCTAATTCCCACCTGTTGTCCCTGGGCAAGCTGATGTCCATAAAGTCTCTTTACAATTTAAAACATTTATTACAAAGGCAATGGGTCATATATCTTAATCAGACTTGTTCTATTGTACTCAGTGGTTTCTGAAGTTTTTGACGTAATTAATACACCTCTTGCATGATCAGTGTTTTCCTCAGATGTTCTTGGTCACTTTTCTCTTTCTATCTAACACAGTTTCTGTCTCCATACAATTTGTTGAGTTTGTGTATCTGTTTTTGTCTCAATAAACCATGATGCACATTTTGTCTTCTCTTGAGGAGGAGCCATTTCTTAGGGGTTCATTCAAAAGGAAGCCTCTTTAATCAACAGGATGCCTCACATACAAAAATCTAAAGTGATTAAAAACTGTGTACAATAGTACAATTCTAATTAATATATCTTATCAATTAAATTGAAAACAGTAAAGAGACTTAATGGACACCCTGTAGTTCATAAAATCAAACATGCAAAGAAAATGTTTTTACAATGACTGGATCATCATAAAAGTTCTGTAACCTCATTAAGATACAGTTCTATCAGCAGCTAAAATCATTACCATCATCCAAAAGCATCAATCCATCAATGAATTCAGAGCATCAGCCCCTCTCCAGACACATTAGTTCACATTAAGGGAGCAGGTTTGGTTTGAGAGGACGGATCGTTTCGCCAGGCGTGACAATGTGCCATAGTTCATACATGTTATCAGCTCTGTGGGTAACATACTCCACTCACGGATGGGCGCGCATGAAAAGGCTGAGGTTCCAAATGCTGATGGAGACGTTCGGGAGGGGCTTTCACAGCTCACAGAAACAAACTCTTTTAGCAGAGAAGCAGCTGTATTGTGGATTGGTTTATACAGCACACAAACATTTGCATATATTATCAGGTTTTCATAACTTAAAATCTTTTACAAGAACATGATAGTGGTGGAATAGCTGACTTTTACTGACTTATTCATAGCTCCTGATGAGGTGATTGGTCTTGCTCAACAGCACAACAACTCAAGCTATAGCTGCGCTTTTATGTGAAATCAAGAATGCTGCCTATAAATCCATACCATAGACTTTATATACAGGCTGTCCATAGTCTCCAAGTCTCTTTACAATTTAAATACTTATTACAAAGCCAATTATCTTAATCAGACTTGTTCCATTGTACTCAGTGGTCTCATTTCATACACGTCCATATGGGTAACATTAGCATGACACACATCAAGATGGTACTGGGTTTCTTGCCATGTTCCCAGTAGCATAGCATCATCAGTGGTTGCAATCGCATCTGTTATCTTTTGCTTTAGTTCAGTAATGTCCTTTATCTTACACAATAACTTTAACATAGCCCCATAGAAAGAAATCCAGAATTCAAATCTAGCAATTGGTCTAGTCCTTCCAATCCAACGCTCTGGAAATGTTTGATTGAGGAAGTCATGAAAAATGCAATATGATCAAAAACTTTTATAACCATTGAGTACAATATAACAAATCTAATTAATATATGGCATTACTTTCCTTTATATTTAAATTTTAAAATTGTAGAGAGACTTCATGGATACCCTGTATATTCTTTATACAGTCTATGCTCCATATTTATTTTAATGCATGCATGCTCTCGAAGAGCCAAATGTAAAATAAATCTAACACATTTTTAAACTTGTTAATTAACTGTTTCTGTATTTATTACTTATTCAAGTAACAAATATTGCATATGCATTTGCCTAAATGTAAAAATATGGCTGTGTAACTGTGTATCTCTTGATAAAATTAGATTTTACCTTTTAATTTACCCTGTCGAGGACCACATAAAATGATGTGGAGGGCCGCATTTGGCCCACGGGCCTTGAGTTTGACACGTGCTGTAGTATAACTATTGACTCTGTGATCTTGAAAGTAAGAATTCCAGAAAAATAAGAGTAAGGTCACATTTTAAATCATAGACTTAGGCTCTATGAAAACACTTCTAGCTGCTTTACCTAAGAAATAAAATACTTTGTGCTTGCCATTTTGAAAAGTTTCACATGAATACCTAACACAAACTTTAAAGGGCTTATAGAGTGACTTGAATAAGCTTAATGTCAGGTGTTTGTCCTTGAAAAACTTGGGAGTATATTGGCTTGTCTTTCATTGTATAGAAAAATAAGCCGGTCACAGTTAATATTATGTGCAGAGCAAACCTTGGCTTTAAAGAAATACTTATATTTTACCATAAGGAGACAACTTGAGCAGGTGGAATGACACTACATAAAGTTCTGTAATGACTTTGTTTCTAAACACTGTACAAGTTGCTGTTTGTGAAAAGAACTTAAGTCTAGGGATGAATGATGACGCTACGGTCTCAAAGTACTGCAGATAAAATGTTTTGGTGTGAGGATTTGATGTAAAATGCTGACTACAACCATTCAAACATTAATGTGCTGTTGCTTCTAGCCTGCCTGCCTCCATATGACAAACTCAACAACATCTTCCCCGAATAGAACGCTGAGATATTTATGAAGAAATGACTTATGCACAAAGGGAAAGCACTGGCAGGCAACACATTGGGGATAAGGAAACATGAGACACCAAAGCTCGTATTGTTTCAGAAAATACATAGTACAACTCATGACAGCCTCAGCTTAAGGTAGAGCAGCATGAAGTACACGCCCTCGGTCCTACCCCCCAAAGAGCGCCTTTGAAGTCTGCAATGAAGCACAGCTGACGTCAGACCACAGGCTCTGCTCCCAGTGCAAGTGCAGCCGGGATGTTCATACACATTTAGCAACGCACAGGGGGGTCATACTGGAAATAAACCATCAGCCATGCAGGGTTCAAAATAACTAGGAAAGTTAGTTTAAGTTTAAAGCGAGTGTTTATATTGCATAACTAAAAGTGTGTCCAATGCTAAGACAGCTGTAAAAATATTTTGACATTAGATTACCTTAAATATGCAACTAGTCTGAACATATCTGTGCTGCATGAAATAACACGTGAATGAGGCAGATAATGATTAGAGCTGTGCTGTGTGACTCTACACACTTCATTTAAACACATTATGGAACAACCTGGAGTGTATCACTGTTTTAATGTGCTTCCTGAAGTATTTATCATCGATACAGATACTGTTTGTTTTGATGATACTGCAGTGGGGACAATGAGATTAAACAAAACAGTTGTCTACAGCATATTTACATTACACTTTTTAACAATAGTCATGAAAATTATTTAGATCTAAGCTTCAATGATACAAGTTAAATGAAAAAAAATGTATTTACAATGTGTGTAATGAGATTCATAATTTATCATTTCTCTGGCTACACACTTGTGACATTGGGCTGACTTCCAAATGAAGCTGTTGTTAATAAGTCTGGGATTTGTTTTACAAAACAACAATGAACAACAACAAAAGCTGTCACTCAAATGCACACAAAAACATGCACAAAGTCATAAAGTAATCCAAATGGGGCAAACTTGTATGTGTTAGGCTGTGTATTGTAAACATGGTTCTTGTCATTTAAAGTTTCTTTGATGTCAAAAGAGATTTGGCACATCACATCTTACAGAGAGAGCCGAGTACACATGGGGCATGAGTGAATCTATGACCGTTTGAAGTGGACCTTATACAACTTTAATATATTCTAATTTATGACAACAGCTGATTAAATCTGATGACAAGGTCATTTCAGTTCTGTCGAATAATTCAAGAACGATTCAAATGAAAATGAATGTGTTGAGTGGATGCTGCACCTCATTTTGTTTTGCCTCTGAAGCTGCAGATGTCACTTCCAGACAGCTTTTAATTGGTAGTTTCTGCACAACTGGCACAAAAGTAAAGACGCAGGGCACCGTTACCTGTAAGACACACACATGTATTATAAGATCTCATATACCTCCACCATTCACAGCTGCATCTGTTTTAAACATATCTGAGGTTAGGGCTCAACTCACAGACACTGATGAGGCACATCCACGCTCACACAGACAATTTCACCTTCACCACACACAGGCCTAGGAGGAATAACGAGCTGTGAAGTTCAGCTCATCTCCAGCACCATAAGGCAGCACTTGAGCTTTATTTCACTGTCTTTTATAGTGAACTTTTTCATCATCATGCAAAAACAAACAACATATGGAATATAATGAAATGAAAAATCAAAGAGTTAGGGGCTATGACAATGTCAATGTCAACCAGTCTAATTTCTACATTTCTATATTATGTTTTTTCAGCCCTTAAGCTTTTTCTGCCAGGACAGTAAAGATTCAAATGGGGATAGAGAGTGGGAAAGATATTCGGCAAGTTGTCCAAATGGGGAGTTGATCTCTGATGAGGCAGAGAGCCTGGCATATGGAGCAACTTGGACCACTTGACTACTGGGCAAAACCACTTCCCTGGAGCTTGCTGTATCTTTTTTTTTTTTCTTTCTTTTAACCCCTTACAGTTCTGGTTCTTTTTTCCTAAAATGCATGACTAAAATGATCCCCTATTTGATTCTAATTCTGACTGAACTCTTTGGAGTATCGGCAAATGGCTGTGCTTTTTGTGAAGCTGAAGCTCTTTTAGCCTCTGTCTGATCCACTCTCATTGTAAATGGGAACAAGCTCTGCACAGAGGAACATCTGATTTCAAATTTTTGGTAAATACAAGGTCTAGGGATACCTGGTGTCTCAGAGGATTGTCCAATTGACACTAGATTGAACATTTGTTGGGTTTTGACAAAAGTCCAGTCAGAATTACCATAAAAGTCCTATTAAAATGTTGTGAATTTGAGGGTTATTTGATTCCTCTCAAAACAGTTCATGTGACTGAAAGTGCGTGGGTTCATGTTTTCCATGAATGTTTTGTCCATGAGCTTGATTGTTCCCTTTTATCAGAAGATGAACAAAATTAAATGAATGAAGAAAAAGTCCACAGGCCCATGCATGGGCTATCAATTGTACCTGGATACGATGATATAATGCTGATCATATTGGGTAGATATAGACACATGAATGAAACTGAACCTTCATAGTAGCTTTTAAAACCATTACAAATGATGTGGAATTGGCTCCTGTATCTTGTTTGAAAAGCTGTTTAGAGGCTTTCAGCTCCTTGAAGAATCTTGTGTAACATTGTGATTGAGCACATCTTTAAAATGTGCAGTGAGAACAAAAGCTGAAGCCAACACTTTACTTAGGGAACATTGAGCATTTGTGTGTTCTCTCAGACATGCACCATGTAGCCTGCACCCTACCTATGATTAAGAGGCAATCTGTGAGCGCCATCTGCACAAATGTATGGAGGAGGCGTGGCTGTGAAGGCACATGTGTAAAGCAACAGCCACACTGAAATTGGGCAAAGCAAACAGACAGCTTTGCCTTTTGCAGCCTTTCAATCCGCAGTGAATTAGCTAGCCTTAGCAGCATGTAGCTTTCTCAGATATTATTTATCTTGCACAA
Organism: Periophthalmus magnuspinnatus; assembly: GCF_009829125.3. Taxonomy (NCBI): domain Eukaryota; kingdom Metazoa; phylum Chordata; class Actinopteri; order Gobiiformes; family Gobiidae; genus Periophthalmus; species Periophthalmus magnuspinnatus. The sequence goes on from NC_047140.1 coordinate 26,314,109, forward strand.
GGAGAGGACGGCAGTGCCACTCTATAGACAGAAAGTGTATAATTTGTAGCAACATTTCTCATTCAAACCAAACTGGAGATTCTAGCCTGACACTTCTGGCTATAATCTCATGGTGTTTTGGGGTCAATGGCAAACTCCAAGTGCAGGCAAAGGGCAATGAGATTCTCTGCTCTCATCAGCCAGGTTAGTTTTAATAGACCCTGGAGCTAAGATTATGCATTTATCACATGTACCTTGAGGCACTATTAGCTGAAATTAGAAAACATCGTGATGTATTTTTTAATGTCATGTTGTAAATTGAGTTTAAGATGCATATTTGAACTATTTCTGGAGAGAAAAGATTGGCGTCAACTTTGTAAAGCAGGTTTTTCCATAAGCATTCACCAAACACTATTTTCACACTCAAATAGCCTTCATTATGTAACTCTCTGCTGCCAATCTCAATTCTGCAACCACAAAAATTACTCATATATTTCATTTCCAGATAAGTGTTTCCCACATTGTATTTACAGAAATACTGGTTATTTACAGGAGAAATAAATAAAATATGTGGTTGATAAGAGGTCTGCAGACTGGATAAAGCACATTACCCAATGTATAAACCTGAAGGAACCAGAAATTCTTAAGTGACTGATGCTATTTATTGACCTAAAATAATGTATGAGAGTTTCATTCAGATCTCCATACTGTCTCTTTGTGTTTACATTGGTTCAAGGTGGATTTTATTTACATACATTAAAATAAATGATTTTATATAGAAACTGCTATTGCATTGACTTTTTTCTGCTTATTCAAATAGCCTGCATTATTTCTAAAGGTTGTTTTCCTTTACGCTGCCGCTACTTTTCTGAGTGAACGGCCCTTGACAATAGCCCATGTCTTGTCGCCAAGCACTTGACACAAACTGAATTGCATATTTATCCCCTCATTATAATACTGGGTATATTAGTGTAGGATCACAGTGTATTATATTGAGTCTGCAATGACCCTGAACATGCAATTAGCAATAAGCAAACAACAAATATTAGAAAGCAACAGTTATACTCCCGCAATGCGTGGCACCACTGCCTACAGATGTAATGTATGGAAGTCCTGCGTGACAAACAAAATGTTTTCATTTTCTAACTTTACTTTTCCCTCACCAGTTTGAGCTGCAAGTAAAACATTTTGAACTTTAACAGCCAGATCAAATCAACAATATCTGCAGCTTTTGACCATCTAAAAAACATTTCCAAAATCAACGTATACTGTCAAAACCAGACTTGGAGACACTTATCCATGCATTTGTCTTCAGTAGATTAGATTATTGTAATGGCCTGTTCAGTGTAAAACAGCTGCAGTACATCCAGAATTCTGCTGCTCAGTCGTGACTAGAAACATAAGTCCTGTGCTCAGGTCTCTGCACTGGCTCCTGTGGGTCATAGAATAGAGTTTAAAGCAGCTCTGCTTGTGTATAAGTCTCTCCATGGCCCAGCACCAAAGTACATCTCCCATATGTTAGTGCCATATGAACCATCTCACACTCTGAGGACCTCAGGGAACGGCCTCCTGCTGGTGCCCAGAGTCAGGACTAAACATGGGGAATCAAGTTTTCTGCAGATAAAACCTGGAACAGTCTTTCTGAAGATGTGAGACAGGCCTCTACTTTGATAATAAATCCAGTTTTGTTCAGCTGTGCATATGACTGAAAGGTTTTTATTCTGCACTCTTTTCTTTTAATGTTCATTTTATAATTATTATTTATGTTCTGATTTGTTTGTATTGTGATTCTAAAGCACTTTGAACTACTTTGTGTACGAATTGTGCTATACAAATAAACTTGCCTTGCCTAGTAAAGCACTTAACAGTTTTTTTCATTACACTTTTCTAGGTAAAATGACCGCCGTATACAAAATAATATGATGTATTTTTTTAAAGTATTGTCAATGATTACATCCATTTCGTTTTTGCTTATCACAAAGCACCAGTACAGTTTCTCCTCCAAATGAATCTGTTTAGGAGCTGTTACTATAATCAAACAAATGTCATGACTAAAAATAAGCACGTGCCAGTTTATTTATTCCCCTACAGTCTTATGTAACGTTTGTTTTGCGATCGGTAGTCACAGCACGAGTTAGGTTTCACTCGGCAAAGGTGAAAACTAGCACTTCCTCCCTGTCTGCCATGGTGTAGTCTTGAATGTTTAATTGCTTGGGAGAGCTGTAGAGGTCATGTTGTTCTGTATATCACATTTCTGACCCCACTGCTTTTCTCCTTGCTCAGTGTGTGTGGACCCCCAGTTATGGCCAAAGGCGCTGAAGAGCCTTAAATCACTCTCTGCTGAAGACCACCCTCCAAGGCCAAGCTAACAGACTGCCTTTGATATGCCGCTAAGTGTTACCTAAGTATAACTGATGGACTTGTAAATAATTAACACTGTATCAGTGTAAGTTAGTGTCTTTCTTTTGAAGCAGCTCAGCATGGTTTTATGACTGCATGTGGACCATATATATTTAGACAAAGTTGATGGTGTGGCTGGTATGAGCTGACAGCACTATCACTACAGCAGAGACATGCCATAGAGGGACACATACTTCTGCTTCATTAGGACTCTTTGTGCTGATGATTGACTCCACACTGTTTTAAAGTGAGGTCCCATTTTCAAACCATGAAAGGGGGAAATAAATTGTTACCCACGGCTCTAACTTGTTAACCTGGCAAGAGCCAGATTGATATGTGTAGCACATTTGATTTGAGTTCTACACATTATCAATCTGAAATGGGTCACGCTGAAAGCACTTGGCAAGGGTCACAACAGAAGCTAGCTGAAAAAGGACACTTTTACTGAATCCTGTTGTGAGAAAAGCACAGATATTCCCATCCACAAATGCACAAAGTGCTTTTCTGCATGCTTTTCCAAAACAAATAGTCCACATTTCTGCTCCAATTGGCCTATTATGCCTGTTGGTGTTGCCATGTTAGTTTTGGTTCGTTTGGGCGCATCGCCTTTGGCTTCCACAAAAACCACAATGCGAGTTATCTAACGGCTGGAGCAGGAACACTGGTGGTCCAAAGTAGCAAAAGTGTTTCTAGTTTGACACATCGATTCATGTTTGAATTTTTGGGCACAACTTAAGAGCATCTTTTTTCAGTCAGATCTTTCTTCACTGTTTGTGATTGAAAAAGTGGTTTTTCATTAGAGACAGACTTTGTCACAAAGTGTAAATTTTACAATAACCTCTATGGGGAAAAAATGTAGTTACTAATTTGCAAGAAAAATGTCAGATACCCAATTTTCTCCAGGTAAAGCTCCTTAATGAACAATTATGAAACAAATATAAACATTTCATAAATGCCGCCCCTTCATAAGTGACTTGTAGAATCCTCGTGCTTCTCAGTGAAGTGCTGCACCTGGACTACAGCTCTGTGGTTTGATGCAATAATGCACCACAGAAAAGCCACATGAGGAATGCAGTTATAAGAGGGGCAAACCAGTACATGCAGAAATAAATGGAATATGTATGGAATCAAATGAATACTTTGTTCCAGTATTTTATACAATATTCCACGTAAGATTAATCCATTAGTTTGTGCAGAGTTGCTGAATAGCAACTTTTAAAACAGCAAAGAACTCCAAAGTATCTCCATTTGATGCCTTCGGTATCGTGGCTTTTATCTGCTCTCCCGCAGGTGCTGTGCATTCTGCTTTTCATAATTAGAATTGTTTGTAAATGTCAAAGTACTTAAATAACTTTTCTGCATAAACTCAAATACTGCTAAGATTAAGATGCTTGGATCTCCGTCTCTATCACGTCCCTTTCCGGCACAGTGAAAGTGCGGGCGTGTCTCTAAGTGTTTAATTACAGACAAACAGAGCCCCTCCCTTCGGCACTGATATGGAGGGTAAATATATCCTACCCTCAGCTGCCTGTGTGGGAAAACATCTGAGCAAACACATGGCCCTCGTAAAGGAATGAACATCACTGTGATTGAGAAATAGAGGGCTAAAAATAGTGTGTGTCACAGCCAAGAACACAAGATGACCACTTCATTAGGCACACACCAGGATGACTCAGTGATTTCAAGTTTTCTTTTGAATTTTGTTTGTGTGTTTGTTCCCCTGAGTCAATCGACTGTCATAATGAGAACCAAAGGTCTCAAAAACATTTTTATATCCCTTTGTATGCACTCTGTAATACTTGTTCTCCCATTATGCACTGCACACACTGGATAATTTATCCTTTTGGAATGTTCTCTGTATTCCCAAGAGATTGCTGGGAATGTAAACCTTTATACAGTTACAGTTTCTGGAACACTAACAGCTATCTCAAATCCCTTCTCTGTTCTTTTATGATATCTGGTTAGATGTTTTTACAAAGGATATAGATAAGAGATGGTGTATTGCATTGGTATATTGTTTGATATCGGTAGAACAATCATTTTATTAAGAAGAAAAGATGTGTATATTTTATCCGAGTTTGTAAAATGTATCTAAAAAGAGACAGCACTGGCATATAACCCTAAAATAATCATAATATCTTTCTCATTGTATTTTCAGTGCTAGTTTAGGGTTGGTTTTATACAAAATAACAGGATCAGAGGCAGGCACAGATTGGTGTTGCCACTGCCTCTAAGCCCCACAAGAGCCGCAGTGGGGGGTCGAGCGTCCACATTGACAATCTATAGCATGGCCAGATTAAAAACATGCAGGGTTCATTTTCAGGGAGCTTTTCGGAAGAAGAAAACAGTCTACAGTAGCCACATGTGAGAGCGGTCAAGGCAAAATAATGAATGAATAATTACAACACTTCATCTTTGTGTGGTCATGTGTCTTACCTCCCCCGATCTCTTGTCCACAGAGTTGTCCATTCTGCTGGTGCTTGAGTGGCGCATGTCAGTAGTTCACCAAAATGTTGCCAAAGTCTGTAAACATTGATTGAAGCTGAAAAAGGGGTCTCTCACATCTGAACTTCAATGAGAGTGTGTGCCTGTGTGTATCGTCATGCACGTTTCCTTTTATAGAGCCATAATAGCCACAAATAGCTAGCAGACGGCAGACAGCCCACTGGCACCCCCATTGACAATGTACTCGCCCCAAGGAAGCTCCGTGTGTCAGAGCCGCTTCCCAGAGCTAAACGTTTAATTGCCAAATTACAGGGAGAATTAGGAGTCTTTCCTTATTTATGTCACAGAGTGAAAGTGTTAGACGAGGCTCACCAAAAGAGAAGGAACATGTGGTGTACAACTTTGCCTATCTACAAATCTCAGACATTATATTAACACTAAGGAAATATTTTTTTTTAAAGTATGTGTCATTTCATTGCTACAGTAGTGCTCCCTGATATCCAAACATGTTCTCTCAGTTGTTTTCTTTTTTTTTTTAAACAGGAGATATGACACATCTTTGTATAGCCTTGACCTTATTCAGCCTCGCTCACTTTTGCCTCTAAATACTTCTGCAATGTCTTTGTGGTGGGACTGTGGTTGTTAAGCAAGAATCGCATTTCAATGGAGAATTTAAAAAAGTTTAGTAGCATTATTTGATATAAAGTAGGTTTATTTGTGTAAAATGTTCAATGTTTATGTGACCAACAAATCAATACTGCAGCAATTCTCTGGGAATCTTGAAATGGCTCTGTAGTTTGTATGGAACTTATTTGCTGTGAAGATCGACACGTCCATGAAAAATAAAACCTCATGCAATATAATCTCCCACAGCAACTTCCAGAATGAGGTCAATTGGAAAAGCTTTTTATTTTGGCTAGTCCAGCAAACACAATGAGGGATTATTGACATGATATTGGTATTGTAATACAGAATACGCAACCCACAAACAACCTATTTATATATGCAGTTAATGTATCAACCCACTACTGCTTGGCCCATTACTTTCCTCACTGGAAAGAAGAAAATACAATGTCAGTAAAAGTTTAGCTCAGTTGCATAAGTGCAGCGTCTTCAGCCTCTTCATCTTCAGATGTTGTAACTGGCTCCAATCACAACATGAGACGATTGTGAAACAAATGAATGAATGTTATTACCTCACTCTGAGCAGCAGCTACCGCTCAGAGCAGCTATCAAATAAGGCTTGTTTTTTAACTTGGCTTGAGCGATGGCTGAGTTTTACACTGTGTGATGCTTTTTAAGATTCTGTTTTTTATACCAGAATGCTGTTCACTGAGCCCTGTGATGATCTGAAGCCAGCTGAGAGAGGAGGCAGTGACACCTCAGCGTGTTGTCATTAATGTGATATGAGGCTGTACAAAACAAACTCGTCTGCAGCGTGTGTGTTTGCTGTAGTGCGGCTGCCCTGTCTGCAGTGAAAGCAGACCAAGAGGCTAATCCTTTAAGTACACCACATACTTCATTCCTACCACAGCTGTTCATGTCTGTCCCCCTCCCTCTGCCTATCACACAGCACACAATCACACAACACAAGCGCACAACACATCACGATTATACCTCAGACCTGTGGCTCATGCTGAGATACTGTTTCACATCAGAACAAACTCACCCACAAAACATCCCGGTAACCACAACCATCAAATTAAACTGCACCAGTCCAACCGAAAACAGTGCAGAGGTGACTGTAGCTCAGTTGGTAGAGTGTTTTTGTCTACTGACCCAAAGGTTAGTGGTTCAGATCCTGCTGTCTATATAAAACATCATTGGTAGAGCGGTTAGGTTGGTGGTGCCATTTCAGCTCCCCACAGATGAATGCTGTCATTGTGTCCTTGGGCAAAAGACTTAACCAACCTTGTCTTATGTGAATGTGTGTGTGAATAGGTGAGTGGTTTCTTGATGGAAAGTGCTTTGAGTGCCTTGAAGGTGGAAAAGCGTTATATAAATTCATAGGGCTAACCCTGTCCAATCCTGGAATCAATTTGTCCATCCAGTACATGTTCCGTGATCAGAGTTGATGCAGCTGTTTGTGCAAAACATTCCCTTCACGGTTCAACTTCAACACACTCTGGAATATGTTAGAAGAATATACATGGTGGGAAAAAAACATTCATTTCATTCACTAGACTTTTACAAGAAATCCAACATTATACCTTCAGCTCCCTTTTTCCTTAGTTCCGTATAGCCACATCATTACACGCGTCTGTAACCCTGATGCACACCCTCTGAGCAAATCCTATCGTGTCCCTGGCATGTAGGGAATCCATACTAATTTTACCATTTAGCCCAAAGATACAGAGGTAGTAAATGCTAAATATATGGTCTATCTATGGTTTCAGGGTCATAACACCTCATGAAGAGAGGGAAAATGGCATTGTGCGAGTTTTTATATATATATATATATATATATATATATATATATATATATATATATATATATATATATATATATATATATATATATTTACCAATATATATAAATTTACCAATTCTGATACTTACAATACTCCAACATATTTCAAAAGCAAATGGAAGAGACAGAAGTGAATGAGTCACAGCCTGATCAAGAGAGGGTCATCTCTATTTATATGTTTAATAAGTGGAAAGTGAGTTTATGATGAAATAATATCCTTGTGTTGATCTCCAGATCATCACCCTGCTCCCACAACAATCTTCACAAGTGGGAAGTAAAAATGTTTTTCTTGTACCTTTTAAGTATATTTCAATAGCTTGGTTGAAGTTAACTGTCTGATACAACTAAGTCATATTAAAATAAATCTATTTTGCCGCAGAACATGTAGTTAATGACAGCCTGCAGTTCTATTTAATCATGTTTGGGTATTTGGGATTGGCATATTTAGATGGACTCACATAAGCTCTAAAAACAGCATTATTAGGGCAGATATGACTTTTCTCAGACCTGCAGAAGCTGATTGGTGGTGAAATGTCGGCTTCCAAACTAAGTAGCTGCTTTAGTCTTGTTTATACATATTTTTGCCTGGCTGCCTTTCTGTGTGGAGTTTTGCATGTTTCTCCCCATGTCTGGATGGGTTTCCTCCGGGTACTCCGGTTTCCCCATCAACCAAAACATGAACGCGCTTCGAGACAACTGTTGTTGTGATTTTGGGCGTTACAAAAATAAAATGAATTGAATTGAGTTGAATTGAATGCCAAGCTCAATGGAAGGTCCCTGAAATGGGAGACACAAATATTTGTCCAGCATAATTACCTTCAGTGAAGCTGCATATTGCCTATCTCCTGCTCTTTCCTATTTCTATTTGTGAGTCTCACTGACTTGATATGAGTGACCCAGGGGACAGACCAAGCCTAATTCTCACCATATAGATGCGAACAGCCAGGAAATGACAGTGAATTGAAAAACCCACAGTGGACGTGGTCTCAAAGGTGTCTGCTTCCAATAGACTATGGCCTGCACCTCTGATCAAACAAACTTCAGTCTGCTGCTGTTTTATGAGGCCAAGTCAAAATACACAGGAGACAAATGCAGTGAACAAGTACATTTGTGCAATATCAAAGATAACTTGTATCAGCTTCAAGCGTGCCCCAATACTGACACAAAACAACCCCCATTTTAGTTACTCTGTTTGTTTTTTTTAAATAACTTTAATAACGTCAATGAAAACAATTCTTTTTTTTAATTTTGAATAAAGTGCTGTGTTCTTGGAGGATGGAATATTAACAGGCTTTCAGAGTACCCTTTTGTCCTTGGCACAACAGACTTACTTAATATCCTCAAGACGCAGATGTAACACTCAAACTTGAAAATGTTTTGTCTTAACATTAGCATTCCTTGATGCTGGAATCTCATATAGATGGCAGAATGTAACTTATTTTGTTCAGAAAAAGTGCTTGATCCAGGGTTAGATTTTCCATTGACTGTTTTGTATTCATTTCATCTTATTGCACCCATACCAGTGTCTTCAGTCTGAGTTCATCTTGTAGCAGGCGCCAAGACACAAAGGGGAGATGAGTCTCTCCATGGGTCAGTCCTGGAGTCAGCCTTGACCAAGATGAATTTCACGAGAATAAACAGATGGCGAAAGGTTGTGACTATAAATGTAAAAGATTTGTCAAAGGAACACGACCCTTCACAGTGTGTGGACATGTAGAGGTAGTCGATATAGCAGAGCACTTCATTCACAAAGTAAGAAGACGCAGTTTACTTCACATGAATCAGCTGCCTCCAGTATGCAGAAAGGATGAATCTGAAGATTTGAGCAATTTATCCAAAACTATAAATAATGTATTGTATTTGTTCCTGAAAATAAGATTTCAAATGTCCTGCTCCATGCCGGTCTACAGCCCTGCATACAGAGGACCCTACCCCACAAACCTCTACCAGGACGCACCTCCACCTGTGTGTCAGCTGTTGCTTTAGTTCATTGTCTATTAAAGGCCATTAAAGGTGATTAAAGATAAAGTTTGAAATGAGTGTTTCTGCTCTACTCTGCTTTCTTAGGTTAATTAGCAGTTTAAACAAACATACAGTATATTTAACTCTCAACATACGCCTACATATAGAAGGGCATAAATAGCATAGGCATATTAGATGTACTTTGTCCATAAATGTGTGTAAAACAATGTAAACTTTTCTAATGCTATGTTGAAAACAGCGGCCAGGAAACAGTGGACAGCTGTTTGTTTACTTTTAGGGATGAGTCCTCTGGGTGGAGATCTGGTGGATGAGTCCTCCGGGTGGAGATCTGGTGGATGAGTCCTCCTGGTAGAGATCTGTGGGATGGGTCCTCCTGGTGGAGGTCTGTGGGATGAGTCCTCTTGGTGGAGATCTGTGGGATGGGTCCTCCTGGTGGAGGTCTGCGGGATGGGTCTCCTTTAACATTGCTTCTGACCGGGGGGCTGGCTGCATTAAAGGATGGGTCAAATGAAAACAGAGGACAGCTTTGAGAATGCCTGATCTTGTCATCTTGTCAGGTTGATACACTTGAATACTTGAATGTGAGACCGCCGGGAAAACCAGGTGTTGTAGTGCGGCAGCAGTAGCTCAAGTGTGTACTGTTGTTGGGTCTTTAAGTAAGACACTTCACCCACCTAAATAATTGGTGGTGGGGCAATGGAGCGAACAGTCCCACCCACATCAAAAAAATAGATATTACATAAAATTATAGGTCTTGCAGTCATTAGTTACCCCAGAGCTGATCAGCCTTGAGCAAGCTTTCAAACTTTTAATATTCTTTCTCTTTTTTTTTTTTACTTCAGAAAGTCTATTGGAAAAATGAATACGAAATTTACTCCTCGAACCAGGGGGTGGGCGGTCACTGTTGCACTGCATGGCTCTGGCTGGCAGCCTCACTTCCATCAGTCTACCCCAGGGCAGCTGTGGCTACAGTTAGGCCTGTCATAATAAATACTATATCCACTTATCATTTAATACAAAACAGATGGGACAATATTTTTGGAAGGTCAGTGTTTATTGTGGGGGCTTTTTCTTTGCACTAGTGAGAAACTGTTGGTTATTTCTTTTCTGTTCTACGATGAGATTTGAGCTGTGAAGGTTGAATCATGACTCATTATAGATACAATCAAACTACTTAAGTGTTGCCTTTTGTCATGTATTTATTGCAGTTCATATTTTTTTTACAATGTTGTATATTTAGAATAGTTTTTGGGGGATAATTCTGCTTTATGGTTTGATTTCAGTATTATTGTTTATCATTTATATTTACTTAAGGAATATATATTGCACTTCAAAATGTGTTATTGTGACAGGCCTAACTATTATATCTAGTTTCCACCACCACTGAATAACGCAATTATTATTATTATTATTATTATTATTATTATTATTATTATTGTTGTTGTTGTTGTTGTTGTTGTTGTTGTTGTTGTTGTTGTTGTTGTTGTTGTTGTTGTTACTTTTCTTATGTGAACAAACCTGATAATGATCCAGATAAGTGAAAAGTTTATATTTTCCATTCCAAACATGGCAGAAGTCTTTTGTGTTATGTTCTTTTTCTAACTATGACATCAGTGACAGGGGCCATTGATCGTGGTCCTTGTAGGAGACTCTGGCTGCGGTCAACGAGGGTAAAAAGCGCTGTCGAAACAGTCAGAGACGCGCTCCCTGTCACAAATGTCAAAGGCAAACGGCTGCTCTGTGCCCGGGCTCCGTGTCAGCAGCTCTACATCTTCATCTGACGTGGAGGGATGAGTGAGGATGATCCGCGGGATCTGCAGGTAATTACCACCACCAGCAGCAGCAGCACCACCGTCACCACCACCACCCGCAGCAGCAGCACAGGAACACAGGGACAGAGAAGTAACATAAAAGAGAGAAATGCATCAGCCTACAGTTGAAATATGTAAACTAAAATAACCTCAGGTCATTCATGAATGGCACGATACTATTAAAGATGAAGGAAATGATCTTACGAGCATCGTGTGTTTGTCCTCCAGGGGTGAATCTTCATTAGTTGGAGGTTCTTTCTTTCTTTCAGATAAACTTATGTCTTTTTTCAAATCAACCTAATAAAAAATGTATGTTATTGACTGATTGTCAGTGGGCCTATGTCCTTTCAGATAAACTACCCACCATTCCGTTTCCATTACAGACCAGAGCCTCGATCTTGTTGGACAAACAGCTGCGCGTGCCGTGCGTACTGCGCGCGCTGTGCGCTTTATGCGGTTTACCCCCTTTGCCCAGGGCTTCCTGGCGGTTTAACTGTTTACCCGTGTTGACCTGTACATCCAGAGCCTCTTCCCGGGGGGTCAGCGGGTCTCTGAGCACCTTGATCCGGATGGAGCTCCCAGCATTCCTCAGGGCGCTGACCGCGTGCTGGTGGGTGGCCTCGTGCATGCTGAGTCCGTTGACCTGAGGGACGTTGACATTATAACATTAGCCCCCTGGTCAGTATGTAACAGGAGTAAAATATCCACTCTCTGCTGCACTGGGAAGAAGAAGATTTGTTTTTCTCTTTCAGTTGTTTTAGTTTAGATTCATCGGTGCTGATAAATGTTGTGTTATTGTGTCCTCTATAGGCCACACGGGGAACTACAGGACACACAGTACTGAAGTTTTTCTTTCACACAAATTCAAGTATTTACAAAGATTTTTCATTCAAGAATATGAGCTCAAGGACATGATGATTATATGCCATACCTCGAGGAGTCGGTCTCCAACCTGGACCCCTGCCTTTTCTGAGGCACCTCCTTTTGTCACTCTGGAGATAAAAATGGCCTGAAAATAGCAGTTCAATGCTTATTGTATGATTGCACCATTTGAGACTAACATTTAAAAACTCTTACTTCATCCTGTTGTTTGTAGGGCAAAGAGCCTTTTCCACCAGCAATGCTAATCCCCAAACTACCCCTCTGGCCATTCACTCGGATCTGTAACTAAGACAGAATTAATCTGACAAACAGAATCAGACCACATAAGTCATAATTGACAGATATATTACCAAAAGGCAGTTTACTTTATTATTATTATTTTAATGTTTTGTTGTTTTTTTGTTTTTTTGCTGAATTCCTTGAAAGAATCAACTAATTTTACTTTCAGTGGTCCTTGTGGGATGTCCCATAACAGGGTTTGTTCTGGAGCTGGGACAGGTCTGGGTTGTCTTCTGATGGGACAAAGGTTTTTGTGAAGAAGGGGTTCTCCACAGGTATTGGGGCCCACGTTTAGAGCAGTATGCTTCTGAAATATTCTGTCCACTTGGGTCTCTCCTCGGTGATGATGGACGAACAGCTCTGGGAGGGCATCTGGCTCAGGCCATGGGCCCACTCCATCCTGGTGAGACACATTGTGCAGGCTTTACCACAGGCCTTAGTGAAACGAATGAAGATATTTGTTAAATGAGATATCTTCCTGTAGGACTGGTGGGTCCTGGAGCAGTTCTTTAAGACTCCTGGCTGCTCCAGCATATAAACATAAAACATTTGGTTTTGTTCAAAGAAATAAAAACATGTTACTAAAGTAAACCTTGATGCCCTAAATAATAAAGGTAGGTACTATACAATTACGCAGGTATTCTATTGTTCACGTGACTAAGGCAGGGACATCTTGAGCCTAATTTCCTGTCTTAGAGTCAGAGTGATTATGAGAGACAGGAGTCTGCAGACTACACTCCTGAGCAGCAGCTAAATGAGCCTCGAGCCTGTGTGTGATTTGTGCTGCATGTAAATGTCTGGTACAATTTGTCTGCTCGTATCAACAGACAGACACAGACTGACCACGAAGGGACTGAGGCGTTACACAATGTGAATGTGCCGTTATGATGCTCAATGAAACGCCCCTGACATATTGATGATATGCCAAAGGAGACCAAGGCTTTTACAAGATACTGCAACAAATCTTTACAGCAACTAATAATGTTCTCATGTCGTATGACCTACATTGCTTGTGTGTTAGGGACTGGATATATCTTCTCTCTGAGAAGCACACATCTTAACAAACCCATTAAAAAAAACATTGTTGTAAGGATTAACACAGAAAAAATGCACCACTCCCTTCATAATGTACTGACCACAATTATTCAAATAATCATATGGAGAAGTGATTAAGAGGATTAAATAATTTTAAAAAGCACTGCGTCTTTACAAATACACAAGCATGCATCATACATGCAGGGTGTAAACAGGAAGCTGCATGCTGCTCAGGTCCATCACAACATGTTCACACTTGTTACAGTCATATTACACATTACACAAGTCCATTTCAGAGACTTCTGTTTAAAAGTTGTTGTATTTTGCTAAAATTATCTATTTGCCATAGTTCATATAATGAAACTAAAGAGACCAATGTTTAGTGTTGCACTTATTTTATTAATCAGTGGTTAAAAGTCATTCCAGCCTCCAGGCCTATGCCTTTTGGAGAGCCATTTTGTGCAGTTTGATCAGACAATAATTCAAATCATTAAAAGCCAACATTTGAACCAAAGAGTAAAGTCACTTTGCATTGGATTTAAAACAAAATTACAATAGATGTACCATATAAAAGAATAAGGTTTGTGAAACACTGAGAAGTGCTTTGAAGTGAAACTTCTAAGAACGGCATTTGAAAAGGATGCCACAGTTGCAGGTACGAGTCTCCTACCAGGCCCCAAAACTCACATTAGTCATTTATACAGTACGTATCAAAAGAGAAAGAAACGTTTTTGGCATTTTCTGAGAAACCCTCTGTAAAGCAGACATTTAATAGTCATTAGTTTGCAGCACTTAAGTCCAATTACCAAATCTATTTAACATGGAAATAAATGTAGATAAAGGGTGTTCAAGGCAAATAATAATCAACTGCAAATGCATTCAATAACTTTTTGTTCCTTAGTTTGATTTGAAGAGACAAGTACCAAGTTAAAAAAAAAACTTAAAATCTTAAAATGATTAAGAAATTTGCTATACATTTTATTTACATCTGAGCTGCCAAAAAGTATAAAAGTTTTGATATTCACAAAGACTATACAATAATCAGTAGGTTCAATAAACTCCTGCCTTAATATTTGCCCCAAATGTATTCACCCAGTGTTTAAAAATAGATATAAAACATTTAAGAAAGTTTGACCATATTAAAAAGATACGTAATAGTGCAACTATCTAATTAAATTTAATAAAAGAGGCATTTTAAAAGTAAAATCTTTAAAAATATACTTTTTTTTAAATCTTTGTGCAGACTGTTGCTGTGGACATGATTTAAATAGGAAGGCACGGCTGAGTCAAAGACAGGACTGGAGCCTGGGGAGGGCTTACAGGCGTCCCGGGTCGTTCAGGGGGGTACAGGCCACACCGGGGGGTCAGAGGGTGCATGGGAGGGGGGCAGGAGGGGCAGGACGGGCATGAGGGGCAGGACGGGCAGGATGGGGGTTGTAGTGGCTGGTGCATGATGACACAGGAGGTCTCTGAGGTAACGTTCACACAGATGTAGTTGTAGTTACTCTGTCCGCTGCAGCGTTATTGACCTCGTTTTTGTTGGAGTCCAGACTTTTGGCAGCGTTCAGGTCGTTGCGCAGGTTCTCAGCGGCTTTCTTCATGGTTTTGAGCTCTCCGGGGTGAGGCGTGGCCCGGCGGAGGAGTGTTCCCTAAAACAGTGCACAGGTTTCAATTGGACAAATATTCACGTAATATGAAAGGTCCAATTCTGACTCATCCACAGTAACTGCCACTTAAATATTTCCTTCTAACCGATAACTAGGTGCTCATTTCATTAATCCTCTACAACTGCAATTATGCTTTGTGAATGCGCAATATTAAGGTGTAGTGAGTAATTTTTTTTTCTGGTGCAGACAACACCTGCTCGTGTGTTTCATAATATTAGGCATGTCCCGATAATTACTATTCAGACTTATCGTTTAGTGTAGGTTAGATGGAACAATATTTTTTGTGGGTACTTTTTCTTTGCGCTCTTAGGAAATTTGGGTTATTTTTTGGCTATATTATGAGATTTTAAGCTGTAGAAGGTTGAATTAATAATTTCTATGAGTCATTACAGATGTAAACTAAGTACTAAAGTGTTTCATTCTGCCATTTTTTAAATTGCAAATATTGTATATTTAGTTTTTGTGGTTTAAATATGCTCTTAATGTGTCAGTGGCATAAATGAGTTTCAATACTATTTATTGTTTGTCTATATTTATTTCAGCAATATATCCTACTGCAAATTGTGCTATTATGACAGGCCTACACAGTACCGCATTACACTGATTAATTCCATAATTGTTTATTGCTAAGTTTATAGTTGTTAAATGCTTGTCTGTAATGGTACTAATGCAAAGTTAGGGTTTTCATACTCAAGAGAAAGTATATAAACATGTGGTTATATCATATGAACATTCAAACCTTGTCATCATCTTCATCCTCATCATCGTCCAGGAAGTGGATGGCACTGGTTCGGTTCACGGCCTTAGTGTCCCACGTGTCATCTGCCATGTCATTCACCAGACTCTCCAGGGCTCCACAGCGGGCCAAGTTATCAGAGCCTGCGCGGTGCAAAACATCATTACATTTTTACTCAGCAACACTTTATTTCTGTTCAAAGTTAGGATTAGGATCAATACAGTATATAGTTGTTTTTTGTTTTCTTCCACTACACAACACATGCATAAATGAGTGCTGCGATATTACAGCATAACTAGATCCCATGAGAGCCTGAAACTGCCAGATCACAGTTTCAAATCCCAGCTTAGTCACAAGCTTACAGCTACACAATCGTCCCTCCCCCAACCCAACCCCCAACCCAAGCCCCAACCGCCACACATGACATGACCAGCAGTCGCATGCCCTCTTCTAGCACAGCATCACAGAAAGGATGGAATATTTAGGTTAAATGCTCAAGGCAATCAAACAGAGATTCACTGATATGTTATTTTTGGCTGATGCAGATACAGTTTGTTTATGAATCAGAGCAACTAATAACTATTTTTTTTAATATATAATGTTCCCCAAATTATGACTTGAAATTGTTACAAACTTATCCACAACCCTATTTCACTACAAACCCATAGAAGAGCATTGAAGTCACATTTGTGTTGTGTCCTATATTACACAAACTAACTCTGGTGAGATTTAAGCCGTGTTCTAATGTTGTTACCTCATCAAAAAAAAATACCTGGAGTTGTGTTTTGTTTCATTCACACATGTTTGAGTAATCCTTTATTATTAGTCTGTGTACGTCTCCAAAGCTCAAAATGCTCCATTCCACCTTGTGATGTAATGAAGTGGTTGTTTTCTAGTTAACAGCTACAGTTTACTTTTAGTTCAATAAAGACTGGCAACTGCAGGGCTGAAATTATCCAAATGATTCTAGTGAACGTGTATGAAGTTTGTTTCACAGTTCTCCACTCTAGGTATGTTTGTGATAAGGAAACATTATAACAGAAAACAGCGTAATATGGGCCCTTTAAGTGTTCAAATAAAGTGGGTCTATATTAAATTTAAAAAGTCAAGCTATTTTCATGTTTATTTTTATTCTATACACAAAATAAGTCAGCAGGGAAAAGTATGCGGTTGTTGCAACATTGGTAAACCTCTGATACACCTCTATATCCAGTAGGCAAGCTTTTAATGGCAGCAGGCCAGACAGCGCTAAGCCTCTTTAGCCGTCCAATCGGGTGCTTTTCTGAAAAACATCACCAAGGAGGGCCTCAAGGCACTGCAGAGGCTGTGATTAGGTCTGGGAGCTGTGATCGCTCATAATCGGGCTGCGGGAGGTACAAGCTGTGCCTCCCCGAGCAGATCATGTGATAATGTCATCAAAACCATGGGCCACTGAATACTGAAGGACGACACTTGGTCTGACGGGAAATATTACTCAAATGTCAAAGAGCTTGCGCACAGACACCTCTATGAAATCCAATATGCTATGCCAGAGGGACACTTCCAACTACTCTATGATGCATTACTCTAGTGGGATTTCTGTATAACCCAGTCACAGGGTTAAACAGTGTGCCTGGATGGGTTGTGTCAGGACTGTAATGGTGCAAATCAATATTTACCTCAGAGCACAAAAATGGTAATAATGGTAAATAGTGACATTTTTATACAGCTATTTTCCACCTTCAAGGCACTCAAAGCGCTTTACATCAAGGAACCACTCACCCATTCAAACACACATTCATACATCAGTGTACACAGACACTGGGGGCGAAGTGGGTTAGGTGTCTTGCCCGAGGACACAAAGACAGTGTTCGCTTGTGGGAGCTGGAAAAACACCGCCAACCTGTGGGTCAGTGGACCTGACTGCTCTACCAGTGATGTTTATGTTGAGAGCGGAAGTCAAGCCGCCAACCTATGGAGGAATGGACAAACGCTCTACCAACTGAGCTACTGTCATCCAACGAAAAACTAATAAACACTATTGAAAAAATTTCAAATCTGGGCTCAAAATCTCCACAAACTGCATCTGGAGATTGACAGGTCATGGGTTGACACAGTCTACAAAACACCAAGGCACCTGTAATGCCATAGATTTTATCAGAGTGTCAATTATAGTGGAAACCATGTAGTTCTGCAGTGGCCACAGTGGGAGGCTGAAGTAGATAAGAAAGAGGAATGTAAACAGTAAACACATGGCCAATGAACAAGTCTGGGGACTGATACCAAAATAGAAATATAAAGTTTGTAAAGGTTTTATATCATAAGTCGTACATCAAATGGTACATGTCCAGAGGTGAAGTCAGTTATTCTAAAAACAAAAGGTCAATATGATCTTTTGTGTTTACCTCAGAGCTGACACCTTTTGTTCTTGTAACTGTTCATGTGTTGTTGTTAGTTTAACTGCCATAAACTGTATAAATAAATGGACATATCTAACCTGCTGGCCGGCTTCCAAACTGCTATGTTTCAGAAGACATCACAACATTCTATAGGCCAACAATATTTCATACAAATGGAGGGCAGCTAAAATTAATATTGTTCAAATACAGATTTATGTTGTAATGCAGTGAGTTCCTGGGTTGATAATAGAAATGATCAGGTTCAACATGTGAATTTACCGTTTGACTATTTCATGGCAAAGTACAATGTAATCAATAGGATTACATTGTACTCATCTTGAATATGACGATCCCAGATGGGGGAATCTGAAAACCACCAATAGGAAGTGAGCATGGGCACATTTCTGGCTTCATCCACTCTGATTCACTTTCTGTTGAGAAACTGTCACCCCTCTCTGTCATTTTGGTCTTAAAAGGTTTCTATTAACCCGCTCTACATGATCCTGGTATTTTTATTTCAATTCCAAATAAGGAACTCGGCTCCAAATTGGCCCCTATAACTGCCAACCCACGATTAGCTTCATTTGACTGGAGCTGAACGCTAGGGGTGACTCCACACTCCCTTAGTTCACTTCTTTATACGGTCTGTGATAACTGCTTTTGTATGTAACACTTAGTTGCTATGCCGACAAATTGATATGAAGGTTGAGACTCCTGTTGTTTTGCTCGTTTGGCGTGGGTTACTGCCTACAGCAGCCCTTGTGTTCAGAAAACAAACAACCAGAAAAAATGTCACGTTTCCTTACACCAGAACGCTACAATATTTTGCTCAAAAGTGCATCGGGGAGGTGTTGAAAACGAATGTCTCGGTTATCTTTATAATAATGGAATGTGACAGTGCAACCATAAAAGTGTACCTTTATGGTCGTAGTCCAGAGGCTGTTGGGGCAATAGCACACAGGTGAGCACTTTCTCTCCGCTCTCTGGGTCCTTGTCAGTCTGAAACGTGAGCAGCGGCTGGGACTGGTTTTCCGACAACCACAGCGCCTTTAGCTGTAGCGTGATCAGCGACAGTGGTAAGTGAGCGAGCCTGTGAACATAGTGAATGAATTGGGAGAAAAATATATACAATAGTGAGAAATCAGCAGCACGAGTTTAATTTTGAAGACCACGTGTTAAGGAAAAGAAGCTTCTGTTTGTTTTGACAAGGAGGAGCCAGTTTTTCCACAGTCTGAGGTGAAATGTTTATGTCAGAGTCAGTCAAAAGTTCAACTTTATTGACAGACGTGACAGATGGTCTTCAGAGCAAAACCAAAAGTATACTGGGAGGACTATTGGGATTTTGTGGTTAGGGTTAAAGTTGACTTCCTATGTTAAAGATTATTCTGGCAATGAATAATCACAATTACACAAAAAATAATAATAATCATGAGAATTCTAGGAGTAAAAATAAGAATATTCTAATCATAATCCCAAAAGCTACACCGAAATGTGAAGGCCTTTTCTGTGATATGACCTAATACTATAATTCACGTTTGATTTCATAAAGCCGGACACATACAACCAGAATGGTGAGAGAGAATTAAGATTTCACAGATTTCGGTCAGGGTGTCAACTAATTATTCAGATTATTTGCAATTATTCTTTTTCTTGCATTTTCATTTTATTGTGACATCCCTGTTATGTTGTAATTTTTATATATAGCGACTTTCCACCTTCAAGACCTTCAAAGCTCATTCACATGCACATTTGAAGATGAGGTGAGTTAAGTGTCTTGCCCAAGGACGCAATGGCTGTATTCATCAGTGAGAGCTGGAATCGCACTGCCAACCTGGGGGTCAGCAGCGGATCTGGCTATTTTACCAGTGATGTTTATGTCGAGAGCTACTGTCACTCCAGTAATTGTGATAATTATCTTTGCGTGTAATAAAATAAAAACAAACAAATCTGTGTTGTAATGATTGCATATAATATTTGACCACATACACATCGTAACCACAGTATATTAACCATTTACTCCACTGTAATGTGTCCCAAAGACATACAAATCAAGGCTCACTATTCTCATTACTTAAATAGACGACTTGTAGATTAAATTATGGATCATACCTATTTCCGGACACATCCAGCACATGCAGCTCTGTGGCTTGTGACAGTTCGGACGGTATTCTTGCGAGTCTGTTCTCTCTCACGCAAAATACATTTAGGGCACTGCATCCCCCAATCTGAAAAACACAAGATTATAGTTATGCACAAGTTAAGAATGGCCTCTTTAAACAATAGTGGGACCGAATCCAGAAACATATGGCCACTTTGCCCCAGAACTGATGGTCTGGATGGCAGAGCTGTAAAAATGTCAATGCGATGTGGCAGAGTAATTAGGAACAATTAGGCCTAGTGAATAACACCCCTATAGACTATGTGCTTTGTTCAAACAGCCGTAATAATGATGCCGAGCTAAAGGAGAGAACGGCCAGACAGAGGGGGAATCCTAATTATAACTTTGTTTTAGGTTTTAATTCATTTTATCAATTATGTAATTGTATATATGCTAATTTAATTAATTCTCTAAATGCAGGCCGTACAACACGAGATAAACCTCTAATTCACATTTTAGGTCAGTCTTTTAAGGTAGGCCTATGACAATAATTACTATATTGACTTGTCTTTTAATTAATGATAACTGGAATAATTATTTTTTTTCCTGCTCTATGATGAGATTTGAGCTGTGGAAAGTTGGCTCGTTAAGTGTTTTTTCCAGGGAGAACTCCTACTTTTGGGTTATTGTGTCTATATTTTCAAGTCTATATCAGCAAAATATGACTTCAACAAATTTTATCATGACAAGCCTATTTTAAGCTATTACTAAACTTAAAACGTATGTCTTGGTATGTCTAAAAACCACTTGTCACTACTGTAAATGACTGGTCACTATGTTTTCTGTTAAAGAAAAGCTATTATTAAACTGTTGTCTAATAAAATCGAAAAGCAAATTTGTCAACCTTGTAAACCAAAGGGAGAAAAGGGAGAGACTGGTGTCGAGGTTTGTGTATAATTACGTTAATCAGATGATGGATGTGAATAAATAAATAATTTCTGATCATAATTAACAAATTGAAATGTGATGGTTTTATACTTGCAAATGTAATCAAAACCTTGCTGGTGAGAAATTTGCTGCAAAAACATACAAAAAAAAAACAGAACAAAAGAGCCTTGCGTTGGCTTCAATCACAACATAAATGAAAGCTGGAAATGGGTTGTCAACAACTAATAATCAAATCGATAGCATCCATTAGCATGAACCAATGGTCAAGTGACTCTGCGAGGCACGGATCAATACAAACACAGGCTTACAACATGATTGCGGGGATGTCATGCCACTGTGATTTGAGAAAGTATTAGATCCATTATGTTTGCAGTCCAAGTGTGTTCAACTGTTATTTTTGCCCCGACACCATCCTCATCACATCGTAAGACACAGGGCCATTGTGTGAGCTGTAAGGAGCCTTTCAGATCAGGGCCTGCCTTTACTAACACAGACAAGAGGCTGCACAAGACCCCCACGACACACTCAGAGATGGACAGACTGTACTATAGCAATAATTGCACGCATTGTGAAAGCATTACACGTACAACTGTACAAATGGTTGGCTAATAACTGTAAAGAAACAAATGTGGGGGAAGCAACTACACTGGACACATTTCCTCAGTCGATATGATATCAGATATTTGTGTTTGTAGCTGATAACCAGTGGTGGAAGAAGTACTCAATTTTGTTAGTTAAGTAAAAATACAGATAAAGGGGTAAAAGTATCAGATGAGAAAGTCTACTTAGGTAAAAGTATAATAAAGTATAAAGTAAGTATATAAAGTAAAGAGGTATAGTATAAAGTATTTCGTGCAGATTTTGAGGTCTTACGAAGCTTCAAATGTATTGATTTTGATAAAGATTTGCACTGATTTCTTTAAAAAATAGAAACAATTGAATCAATAGTTTTTTTTTCTAGCTGTTTTTATTTGTAAATTTATGTTTGCTCAAACTACGAACATGTGAAAAATAAATCAGGTTTGTCAGCAGTTCTAAAACCATAATAAAAATACTTTTACTTCACTACATTTGAGAGCAGGTATCAGTACTTTCTTCTCCACTATATCTTTTAACTGAACTGAAAAGTAAAAGTAAAAAGAATCCATGTTAAATTGACTTCAGTGCCTGCAAAGTACAGATACCTAAAATTTGTACTTCAGTCAGTACTTTACTCCTTGTACTTCGTTATGTTCAACCACTTCCGATAACTGACATTTGCAGGTATCAATATCAAGATAAAATTCATGCCCAGTTCCTTTATGTAGAGCCGCAGTAATAAAGTTCATATAATTTCTTGTACTTTTCTGATTGTGCAAACATTCAGCCACCTGTTAAGCTTCACTGTCCTTCTACTTCCATAAGAAAAAATAATAAATCCTTGGCTCCATATATTTGAGAACGAATACCACCAGTATGTACCGTAATTTAGGAATGAACAATATCTGTGCAAATATCGATAATCATATTCTTTTCTTGCAATTTCAGATAATACTACAGACATGTTAGTGTGAGACAGGCCTCTACTTTGACAATGTTTAAATCCAGGCTCAAAATGATTCTGTTTAGCTGTGCATACGACTAAAAGGTTTTTATTCTGCACTTTTTCCTTTTAATTTTATGATGATTATTTATGATGATTATGTATGTTTTGATTTGTTTGTATTGTTTTTTTTGTCTTTCTTATTCTGTAAAGCACTTTGAATTAATTTGTGTACGGATTGTGCTATACAAATAAACTTGCCTTGCCTGACGGGGATAAATACTCAGACACATTCTACAACAACAGAAACATTGCCTGTTTTATTTAGTAGGAGTATATTACCAGGACATGCGTAATTATTTTCTGTCAAAAGATTAATATTTAATTTTTATCAGGATGCGTCAGCAATACAGCGTTATCTCCTTCAGTATAATAAAACAGGGAGTAGTGGTGGTGAAGGAATGTGGGTTGAGTCACTTATAGGTGTTGAAATACAAGAACCAGCATACATTTGGGCTGGTTTCAGTTCTCTTCTCTCAGTCAGCACATGATGTTGTTATTTTGATTTGCTTCTCATACTTGTCTCTGTATTTTAGGACATCCTTCCAACACATCTTATTATTTGGAATAGGATTTTTTTTTTAGAACCAGACAAAAAGCTTTCTGTTGCAATCTAAAAATGCCTAATGGTTATTTATAGTAACACTGTACATCTAAATTATTGTAATTATTGTGACCTTTTGATACAGTTATCGCCATGAATACAATAAAATTTTATATATAACTGAAAAGAAAGCTTAAACAAAGCACTTCATTTATGTTCTAATGGAAGACGGGGGTGATTTAATAAGTTTTGTGCTTCCCACTCCTTTTCAAGCTTAAATAAGAAAAATATGTGACAAGTGTACTGGATAAATGTGTTCATTAATCATCTCGAAATAAATGAAATAAATGAAATGAAGTAAGTTAAATTAAATTATATGAAAATTTCAACAAAAATATGATTACCAAACACGAAAGTTACACAAAACACTCACCTCTTTAGGCAACGTCGTGAGCTGGTTTCGGTCACAGTTGAAGTTAGAAAGATGTTTTAATTTTCCAATACTTCTAGGCAAACTCTGCAAAAGAGAAAGGGTCATATTTAATTTGCTATCCAAGTTTAGACACATGACAACACACCCTTTAATAATGCTCTAAATCAAATGATAGCACAGCTCGCAATTTTCACAGCGAGAATCAAGAATGCACTTTTTATCCTGGGTGTGGTGACGCAGATGGTTATGAGAAGCACATAACCAATGTCCACATATGGATAAATGAATATACTGACTATATAGAGCAATGTTAAAGTAGACTTATTATGAAAAATAGGCTTTTAACCATGTTATAGTTGTTTCGCCTTTCTCATTTACCCTCTTGAAGTTGTTTTTGAAGTGATTTGTGCACGTTTGAGCAATCTTTAATCGCTTATCTTCAAGATGCCTCTTTTTCACTGCCAGTGGCACACGCCCATTGCTCTGTACTTACTTAATTTGTTCTTCAGTTTTATTTTCTTAATCGATAATACATGTGGGGTTAGGCAGCATCACATAGTCATTTTGGTACAAATGAAAAAAAAAATCTGCTAGTGTGAGCTGCAGCAATCCAAAGGAGGGATTCACGGCTCTTTGTTGTGATGATGTTTATGCCAGCGGACTTGTTTATTTTATTAACTCGTTTTAGATGACTATTGTGATTTAAAATTAGCAAATTATATTGATCCACGGGTGACTCTGATTATAACAATATTGCAGACACAAGCACAATAGGTCTTGTTTAAAGTCAGTTCAGTAATACTTCACCTGTATCTGGTTTTCAGTGAGGACGAGTTCTGTTAGGGCTTCACAGTTACCAATACTCTCTGGAAGATACGTTAGCCGATTCTGATCTGCTTTTAAAATTGAAAGTTTGCGTAGCTTTCCTGAAAACACAAAACATAAGAAATCAATCAGTACAAGTACAGAGGTGAGGCAATGTCGTCGTATATTCCCCACACCTATGCAAAGGACAAGATACACAAGTATTCAGTTCAGACACATTTTAAGTTGTATACAAAACCTGTATAAAAGCTGTGGTAATCTAGCTATAAAATGTGGTCCTTGTCAACTTTCTCAAATCATTAAGCTTGCTTGTTTTAAGATTGCTTGTTTTTCCTAATTCTAATCCATCAAAGACAACATGTTCTAATTAACTTGAAGCTGCACTAAGTCACTTTAATAGAGGCTCTGGCACCAGCTCGTCTCTATGGAGAGGTTTGACTTTGCTTGGCATATTCTGCAGTATGGCATCAACCCTATCCTTTTCCCACGTGGACAAGCAGGTGACTCAACCAACCCCAGTTACAGGTTGGATCTGTGGAGAGGCAAGACTGCTTATAGTGTTATTTAAGTTATTTTGAGCAATAATTACATACATTATTAAAGGTCCTATATTATGCAAAATTGATTCTTGTGATCTTTAAGCCATGTTATACTGTTGTCCCCTCATCACAAACATAGCTGGAGTTCTGTTTTGTTTCTTTCACACATGTTTTATTAGTCTGTTTACATCTCCAAACCTCACAATGCTCTATTCCACTTTGTGATGTCATGCAGTGGTAGTTTTCACGTTAACAGCAACCTTTCACCTTTTGTTCAATAGAAATTGGCAGTTACAGGGCTGAAATAATTAAAATTATTCTAATGAGGGTGTACGAAGTTTAAAAACACAGTGGAGCACTTCCTGTATTACCACATGACATCACGAGGTGGAGCAGAGTGTTTTCTCAGCCTAAATATACAGGATTTGTGTCTTAAATATGTGTGAATAAAACAAAACACAACTCCAGGTATGTTTTTGATGAGGAAACATAACATAGATCAGAAAATAGCGCAATACGAGCTCTTTAAACAAATACAGACATTAGGACAAGCAGGTGTCAGACCCTCCACGAGAACAGTTACATGAAGCGCCTCTATTTAACCATGTTGTCAGTGGTCGTAATGTTTTAGCCGATCGACTGGTGTATTAAATATATATGCAGATAATGTTTTTGCATCATCATCTTACCCAGGCTTTCCGGTAAAGCTTCAATGAGGTTCTGAGACACCAGTAGATCACAGAGGGACTGTAATCCTCCGAGCTCCTCTGGGAGACGCTCTAGTTTGTTTTCTGATACATCCAGACACAACAGACTCTTCATACTGCCCATTTCCTAAGATGAAAACAGAGATGCTGATTTGACCACAACCGCATTTAAACCAAGTAAACATTTATAGAATATATGCAAAACCTCAACATATAAACAGTGACTGGACTTACAGCAGGTATTTCTGCCAACTGGTTTCCATCAAGCCACAGGTCTTTTAGACTCACAAGACAGCCTATTGTGCCCGGCTGAGGGGGAGACAGAAAGAAGAAATTGAAGGAATGGGCTTTGAAAGACACAATGAACACTGTACATACTCAGCAGCTCAACAATGCAGAGAAACAGGACCTACAGAGAGTACCACGGGGAAGCCTCCGAGCAGATATACCCATATTCACGACAGACGCATTGTAATAGTACAGTCATTAGTTAAAATGTGCAGACTTGAACTCAAACTATGCATTTTCTAGTTCAGGGTGTATAGATTAGTAATGATTTATTTTTACTCTATTGATAAAATTGTGAGAGATGACTTCTAGAAACCTGCACGAGCCTTTAGAATGAAAAGCATTCAAATGTATTTCAAACTGTGCATATAGGGATGTCAAAACTGTTCAGTTAATCAATAATTATAGTGATTCAGGTCAATATAATCATGAGAACTAAAACATCATAACTGCGGCAAAAACGTAACCCAAATATAAAATACAAACCAACAAACAAAGCACAATTAACTGCAATAAAATCCAAATCGTAATTTTCACTGGGGCAATTTTTATCATTTTAAAACATGACAAAACTCAATATATTCTTACTATTCTTTGCCCAAAATTAAGCAGCACTACTCTGTTTTTTTAAGCATTAAGTGTGTATGCCAGTGGAACATTGTCCTTAGTTAGACCCCTCACTAAGCTCACATCAGATAGTCATCCTCCCATCTGTGTGATAAAGGAGGGAAGCTGTGCCCAAGCTCTACATGAGACAGCGGGGACAAGGAAATGACCAGATCTTTATTACGCATGCACATTTTGGTGTTTAAACAAGTATAAACAAAACCCACCAAACTGTACAATTCATTATTGCCTAAATCAAGTTCTTCAAGTCTCTGAAGTTGAGATAGAGACCTGTGGATGGCAAAGAAAATAGAAATATTAGTTAGTCTAGGCATGTAAAAAGACATATGATTGACTCAGTATTGTGACAGATACTATTTTGAACTATTACGTACTTTTTTTTAAACAACAGAATGTAAATCTTAACACAAAACGAAAGCCATTTAAATGTTTTCATGAAGTCTTCTATCATTTTTAATATAGATCAAGATTATTGTTCTATATACAGAGATAAATGGCTTGAAGACATGCGGTGCTCAACCTTCAAAATGCAATAATATGTGATTCTAGTCAAAGATACAGAGACTAGTGATACTTACTCTGGGAGGAATGTCAGCAGATTTTCTCTCAGCTCTAGTGATATCAGGTTGAAAAGGCTGAAAAAGTAATATCAGGTTAAAAACAGATCTTAGGATATAAACTGACAGGTAATGATGGCAATTCAAATATTTACTTCTGAAATGAAAGTAGAAAATAAAAGTGCAGCAGACAACTTTTAAATCAGATATATCAGGCACAGGAAGTACTTTGGCGATGACAGTCTTATCTGAGCAGTAAAATCAAAGTCACATAAACAACTCAAGCCTCAAATGAAGAGCAAAACATCTAAATAGTCTTCGCAGAGCAAAGTACAGCGTTATCTTCTCACAATGGAAAGTTTCATAACAGCTTCTGGAAGTCAACGGTAACAGCACGTACAAGTGCATAACCTACTAAATTTTTTGGACTCTTTAATGATTTGAGAATGTTGACAAGGACTACTTTTTTTTTTAGCTCTTATACAGTTATTATAGAAAAGATCATATTGTGTTTGAACTGAATACTGTACATACTGTTCTTTGCAAAGGTGTGGTGAATTAAAATAGATCTAAAAGCTTTAAACTTTTGTTTTTTTTTAACCCTTGCTCAAAGAAATCCTATTCTACAGTTTGACACCAGGTTCTAATCAAGACAGAGCCCTATTATACAATATAATAATGTACTGGCCAATTTAGGATTAAAACTATTTTATGATCTATGTTATAATGTTGTTTCGTCATCAAAAACAGACCTGGAGTTGTGTTTTGTTTCATTCACACATGCTTAACACACAAACCCTGCATATTTAGGGTCTCTCTCGGACAGAAAACACCCTGTTCCACCTCGTGATGTTACATGGCAATACAGGAAGTGCTATACTTTGCTTTAAACTTTATACACCCTCATTAGAATCATTTCAGCTCTGAAAATTGTTCATCTCTACTGAACAAAAAGGTAAAAGGTAGCTGTTAACTTGAAAACTAGTTTCTAGCTTCATGACATCGTAAAAGAGCATGTTGAGCGTTTGAGATGTAGACAGACGAATAATGTATGGTTACTCAAACGTGTGTGAATGAAACAAAAACAAAACACAATGCCAGGTATGTTTTGAGTGAGGCAACAGCATTCTAAGATGGCTTAAAACTCACAAGAGTCAATTTTACATAATATAGGGCCTTTAACGTATATCTGGACATTGATTTCATTCATAATTCCACACGATTGACAAGTTAAAGCCGAAATACAGTATAAAATGTAAAAAAAAATACATTCAATAGGTTTACATGTAGAGAATGAAAGAATTTTACTTTGAACTACACAACACATCCTTCTAGTACTTCGCTGCAGTAGTGACCGTGTATGACTCAGATCTCCCCTACTCAATCACCGGTGGTGAGTATTTCTTGAATGGACGCCTGACCCTTGACTGTCGAATGAGAGCTTGCTAATCCTCGTCGTAGAGCGTTTTTTTCATTCAGCGGCGGATCACACACAGACATGAGATTATGAGACGACCTCATCTCTCCGCTTTCGACAAGGGACCTCGTCATGAGCGAAGCAGCGAAAACAACAAACCAGCTCAAACACAAGCAGGCAAAATGTGATAATACTGATGTAATTAACCCCAGTGCATCCATCTAATTCAAATCTGTGCCGCCATGGCTTTCATTACTTTGTTCTGATGGACAGCAGGCCTCAGCTCCCCGTCTGCTTTAAGCCAGAACATATGTGGGCCAAATGTCGTACCAACAGAGAGAGAGTGCGAGGAGATGTGAGTGCTCTTTTGACCTTAAGCTCAGTGGGTTAAAAATACATCTTGGTACAGTTTTTTTTCGTACAAGTCTGCAACTGTCTCAGTGTTTAAGACTGTAATGTTACTATGCAGTTTTATATGTTTTAGGTCATTGTTGTCAGGTTTGGTTTGGTTTGGTTTTCATGAAAGGTGTGAAAACCTTAAAAGAAAATGCAATAAATATGTCAATACTTGATTTGACGATGGACTTAACTGGAAAAATGTCCAAT
Organism: Periophthalmus magnuspinnatus; assembly: GCF_009829125.3. Lineage (NCBI taxonomy): Eukaryota > Metazoa > Chordata > Actinopteri > Gobiiformes > Gobiidae > Periophthalmus > Periophthalmus magnuspinnatus. Next base: position 26,343,345 of record NC_047140.1, read on the forward strand.
TTAATCATGGTCAGATCCTCTCACTCTTTAACGCAGTTTAAGACTAGACTGAAAACCCACCTCCTCTCCCTGGCATTTAACACAAGCCAAACAGGATATCTTGGAGTTTTTTTGTTTTTTCCGTATGTTTTGTATTATCTGTGTATTTGTCTTTTATTAACTTTTAATGTGAAGCACTTTGGACAGCTGAAGTTGTTTTAAATACACTATATAAATAAAACTGAATGAATTGTAAGACTATACATAAACAGGTTTCAGTATTGGGACAAAACTACAAGCAAATATCAGGCTAACTAAACCAGGACAAGCTTGAGGCATCAGTTCAAAGTACTTTCCTCTGGAGATCAGTTATGTTGGTTTATGTCACAATAATGCCATTGAAGCGTCTGTATCAAAACCCAGATATTGTGTAAGCGCCTCGCCCCACGTCTAGATCACAGAGAAAATGCTGTTTATGTGAAAACAATCCCTTTACTTGGGTGTGATCGAATACCGTAAACTGCACTAGCACTAGCAAATAAAAGTATATTTTTGATATATTTGTGGATTATTCAACAAGTCTTCGTTTTGACAAGAAAAAAGGGCCTTGATGCATTTCCCAAGTGAGGGGTTAAGCAACATCTCCAACTTTATGGCAATAGTAATGCAAGACGAGGCAAATCCCCAACACAGAGCGTAAAATACAGTAAAAGAGCTGTGAACTTTTTGCTGCTAAGCACTTTGGCCAGCTGAAGTGGATTTAAATATGCTATATAACTAATCTTGAACTGAAATGACTTAAAGTTATGAGTTTCTTTTCCATGTCCATGTCAATATTTAATACATATTTGATCCATGATGCGAGCTGGAACATTTTATCCTCATGCCTCAAATTTGAACAACAACTTCCAACACGCTGACCCCACTGTACTGCTGAAACAATATCTCTGCCCCAAAAGCAAATACTTCAGATATTAAACTAATTACAACAGGAGAGCACAAGTGAAATGACGACCTCAATAAATGAAGTTTAACTCTTCATAACTGAGGATTAGATTATGTCTAGGGAGATTTTTAGCCTTTATTAGAAAAAGACTGTTGGAGTTGCAGTCAGGTCACAGACACGCTGGTATGTGCTCAAAAGCAAACATACGGAGAGGGAGCGTGTAAAATACTGCATGGATATAGGCAAATATTGAATTAAAGTGTATTTCATTCTCTTTACAATATAAAACTTTTACAGTTCAATACATACGGTCAACTGTCACATTTTTATATAGCGCTTTTCCACGTTCAAGGCACTCAAAGCACTTTACATCATGGAACCACTCAGCCCACATCACCCCTAGTGTCTGCGTACACTGGTGTATGATTGTGTGAGTGTATTGTCCAAGGACACAGCAACGGCATTTGTCTATGGGAGCTAGAATTGCACCGCCAACCTGTGAGTCAGTGGATGTGAACACTTCGGATTCGAACTGCCAACCTTCCACCAGCTCAAATTTCACTCTTAAAATGTTACTATATTCTTTCAACTATTTTACCACATTAATTCCCAATTTGAGACACCAAACCTGTGTTAGATGATTCATATTTAACATTGAAACACCTTGGTACTTACTTTCCAATGTTTTCTGGAAGGACCTGCAGTGAAATATCGTTGATGGAAAGGCATGTGAGATTCCTGAGCTCTGGAAAGCTTTCGGGTAATCTGGTGAAACAAGACGGAGGTCACCCACAAGTGCACAACATGTTTGCATTCAACACTAAATAACACACTATTTAAACTGGACGTCCATCATTTCAGATCTGATGTCACTTTATGTCGCTTTAATAAGATGTAAAACCTGTGCAACGTTTCTGATATATTGTCCAGCTCCAGTTAGACACCCAAAGATACGTTAATGTTTTGCCTGGAATGTTAAATACTATTGCGTTAAGTGGAGAAGCAGGAGGTTACTGCAGAGAGGCTTGCTCACAGTAAGAATGCATATAACACTTGTAATTGTTTAAAATGTAGTAATATGAAACATTCCAGACAAAGCCACAGCATCTCTATGGACGCACACGAGCAGGTGGCATAGAAAAAGTTATAAAAAGTGACATAGTGCACCTTTAAAGAAGATATGTGCTTGTGTCTGCTATATAATTGTAAGCTATGACACTCGTGGATCATTATGTGTAATTTGCACATTGTAAATCGCAATATTCATCTAAAATGACTTAATTAAAGAAATGAGTTTGCTCCCAGAAGCTGAGGTAATCATAAACGTCATCACAATAAAGAGCCGTGAAGCCCTGTCGGTAGCTGCACATCACACTAGCGAGTAGCGGATTTTTTTCATTTGTATCAATATGACTACGCAACGCTGCAGAATCCTACATGTATCACTGATTAAAAAGTAAAATTAGAGAACAAAGTGCACAAATCACTCCAAAAATAACTTCGAGAGGGTAAATGAGAAGGGGAAACAACTATACCATGGTAAAAAATTCTGAAAAGTCAATTTTTAACATGTTGTACCATTTGTTTTAGCACTAATAGTTAGAGCAAGAATTTACCACTGTTCAGGCAATAAAAGCTCTGATAAGCTAAAAGTGTAGGTTCATTGGCAGTGCCCTTTACCCTTTGTAAAGAAATGTCTTATGGCTCTATTAGAAACAAATGGTTAACTTGTATGTGAACATAAAATGGGACAACAGACCAAGCGGGTTTTTGTTTTGGCTCATCTGCATTCTGACGCTTCTGGCCTAGTTCTGCCTGAATGTGCATAATAGGGAGATAATGCTTTTATTCAATTACAATGACAAGCCAAGACTCAGATCCAGACAGTTATTAGCTACGAGTGCATTGTTTTATGTGGTCACGTTGCAAAAAGCTATTGTGAAAGTTTTGAGTTTTGAGTTCATTTAGTTTTTCTGAAATTTCTACTTATGCACGAGGACGAAGATCAAAAAACAACATACCCCAGTCCTATTTATATGCAAATCTAAAACTGTTCAATCAACAAAATAACTCATTATTAGTAACATCATAATACACCAAATGTTGTTTAGAAAACTCCTGAATCTAAACAGTTATTTACGAATATTTGGATGTATTAAGTCTTGTTTCAGATCAGAGTACTTTCACAACGGACAAAACAATGTCTGTGTAATCCCTCAGTCATCCAGGTATGATCCATAGGAAAAGAAAAGTTCAGATAAATATAAGGTTGTGTCTACTAGTGATCTGACCAGAAGAAGCTGCTTGGGTGAGCAGCGAAACATCTTCACTCCTACAACTTTTTTCCCAGTTGACAGATTGGAATTTTTCTTTTACAATGGACAAAACATTCACCGCAGTATTATAATCCATTTACGAATAAAATGAATGTATAGTTACCTTGTTAACGGGTTCCCACTGAAATCTGCTACTTGTAGAGCTTTACAATATCCAATGCTCTCTGGTAATTCCATAATATCTGCATGAGAAAAGAAACAAAGTAGAAAATACAATGAAACTTAAAGGCACATAGTAAGAAGTTACAAGTAATCAACATGTGACAGTATCTACTATCTAAGGATCTGAAGTTCATAGGCACATTACAGTTGGGTGAAGACAAAAAGAGCCTGTGTGTGCACTGAGTTTGACCCGCTCCATGATAAATGAGGCTTCGCACCAGACACTATCTTCAAGAGCATGCTCTGAGGCACATGGAGACGTACTACTGTGTCCAAGCCAATGAGTTCAAGGTAACACAAGAAGCATAGGACCCAATGCCTAATGTATGTAATCATCTTTTTCATGGTTTCATAGTTGTCTTTGCTCAGGATTAGTGCAGGTCTGTCAAATGTGCAAATGTAAACACACTCTTTGCCTGTCAGTCAAAAAGAACATGTGTTTTAAATAAGGAGTCTTTTTTTTTCGTACCATTTCTAGAAACGTCCAGTTCAACGAGCTGCATGAAGTTGGCGATTTCTGGGGGAAGTCTCTGGATCTCATTGTCACTGAGGCCAAGTTTTCGAAGGTTGACCAACTGGAAGAAAGGCTGGAAAAAGAAGAAAATTCATACATTATTTTACAAGAATGCAACATGACAACAAAAAGGCATCATGATAATCACTACATCAACTGATTGTTCAATATATGAAAGCAGGAATAATATTTTTTAGGGGGTCAGTATTTATGGTGTGTTCTTTTCTTTGCACTACTGGGAAATTTTTGGTTATTTTTTTGGCTTTACGATAAGATTTAAGTCATAAAAAGTTGAATGAATAACTTCTATGACTCATTACAGATGCTAAATAAGTGTTTCATTCTGCTGTTTATTATCTGCAGCTCATGATTTTTTACAATTTTACAGATTTGGAACAGTTTTTCTGGTTTAAATCTGCTCTCGTGTTACTGTGTCAGTGTGTCAGTCAACAATATATCAAACTTCGCAATATGTTATTGTGACAGGCGTAAGTATATAGTCTAAAATGTCTTTCAAAAGGTGATTGTTCTAGACATCAGCTTCAGATAAGAATCAGACAAGTAGTTCAATGTGAAGCAAGATGGATCACAGCTGGGTAGAAGCAAATGTTTCAAATAAAAAAAAGAGTGAGTCCAAGTATTTCCAGTCTATCTAATAAAATAAATTAATAAATAAATGCAGTGGTCAGTGGTTAGGGAGCATAATGAAACCTGCCCTCATCTCTGAATAATTTACACCACATGTTTAGTCCTGTAAAAATGACAAAAGGCCATAAGGTGTAATTACGTACTGCATAATTAACACCTATTCTAACTATAATATTAAACAAGAAAAACGAAAAAAAAAAAAAAAAAAAAACAACGGACGGGCCACACCACATGGCAAAGCTCCCATTTAAACCTGTCTGTTTTGACTATTTATTGCCAATATCTTTTTATAATGGGTGCCTTATAAATAACCGTCCAGGAGTCCAAAAGTCAAACTCCACCCTTCAACAAAACGCCTGGGTAATTCTAAAGACATAAAACCGTTCAAACAGCCATCTTAATCCGCCATCTCACCGAGCAAACAAACATGGGATCTATAGAAGGCATTATCTCCGGCTTTTGAAGCGTAATCCCAGTCATTTCACTATCGCGTTTCCATGGTTCATAAAGTCAGGCGCTGGTTGGACTAATTGCAATGGTGGATGAAGTACTCAATTTGTTACTTAAGTACAGATACAGAGGTAAAAAGTTACTCAGGTAAAAGTATCACATAAAACAAATCTACTTGAGAAAAGCATTCACCTACCTACTAAAAATGTACTTTAAGAGTAAAAAGTAAAAGTATTTCACACAGATCTTGATAAAGGGTTGTAAATGTAGTGATAATAATAACAAATTATTTACCAGATTTTGGTCAAAAGTAACAATACAACTTAGTATTTATTTTTGTTTGCTCAAACCCAAAGCTTGAACATAGTAGAAATAACTTCAAATCATATGAAAATCACTTTTTACTTTTCAGTCCAGTTAAAAACGTAGTGTAGTAGAAAGTACAGATACCTTTTCTCAAATGTGGTGAAGTAAAAGTAAAAAGTATCCACTGTAAAACTGACTTAAGTAGAGTACGGTTATCCAAGTACAGCACTACTTTTACTTCGTTACCTTCCACCACTGACTAATTGACATCACACCCCACCAGTAATTAATTCTAAATCAGTTTGCGGTGCTTACATGGTGCCTTATAATTTGCTGCAAATATTTTACATGCTTAAACATAAACTCAAATAAAGTCCAGAGGAATCTCCACATCTCACACCTTTTTACCATCGATATCAAAACAGGAAGTAAATACACCCTTAACTCTCCTCTAGCCGGTTTCTTGCAAATGACATGGTTGGTTGTGGCAGAGAAAACACATCATCGTAATTGATTCTGATCGCGTATCTAATCTAGGTTTTGCCAAAAGCTGAATTGCACTGCGCACACATTGACACCAAACCAGTTCTTCCTGTTGGTATCTCCGCTCCACGCCCCGACCAGCTACCCATGTGTGACACCAAACCACACGGCCTTAGTTAAGAATACATTAACTCCACTCCTAACTCCTGAGTAAATGTTTGAATGCTTCGCGTCTACTGCAGTTTGCTGGGGGATAAGAGGTTGTTTTGTAGGATTAGAAAGAACATTACAGGTAGAAACAAGTGCTTTTCAAACAAATGGTACAGTTGGTGGCAGTGGATTTTCTAAAGAGATTTCTGGTGTGTAAGAATGTCTTATTGGCCGGGGTTAAGTCTGTGGCTTGGTTCTTGTTAGTGCCTGATTTTAAAGTTGTTTCATTCTGGTTTCAAACTAGTTCAGGCCATGACTTTCTGGTGGCATTTATTAACACCTAATTTTTTTCCTCGGGGCAGACCTAGGTAGTGATTTCCGCTATTTTAATACAATCAAAATGCAAATCTGCCATTCAGAAGGCCACATGGCACATCAAAACCAGAAAACACAATAATATAATAGCATTATTCTATTTTTTTTACATGAACCTCTTTGTAACTGCTTTGTCTAACCACAAACTTCCTCCAGCAGGAGTTCATTCATGTGAGGCTTCCTGTCTGGGTCCGGATATTACCACTTTTATCCGAGTGATGAACACCTCAGCTGTGGCCTCTTACTTGATTATCTCCTTATTTACAATAATAACAGGAAAGAATTTAAGAAGAGTTCAACGGCAATCCATAAAGAAGAAACGTTTATGTCTTTATCTATAGGCTAAGTGTTTAGAGTCAATGTGGAAGAGCAGAGAAGTACATTAATCATCAAGGTTAGGAATGGACTGAAAGAAGATGATACTGAAATCTGGAGTCCCGATTATCATGGCCAAAATAATTGCGATTAAAGATTATATCATGGTAATTTCTAATGTTGCTGACAGTTTCTAAAATGCGATGGATATGAATAATGATCATTTTATTATTATGAGTAGTTCTAGTTATCGTTCTACCCTTTTTATCATGATAAACGATATTATGGTTTAGTGTCCCAACCCTAAAAGCAGCAAATAACACCATCAGGATCCAACAATTTAAAAAGCACTAAACTCAACTCACTGGTAATAAACTATAGTTACAGAGCAAGCAGACATTTCTGTGTAAAACTAGTGAAACTTTCCTCTCTGACTGGACTTGCCTCATCTTGTTGCTGTTCAGATCACTTACGCATGTTTTTATCTGCCTTCTGGGTCATATAATTAACTAGAAAAAGCCTCTAGATTTGGCTTAAGTATCAATTGCTGCTGTAAGTTAGTTGCCAGTCTAATAACACAGGTCAGGTCAGGGCCAAAACAGAAGAAGAAGAGATGTTTTGTGGGTTTACTCAGCAAGCAGCATTCCTGTCAATGAGAGCTGTTGTAATGAGAATAATCCACTCTTCTATCACCCAAACATACTTAAAATATCTACAAAATGACTGTTGAAACCTATACAATGGAATAATTAGTAGATGTTTTGTGAAAGAGTCATTAGTGAGGCGTCATGTCCGTGGTTAACAATGCTGGATTTCACAATAATCAAGACAAAAGAACAGCAAGGACATTACAGCGGAAAATCAGCTTAAGTAGGGAAAATGTTTTAAGACCAGAACCGCAATTGAACAGATCTTTGAAAGGCTTTTCTATGTTGCCCAAAAAATATCAATGGACTCAAAATGCCCCAGCGTATGATCTAAAATATGTTTTTCCTTTCAGTTTCTGGTGTTAAAATGAAGTAAAATTCACTTATATTCTTAAATTAACTGTGATTACCATAGAACCTCACTGTTCACATGAGCAAAATAGACACAAAGAGTCAATGATGCTGAAATCTAATCATTATTAAGTAGCCCAGTCATGTCGGTAGTTACACATGAAAACTATTATAAGGACACATTTACAGTCCTGAACACACTCCTTTAAACTGACAAGTGTATTGCTAAATGGTAGGATTTTAATATAGATCGGAAACCAGGAGAAGAAAGACGACAAACCCGTCAGACAGGAAACCGTGTTAAAATGCAAAAAGTTTCCAAGCAATGATTGTTAAGCTTCTGTCAACAAGCAGCTCTGGGCTAAAGGCCTAAAGATACTACAGCTCACAACATTATGATGACACAACATTTAACACAGAAATGAAACCACATGCAAAACTATTCACTGAATTTAAAGTTACCCAATTATGCACAAAATCACCCATAACACCTCTGATGTGCTCCAACAGTGAGGTAAAAGAAATAAATATATTATGTTGTTGAACGCTCTTGAGTTCTGACTGTGTGGGTTTGTTAAGGGCCCTTCAGGGGCTGGTGCTCGTCACATTAAAATACAAAACTCAGAGCAGCGGGAAGATTACATTATGAACATGTGTGACTACAATGAAATAATGTCCAGCTCAGTGGATGATCAAGCTGCATGAAGATGACCAGTTTGAAATTTGAATGAAATAAAGATAAAGTAAATATTATGTATTCAACCAGAAAGAACTTTTGTTTGCAATAAAATTACAAAACAGACGTGATGAATGTAGCAAATCCTACTTCAAATAGATTATACACTTGCCTTCACAAACACATACAAAGGTTGTCAATTCTGTCCTAGCTGTTACAGTGATGTGTGCTAAACTTGCGTCCTTGGGCAAAACACTTTGTCCACCCTGCATATGTATGAATGTTTTGAGTGTGTAAAGTGTGAAAGGTCAAAGGGAACAGAAGCACATATTAGCTGGCACACTCCTGTCCCAGGGCAGCTCTGACAACCAAAGTTTACCAAAACCAAGTCTGTTTAGAATTAATGAGTAATGCATTTTAAAGCAGCTTCGAGGGTAAACTACTTAATTTAGTAGGTCTTTTATTTCTTCACCAGTTGACTTGGAATTCTCCCATGACAAACATCCCGCATCTCTACGGTCACTCGGATAATCACAGAACACTGAAAGCAGCCAGCAGTTACACAGGCAGCAACAAACTTTTTTCATGTATATGCGATAAAACAGACCAGGGCCAAGTCTACTTTAATAATTACAGGGAATAGATAAGCCAGTTGGTAAAAGCTAGGCCTGTTTGCATGGTGCACAAACAGATAACAGATGTAGGCACCAGATTTTCACCTGTAATGTCAACCACCACTGGAAATATGTATCCAATATTTCCAGCAGGCCCCATTTGTTGAATCAAAGTGTGGTCCATTCTGTCCAGTTCTTTACATAAGGATTTCCTTGTCTATCAGTGGCAGCATCAGTCTCCATCAGCGCCTGGGGTCACGGTTGACCTCAGTAACAGGTTTGACTGCAGACACTTCCAGGGGCAGGCTGAGCGCTCAGTATCACCAATACCAAAGCACCCAAGTGTTAACCTGTTGTGTGAGGTGCACTTGAGGGGCATTTTCTGCCTGCTCTGGTCGTGCTGATTTTGCGTAATGACCGTCCCGGGTCCCACGGGACTCCCTCCCCACAGGAGGTCATTTCATTAGATCAGACAAATAACTGCGGTGTGTGCAGGTTCAAATGAGCGGAAGCGGGTTGTGCTTACCTTAGGCAAGTCTCGGAGTTGGTTGGCATCCAGCAAGAGCTCCTCCAAACTCCGTCCATAGCGATAAATGTCATCGGGCACATAGAGCAGGGAGCAGTGGCGTTTATCGATCATCTCCACATGACGGTTGCACCGCCACAGGGGGATACACTGAAACATAACGGGGGTGGGCGGCTATACAGCTCGTAGCACTACGATAAACAAACAGCGGGAAGAAAGAAAAGGGGATGCAACAGTTGCCACGGCGGTACAGCCCTCCACGAACCGTGCGCTCAGGCAAAACTCACAAACACGAAACTCCGAGCGCAAACTACTGGAACCAGCGTCGTTCGCTTCGCAGCGAACATGGGAATAGTGTCCGTCGTGTGTCACTTTGGTTAGTTTGTAGGCACCTGTTTTTCAACACTCGGGCCCTTGTTGCACGACGCCCATCCCCGCGATTAAAGCCCTTTTTAGCGTCAAAAACTCAGGCAACATCTCAGTGCACAGGAAAGCAGCATTATCCTTTTTTCCTCTTCTCGTCCCAGAGTTAATTTCCTCTCGTCCAGTTTCTGACCCGGAACATTCACTCCCTCATTCCAATCCTGCGTCACCTCCGCAGGCTCCTCCCCGGTCCCACCCCCGGCCCCCGTCCCGTACCGTACAGTGCGCCATGATTGGAATGGGCCACTGTACAGGTCCCATACCGCCAGTGCGCCCGTGCCGGCCACAGGGGGCAGTCTCAGGCTTTGTGCCCCAAATTCATGTATCCAGGAAAGCCATGTGCATGCTGTTTCAGTATGTTTCAGCTTTTTCTTTTGTGCATGTCATTCAGTTGTTCTGTTACTCATGGAAGTGAGTCACCTGTAGCCCAGACAAGGACGAGACAGACCTGTAGTCCAGGATAAATCCAGGCTCAAAACGGTTCTGTTGAGCTGTGCATATGACTGAACGCTTTTTATACTGCACTTTTCTCCTTTAATGGTAATTTTATGATGATTATTTGTGACTATGTTTTGATTTGGAGTATTGTGATTTTAATGTCCTTCTTATTCTGTAAAGCAATTTGAAGCACTTGTAGTCTAGTTCTAACGCACAAGTCACAATTGGGTCAATAGTTTAGCCTACTCGTCTTTCAGTATTGCTCAATATATGGCATTAAAACAGGTCTTCCAATTTGGCTACAATGCAAATTAAGTATTTCATTTGTGTACACACTAAGGTCCAGTACAAAGACATAAAGACTGCCCTCAAAGGTGTATTTAGCTATGTTTATCAAATTACTAATAAAATGTATTATTTTGTATTCTTAATAAGCGTTACCATCAGTAACAGGACAATTTGTTGTGTCACTTGTTCTACGTTATGGTTGAAGATTTTGATAGAAAACTAAATACTGCATTTAGTTGTAATGTCCACTGGAGGGCGCCCACACTACACAAATATACACTAGAATTGAACACAGGAGCTCTTAAAGGTGCACTTTTCCAGTTTATTGGTGTATATAATCATGTGTACATTTGTTCTACTGTCCAAAATAAATAAATGATAAAGGTGAGTGTATCCCACAACCTCAAGACTAAATAGAAGAGCATTTATCTGCGACTAAACTGTTTCTTAAAGGCTTTTAGGGATTTGGCCATCATCGGAGCAACTTCTGTGGGGGGGAAAAAAAAAAATCACATTTTATTAGGAACAAAAAAAGTTAAAACTGTTACCGACTGAACCTACTGGTCTTTTTTCGTGGATCTTGTGAATTGGTAGTAGCAGAAGTGCTGCTGCTGGGCCTGGTGGTCTCTTTGGGGGTATGTCTGGGTCTGCCGTCCGTGACTTTCATACTTAAGTATAAAAGCATTTACATTTTGAAATGCACTTCGAATGACTTAACATGATTTTAGGTGTGTATTTTAAACAGATAGCTACTGTAAAATGACAGAACAATCACATATAATTGTAGTTCACATAAAAGTTCCTATACGCTTATAACTGCAATGAATTTTTGAGTCTTTATCATGAAATAGAAGTCCAATAAAAACAGGTGCAGTGTGTAAAGGTTTACGTTTGTCTCTGGAGCTCACCTGCACTTGGGCAGAGGCTGCTGAACTGCAGTTCCATGGATTTCCTGCTTAATTCGCACATCTCTTGGTGGCTTGGCAACACTATGAATAAATGCCATCTTCACCTGCCGACCTAAAAACATCACACTCAACATTAGGATACATTTGTTTGTTTTTTAAGCAGGTTTCAGAATTTCTCAGTCTCAAAATAATTGTCATAATTCATGTGTTCCAAATGTTGAATGAGTGAATAAGAGGGAAAGTGGAGCATTTTCATTTGGATGCATCTACAATTATTTAATAATTAAGGATTTCATGTTCATTTTGTTGATGTGCACCTCACTGGTTTTCTTTTTTGTATTTTTCTGTTTAGAAAAATATTTTAAACATGTATTTAAACAATATTTTCATATATTAAAAAGAAAATGTCAAGTGTCATGCATTGCCACAAACTGAATTAAATTAAAAGAGGAAGTTCCCTGTAAATACAATGTGACTACAGACCTTTAGGCCTGGTGGACTGTGCTGACGATATGGTTTTTGTGAGCATTTTAAACTTCCTCTCCCTCTCCTCAGACAGTCGAAGGTACATCTCTTTCCAAGACTCATACTCCAGGAGTTTGGCATCTTTAAAGTCCCTCTGACAGTGCTTTCCCCACAGATGATCCGTTTCTCCGATATAAATCTGCAGAAGAACAAAACACAACAACATGCCCAACCTCTGCTGTTGGTCTCATGAACACTTTATAATATCTATACCATTGACACTTCAGGATATCTGCACTAAACTGGACACTTTACACTACCGGTCACCTTAATAACCCATGTTTGCAATGTTACAATGTTTTTGTATATTTCTATCTATAAGTATATCTTTTTTTTAACTTTGTGCATGCCTTTATTTGAACTTATTCAGTGTTTTTATGTTGCACTTCACCACCAAAGACAGTTTCTCGTTTGTGAGCTGTGTTCACTGACAATGGCAACAAAAAGTCTTCTGATTCTGATGTCTGAAGGCTGTGGGCACAGAATGACCGCCACTACCCTGTCAGTCTGCCCCGGAGCATTAGTAACAACAGTTGTACCACCAGAGTGAGAAAACTTGCAAAGGAAATTGGTGGTTTTCATTTTCTAGGATGTAATGATGCCACACTCTTAGATGGGGAAGTCACTTGTCACTAATGCAAATGAAGCAAACCATTTGTATTAGTGACTGGACCCAAGAACTAGCTATATCCAAACAAATCTGTATTTTTAACATATTTATTATCATCAATCATTATAGCTAACCCTCATCTGTATTAAATATTGGCGTGCAGAATGCTATGATGTCATCTGAAAACCAGTAAGGATTTCAGTGACTGTATTGTCTCACTGGGTTGAATTCTTCAATGCGGAGGAGCTGCTCTGGTGTACACCTCTCCAACACTGGCTCTAGGATCTCAAAAGGGACTCCTCCAGTTTCGTACAGCACTAAGAAAAAAAACAGACAATAATGCAAGCAAACACATAGCATATGCAGTAATTAAAACAGATGGTCTACACTCACAGTTGATGTTGTTCTGAAGTGTGCGGATACACTGCTGGTAAAGGCTCATCATGGCTGGAAGGAAAATGGTCTTTGCGCCAGAGTAGACTTGCATTTTCTTGTTAAGTCGCTGACCAGTAAAAATGGCAGACTCCTCCAAAATGTCACATGAATCGTCTTCTTTTTCTGCTTAAAAATAAGTATTATGCATCATCCACCACCATTTCCACACTGGCTGTTAAAGGTTACAACAAATCTACCTTTTCTTTTAGTTTCTACTTCAGGAAACCAGGACTCTAAAGGCGGGCTCTCTGGAATTCTCATTATAGACTCTGAAGAGATCTTATGAGAAATTAAATACAAACAGAAGATTAAAAAGCAATAATGACACGAACTTATATTACAACAACAATATTAAACAAATCAATGAGTTTCAGGGCTGGGTTGCCAAGAAAATTAAAGTACACACACGCAGACCTCAAAAACAAAGCTAGAAAATCAAAACCAAACCATAAAAAGAGCTTAAGTTTACCTGTATTGGGGAGTCTGGACATACTGGCACTAAGGAACTCATCGTTAACTCCTTCATTGGCTCCTCGGGCTGAACATTTACAGCTTTTTCTGGTTCTTTTTTAAACACTGGTGTGGATTTGTGGGGGTGTTTCTTAGGTTTGGGGCGTTCTTTCTTCTTGGACACATTTTCATCATAATTTAAGTAGGATTCAAATGACATAGTTGGCTCTTCAGCGTCGCTGGTAGCATTCTTGTTGCGTTTTGGATTTTTGGCTTTAATGACGGGACTTGTCTCTTTACGTTTGTGTTTGTCATGTTTCTTCCTTTTCCTTTTTTGGACGTCTGAATGCCTGACCTTGAACTGCTCAACTTTAGGCTTTGTACGACTTGGCTCAGGACAAATTGATTTCGTCTGATCTGTGGATTTCGTCTCATTCAAGGGTTCTTTGTCAGAGCCACTTTCTGAAGGGTCACTCTCATTGTCAGAAAAGCGACTGTATTTTTTTCTCTTGTGAGACTTTGATTTTTCTTTACCTAAAATGTTCTCTGATGGGCTGCTTTTGAGTGGGGTTTCATCAGAAGATTCATCACTGGTATTTTTCTTCTTTTGCTTCTCAGTTAATTTGGTTTTGTTTAAAAATTCATTTGCTGAGGTCCGTTGCTTTTTCTGCTCATTTGCGTCTCTATAATCTTTGCTGGTATCCAAATGATTCCTTTTGATCTTCTTGTTTACAGGCTCATCCTCTTCCCTTTCATCAGGCAAATAGTTATTATTAAAGTCATCTCTCGCTGCTTTCGCTTTGTCTGATTTATCTGTGCATTGTAATTCACCTGTTGTTTTGTCATCTATTGAGGGACTACAGAGAAAAACAGGTCAACAAGATTTATATTTACGTTTTGTAGGAAAAGTAAAATAGTTGTGCACACCTTTTGGATCCTTTCGGTACCAGTTTCTTCCAGTCTTTCACAATTGATTTGGCCAAGTCTCCAGCGAGTTCATGTCTGCGCAAAGAGTTAACAGTTTTTCCAATTCCAGTTTCCTGATTTAAACAGAATAGATGGTTTGGTTCATAATAGACACACACATTGGGTACAGTTGTTTGGAGTTGATTGTCTAGGGAAACTTATTGACACTCACTGCAAGAACATCCAACGTTACTTCTAGATCTTTAAGTTTCTTCAACGTTTTTAGAATCTGAAAAATAATCATGCATATATAGCCTAAGATTTATACAGTCTGTGTATGATTAAAGACATTTAATTGAAATCAATAAAACATGACATGCCAAATATGGAAGCCCTAGGACCTCCACAGTTGCTGACCGCGCATTCATTACAGTTCTATGTATGGGAGCCTCACACCCACCGCTCCTTTTACAACTATAAACGGACAAGGCCACTGCGGTCACTTTGGGACAGTGATCTTTCATATCCATGCAATTTTTGTTCATTTGCATAGTTCACCTGCAACTGGATGTGAAACTTTAGAGTAACGTGATAAGTGAGACCCCAAAGCCTATTTCACACAGAGGATCCAATGCCTCCGCGACGCACGGCTGTCACAGCTGAGTCTTCTCCAGACCCGACAAATTTAGCATTAAAGCCCTCCCCTTTTTAAAGGCTTCCTCCTGCACAGTGGTCCAGGTGCTCTGAGGGAGCCCACAGCACATGTCAGGGGCTAAAGTGCGCTCCAGTGTCACTGGAAGGCCAAAGGAAATCAACAGTGTTTTTGATTAGGCTCAGACAACTTTTAAATATTTTAAGTATTGTTTATTTTATTGTCGTTTTAATTTTTAACGAAACAGTTTCATAATGAGCTATTTTTAAACTACAATTTAAATATACAACAGCTTCATAAGCCCTCCTTTCTACCCTTTTGTGTTGTTCCTCCAGACAAATGGTGCAGTCGCAGTTTGCGCTCAGCTGTGCGGGTTTATGGCAGGTGGGTCGTAAAGGAAAAGTCTGTACCTTAGCAGCCTCGTCTGTGTTTGTTAGCTGAAGTTTGTAGCGTATTATTTTGTTCACGACATCAGAGGTGCAGGCCATCCCGATGGTTCACGTGCAGACACGCACAGCTGGCCGCGTGCACGGTGATGGCACATAACGGGGGCGTGGTCACAGGGATGAATGCAAAGAGTACTTTTATACTTCAATGTCACGTACACTAACACTTTAGAACAATTTAGAGTTTTCTTTGCTTAACTTAAATTGGGGGGATCTATATTGTAGCTGCCTGTGATTCAAACACACCATTCAAAAATGCAAAGCAAATATAAGACTATTGCAGTGACTGCAACATATTAAATACATAAACCGTCTTAATATTGTTTACCTTTTTAAATAATCATTTGTAAATAGCCCATCCCTTAGATCAAATTCAAATATCTCGTATTGGGAAGAGACTGGGGCTAGAACAATGTGTTAAAGATAAGTCTTCCAGTCGTTCGCTTGGATTTCACACGCTCTGTTGACACAAAGTGTAAATGCTATTGTGGGGCACCATTTGTTGGGGGAGTGAAGCCCCTGCCCCATGCTCAGCACAGTAGTTGATTGGCACTGACACCCTCAGAGGAGGAGTTTACTGCATGTGTGTCTTCACACAGGGACTGCTTCTCTCTCTCCTGCTCCAGTAACTGGAGGCACAAGTCCCCTCTTCTCCAGCCTCAACACCATTCCTCAGGTAAATGCAGCTGTCCTTCTGCTTGTTAATCCAGCAATTATTATTAATCCAGTGATCTCTATTTGTTATTCCAATAATCTTTGAAGATTTTTTGGCAACTGTAAAATGTGAAGTTATCGTGTGACTTTGTCAAAGCATTTGACAGTGCATTTGTTTTTGTATTTCATTGTGACTGTTCTGTAGGATTTCTGATGACCAGTGCAATTTATGCAAAATGTGCCACATTTGAGAAATTGACAGAAGTAAATAAGAAAACTTTAATATATTGAAAAAACAGGGTAGAAGTTATTCATGAATGCATTTGTCTGTGGACATGAGGCCTGTTGCTCAAGCCTCAGTCTATAAAAGGAACACTAGTGGCCAGCGACCCAGAGCTGCTATTCCTGGACATACTGCTGATAAATAGTGACAGATGCATTGAGGGGTCTGATGACGAACTCAGTAGCTTTAGCATCACCTGGTAGCACACGTTTGGGTAGCTGTTCTTCCTGGTGTCTTAACATCTCAAACTAGCTTCAATACACACACCTGCACTTGTTTTTGATGTTTTATATGGACTTGTATGTTTTTGATTGATTTTTTTTCAGTTTATATTGTATTTTAAACAGGGTACCCATGAAAAAGAGAGCCCAAGGGCTCTCATTGGGTCCCCCTGTATAAATAAATAAAGATGAAGAATATGTGTTTGAAGACTACTGCTTCATTTAAAATTTGTTTACAGAGTGAGACATGAGTCAAACTGTGGCATAATTCAAGTCAGTACACAATAATACAGGTTTTGTTTCTCTGTGAGGTGCTTTCTATGGTGTGGGCCATTTTGCTTTAATTCGCTTTAATTTCTTCATGCTACTCAGGTGTTCCCAAGCGCTGGCCCAGGGCCTAGTTTACCATGGGTCACCTGGTACCAGCTCCAGAGGAAAATATTATATAATGAATTTTATATTACATTATGAATTTGACTTTTTTATAGCCTACCTCTGAAAGTTTAAATATAGTCCTAATTAATCTCCATCCACCTATGTTACCAGTCCTTAATGAATGTGCAGGTGAAGTGTGCGTGTGTGTGTGTGTGTGTGTCAGCTCTGAGACAGATCAATGTAGCTCATTATATCAAAAACAATGAATTGGAAACAAAGTAATCAGCCCTGCTTGAACTGTTCAGCTCAGCCTCACATTAGTCTTATCTGAGTTCCCCATAATCCCTGTTACACATGTAAACATGTTTAAAATATAACATGTTAACTAAACAGTGTTAATAATTCTGGGCTATGTTCCTCTGTAGCAGCCATGGCACCCAAAAAGAGCAAAGCAGCCAAGAAGAACAAGGGAGACATCAATGAGATGACCATCATGGTGGAGGACAGTCCCATTAACAAGATCAATGGGCTCAACACTCTGCTGGAGGGAGGCAATGGCTTCAGCTGCATCTCCACTGAAGTCACCGACTCAGTGTACGCCCCCAACCTGCTGGAGGGACTGAGCAACATGAGGCACGAGAGCTTTCTGTGTGATCTGACCGTCGCCACCAAGTCCAAATCTTTCGATGTGCACAAGGTCGTCATGGCGTCTTGCAGTGAGTA
This sequence comes from Periophthalmus magnuspinnatus, assembly GCF_009829125.3. Taxonomy (NCBI): domain Eukaryota; kingdom Metazoa; phylum Chordata; class Actinopteri; order Gobiiformes; family Gobiidae; genus Periophthalmus; species Periophthalmus magnuspinnatus. The sequence continues at coordinate 26,361,160 of NC_047140.1, forward strand.
CATTCGTAACATACTGAAGAAGGATTCCTCTCTTCAGAAGATTGACCTGAATGAGCTCTCCCCTGTTGGTCTGGCCACTGCCATTACATACGCATACTCCGGGAAACTCACATTGTCACTCTATGGCATCGGTAGCACGATTGCTGCAGCCAGGCTGTTGCAAATCAGCACCCTCGTGAAGATGTGCAGTGATTTTCTGATGCAGGAGTTGAGTGTGGAGAATTGTATGTATGTGGCAAATATAGCTGATGCGTACGAGCTCAAAGAGACCAAGGGAGCCGCTCAGAAATTCATGAGGGAGAACTTTATTGAGTTCTCAGAGATGGAGCAGTTCCTGAAGCTAACCTACGAACAGATTAGTGACTTTCTATCTGACGACTCTCTGCAGCTCCCTTCTGAGGTCACAGCTTTCCAGATTGCAATGAAGTGGTTGGACTTTGATGAGAAGAGGCTAAAGTACGCCGCTGATCTGCTAACTCATATCCGCTTTGGCACCATCTCAGCTCAAGACCTTGTCAACCATGTCCAGAACGTGCCCAGGATGATGCAGGACCCCGAGTGCCACCGCCTCCTGGTGGATGCCATGAACTATCACCTGCTGCCATACCAACAGAACATCCTGCAGTCACGCAGAACCAAGGTGAGAGGAGGGATCAAGGTCATTCTGACTGTGGGGGGCCGCCCAGCCCTTACAGAGAAGTCCCTCAGCAAAGATGTGCTCTACCGGGATGATGATAATGTGTGGAATAAACTCACAGAACTGCCAGCCAAGAGCTTTAACCAGTGTGTGGCAGTACTGGATGGGTTCCTGTATGTGGCTGGTGGAGAGGACCAGAATGATGCAAGGAACCAAGCTAAGCATGCTGTTAGCAACTTCTGCAGGTAAAAACTTAATGTGATGAACAAGTCAGTATTTGTATTGCTTTGTTACAGAATGATAATGTTGTGTTTTGTAGGTATGATCCACGCTTCAACACTTGGATTCATCTGAACAACATGATCCAGAGACGCACTCACTTCAGCCTCAACACTTTCAATGGCCTGCTGTTTGCTGTTGGTGGGCGTAATGCTGATGGGGTCCAAGCCTCAGTGGAGTGCTATGTGCCCTCGTCAAACCAATGGCAGATGAAGGCGCCCATGGAAGTGCCGCGCTGCTGTCACGCCAGCTCTGTTATTGACGGGAAGATTCTGGTGTCTGGAGGTTATATCAACAATGCCTACTCCAGAGCAGTGTGCTGCTACGACCCATCCACCGACAGCTGGCAGGATAAGAGCAGTTTGAGCACCCCTCGAGGGTGGCACTGCGCCGCCACAGTGGGAGATCGTGCGTATGTGATCGGGGGCAGTCAGCTAGGAGGGCGTGGGGAGAGGGTGGATGTTCTGGCTGTGGAGTCTTACAACCCTCATAGTGGTCAGTGGAGCTACGCTGCACCCCTGCACACGGGAGTGAGCACAGCTGGCATCTCCATCTTGAACAACAAGGTCTATCTGCTCGGAGGCTGGAACGAGGGTGAGAAGAAGTACAAGAAATGCATTCAGGTTTACAACCCAGATCTAAATGAGTGGACTGAAGATGACGAGCTGCCAGAGGCAACTGTTGGCATTTCGTGCTGTGTTGTTACAATCCCCACAAAGAAAACACGAGAGTCCAGAGCCAGTTCAGTGTCCTCTGCACCAGTTAGTATATAAAGGCTGCTGTACAATGTTGACTGCTTGTCTTCAACTGAAATTCTGTTTTAGTGCCTTATGACCCATTATATTTACTACAATAACAATGTTTCAGGAGTCTGTGGAAAAGACAAAACCTTTATTTATTGACAAATATATAAACAGCATAGCGTCATATTTTCTAACTTTTAACAAGGGATTTGGGTCCAATTGTGCAACACGTTTATAACAACACATCAACTATTGTATTCATTCATTTATATACAGGTGTATGAAAACAGACAATTGTATTGTGCCAATATCTACTGTGAGTCTCTGATACTTGAACTGGAACAGGCTGAAGATGTTTCAGTTTGAACCACTTGTCAGGAGGGTGCTTCCTGGCCGAAATAAAAGCAGTGTCTCTAAACCTAGTGCTGCGCAGATATAGTGTAGTACTGCAGGTATAGATGCACAATAATGAGTACAGTGTTTGTCAAAACATGAGCTGCAAGAAGAAAGATGTTATTTAAAATATTGGTACAATGACGACTGATGTGCACATGACAAGAATTTTGTAAAAAAGGAAAATAAAAAATACTGGTGTAGCTTAATTATGTTTGCTGCCTGAGCATGTGAACATGCTTATGTCTAATGTTTGTTTTTAAATTAAAGACATGAATTGTACCCCTCCATTATGTGTGTTTTATTTTCAAAGTGTTACCAAGGGCCTGGCTTGAGGTAGTTGTGTAACTGTGACTTCATCAGTACAGGTATAACCAGTTTTTCTAAAGCATTTCAGTTTATACCAAGAGAAAGATGGCTCATTCAATTCAGCTCATTAAATTACAAAAAATTACATTCATTGCAAAATAACTAAATTTTGAGGACCTAACAACACTTGTAATAATACTGTCAAAAAAGCTAATATAACCAAGGGTTTTCTTGGTCTTTAGTTTTGATTTGCTGAGTCATTGGACTTCCTGATAAACCTACAATCTCTCAAGGCATAAATGTTTAGTAATTATGACTCATATCTTGTATGAAATAGGCTAATATGAATAGCCTTGATGATGACTCTGCAAAAAAAACAACAACATAAAAATAAAAAAAAGGAAAACTAATAATAATAATAATAATCATCATCATCATCATCATCACGCTGGAGGGACTATGTCTCTCGGCTGGCCTGGGAACGCCTTGGGGTCCCACCGGAGGAGCTGGAGGACGTGTCCGGGGTGAGGGAAGTCTGGGAGTCCCTGCTTAGACTGCTGCCCCAGCGATCCGGCCCCGGATAAGCGGAAGAAAATGGATGGATGGATCATCATCATCATCATCATCATCATCATCGTCATCATCATCGGCCTAACGGAATAACTTAAATAAAACTTAAAACTGCCACATTCTTGGAAAGCATAATAATGGCAGTTAAAATTAATTATGGATTTATGGGACTATGCCAAACTATAGCATTCAGAATTGCAATGCAGATTATATTTCTGTAGCCTTGTAATACTCACTGGTCCCTAATAAACTCCTTTTGTAAAAGAAACGAAAATAAATTATTGTAAAACGCAGCACTTGGAATGTTTATGATTAGAAGAGAACAAAAGTAGATATCGGCCTATGTTTTGTCTGTTAACAACGGATATAAACATGAATTATTTGCTAACAATTTCCTTTTCACATTTTGTCTTATGTATGTCAAGGTAGACTTTAATAATGTATAAATATGTTTTTGTTTTTGTGTTTTTAAATATAATAATAGACAAATTATCTGACTGATCTTACCCACCTGAATATTTATAACTGCACCTGAAGGCCGCGCGGGGAGGGGCTAAGAACTGCTGAGTCACTGTGCTGACGTCACTGCGCTCCGCCTGACGCTGTCACGTGTCCAGCAGCGGGCAGCGTGCAGAGAGCAGGGCGTTTATATATGAAGTGTAGCCCAACTCTGGGAGAAGCAGACTGGATTGGCATAAAGGACCTGTACCGGTGCACCTCGCTGTTAGTCCATCACAGAGCACAATTTTATCGTCTATTGTCAAGGCTTGCAGCCACTCAATTCCTCATCAAGCTTGTAAGCTCGTTAGCATTTAGCATTATCTTCTGTTGTGGGGGCTTTGCAGGGCTAACTAGGTATTAGCAGGTGATGTGCAAGGGCCCCTTTTCTTTATATTGATGCACAGTTAAGGTTACGGATAAGGCACGCCGTCTAACCTGTTCGACTTCAGCTCGTTCAATCGTTGAAGCATCTTTAGTAAATAGACCTGTGCTAGCCTTCGCTGGGACTGAAAGAAGCTAACTAGCCCAGACTCGCAGAGAGTTCAGAGCCTTACGTGCGATGGGTTTGCTGTCTCAAGGGTCTCCACTCAACTGGGAACAAACCAAGAAGTATGCCGACCACATTAGAAAACACGGAATTATCCAGTTCCTCAACATCTACAACAAGGTCAAAGATCGTCAGAAAGATGTGCTGAAATGGGGTGATGAGGTAAGAACCAGAGAAATGTGGTGCTACTTCTGTTTTTGGTTTCCATTTGAATAATGTGTCAGGTGAATGATGCAACAACGTGACTGTATTGACAAAATTACTAAAATGTAAACACTAAATGTACAATGTAGTAAGTACACCTTTATTGAACCATTATAACAAGCTGTTATAACAACACATACATTATTAACACCACTTCTAGATGACAGTTTGATGTTCTATTTTTTCAGCCCAGATAGTTTAGACTTCTACAAGGGCATCATAGATAGGCTAAAGTCTAAAACAAACTTTTGTATGTGCTTCTAATTCTGACCTTCAAGAATTCATACCAGCGTTTGCCCGCCAGTCCACAAACGTCACTGTGCTGCAGCTTAAACCAAGTGTTTTGATTTTCGAACAATGTGGAATGCTGTTGTTATAGTTTAATCCCACTTTCAGACAGGGATTACAGCACAGTCAAAGTGAAGGAAACATGACTGCTGGAATGGAATTGATGTGGTGGTGTCCAAGCCTTGATCTTGAAATAGTTTAGACCAGTTTGCTTTCTCTTAAGACCCTTTTGAATGACCCTATGTCATAAGGTGAAGGTTAGTTTATTTACACCTTGTCTTTACTGTTTAGGTGGAGTACATGTTGATGGAGTGGGATGACAAAGATGAAAAGGTGAGGCTTGTCCTGAGAACGGCTGAAATTTTGGAAACACTCCAGGAGCAGGGGGAAAAGACAAACCCAAAGTAAGTAAGCTCTGCAAGCCACATAATTGTTTACATCCAATATATGAATAATATCATGAAGTGTATTAGTCTTCACAATTAAATACCACAATACCTGGAAATAGATGGTCTTAAATAACAATAGACTGGAACTGTTTATTCTGCACTTCTTGTTTTCTAAATCCTTTATTCAAATAAACTAGCCATGCCTCGCCTTTATCTTACAACTGATGCATGTCTAGCTCCCACAGATGAATGCTATCACTGTGTCCATGAGCAAGAAACTTAACTCACCTCGCCCCCAGCCCAAAACAGGTTTTGTATTGTGAACCACTTCAGTTGGTTCAATTTTAAGGCAGTGTTGACAGCATGCCTGGTGATGATGATGATGATATATGAATTTCCTTGAGCCTTTGCTGAACTTTATCTATTGACAGTTTTACATAATGCATTGAATTCAATATTATCCTTTTAGTGTTTTATAGTACAGTAATCTAAATAATTTATTAAAACTATGAGGGGAAACTATAATCATATATATGTATAAAACATGTTCAAAATAGTCCTTTTATTAGTCGTAAATTAGTTAAGAATTTACCTGAATTTGGTAGGTAGACTCTTAAAGCATGTCTTTTAAAATAAGATAATGGTGTACATGTGTTTATACAGGATGATTGTGGGTGTTTTGCATGCCCACTGCACATGACGTTGGTTTAAATCTATGGAGCCGACTTCACACAGAGGAAATACCAGTGCCGGGGGAATAGTGGAGCTGATGCATTCCTCATTACTGCCCCTCTGTCGCACACACCAAAGAGCACACTGTGGAGCTCTCATACGCCACTTTGGTTTGCTGGGCCTAAGAATATGAGAGATTTGTAAAGAATAAAGCAAGAAGTAGACCACCGCATGACAAAGATAAAGATAGACAAAGTTAAAGACAAAGATTAATATTATCACTGCAAATATGTCAAATAATAATACAATATTGTATTGTATTGTTTATTGATTTTATTCCTTATTTATGTTGTGATTGTTTATAGCAGTTAACTCTTCCAATTTAAATGTTATACGTTTTGAATCATGAAAAGTATGAAGAGGTGAAACTGTGGTCAATGTAAAAGTAAAAAAAGAATAAGGATTAAATTAAACTATATCTTTTTATTATTCGCAAGAAATTATTTTAAGACCAGAACCAGGTCTTGTGAGTCTTGTTACCGTATCAGGTAATCCTAATCCTAATCGCTATTTGTTTTTGTAGTCACCCAACCCTTTGGAGACCAGAGTATGGCAGTTATATGATTGAGGGGACGCCGGGACAGCCCTACGGTGGGACCATGTCAGAGTTCAACACTGTGGAGGGTAACATGGGCAAGAGGAGGCGAGAGGCGTCATCTCTTCTCAAAGACAATGAGACGCTCGCTACCATCACAGCGTTTCCGAGGTACTGGTCTTCAATACATTTACATTGTTTCTTCTGAGCTCACCACACTGATTGTATTGGCACACTGAGGACGTATTATAATTATTTATGTCATTTGTCTCATTGTGTAGATTAGGTTGCCCAGGTTTTACCAGACCAGAGCATGCACCAACCCCTGTTGAGAGAGGAGTCTCAAAGTCACTGTTTTTCCCCGATCAAGCCATCAATGTACATCCCAGATTCAGGTGGGCCTCATTACAAAGATGAAACTAGGAAAGGATCAATGTGAAAATTATTTGTTCATCAGCAACATAAAAAATGTTTTTCATAAAATGGTCTGAAAAACATGTATTTGCAACACATTTAACATTTGTATTTGATTTATTTCAGTACCCTTACAAGAAACATACGTCACAGAAGAGAAGAAAAAGTTGTTATCAATGTGCCTAGTAAGAGACTAAACAATGTAAGGCATATATTTGAATGGTCACAATACATAAATCTATATATATCTGTCCTTTTTAGTTTTTAAAGACAAGTGCACTCCATCTCCTTTTGTGGAGACGTTTCCTGAGGACGACGGTGAAGCTGCCCGAGCAGCTCTGCCTGATCATATTTACATGGACGCCATGGGCTTTGGGATGGGCAACTGCTGCCTGCAGGTATAGAATGGCATGACTCGGCAATCAAGAGTATCCAGTTTATTCTGATGTAAATGAGGAGTTGCCTCATTTTAATGTTGTTTGTGTGAGTTTACAATCACAATAAGTCATGTATAAATGCACTTTGTACTATTTGTAGGTTACATTCCAAGCTTGCAGCATTGATGAGGCAAGATACCTTTATGACCAACTCGCCACTTTCTGTCCTATTGTGGTCAGTATTGCAGTTATATATGTTCAGTTATTTAAGTGACTTAAAAAAAATAACAATGCAGTGTAATTTCCCAAATATAAGTTGAGCACTTTGTTTCAGATGGCTCTGAGCGCAGCATCACCCTTCTACAGAGGCTATGTGTCCAATATTGATTGTCGCTGGGACATTATTTCAGCCTCAGTGGATGACAGGACAGAGGAGGAACGTGGATTAAAGGTGAACATCTACTATGGCATGCTCGTTGTAGTCGTCATCTTTAGTTTTTCTTGTTAATAACTGAATCACACCGTTGCAGCCTTTAAAAAACAACAAATACAGAATCTCAAAATCGAGGTATGACACAATTGACAGCTACCTTTCATGCTGTGGAGAGAAGTACAATGACATTAAATTAATAATAGATGAAGAGATCTACAATCAGCTGCTCAGTGCAGGTGAGACTATTTGAAACAAACATTTGAAGATATTGGATTCTAGCACCAGATGTAATATTTCACAAACTGTTTTTCCTGTTTACAGGTATTGACAAGCTGCTGGCTCAACACATTGCACACCTTTTCATCCGAGACCCACTCTCTGTGTTCGAAGAGAAAATTAACCTGGATGATGAAAATGAGTCAGATCACTTTGAGGTTTGTTACTCACAAATCATGTTTGTTTTTAGTGTTTACTACATGTATTAAATTAATATTGTGTTCTTAAAGAACATACAGTCAACTAATTGGCAGTCAATGAGGTTCAAGCCCCCTCCTCCTAACTCTGAAATTGGCTGGAGGGTCGAGTTTCGCCCCATGGAGGTAGAACATTATTATTATTATTATAACAAGATCATTATTCGTAAAATTATACCTAAAACATGTCTTGTATTTTTCTTTTAAGGTCCAGCTAACAGACTTTGAAAATGCTGCATATGTGGTGTTTGTTGTGCTGCTCACAAGAGTCATTTTGTCTTACAAACTGGATTTTCTAATTCCCTTGTCAAAGGTGATTATCTGTTTTTTAATACAAATGTGGTCGGATGAGTCACACCTGCCTTGTTTCTCTAGGTGGATGAGAATATGAAGGAGGCTCAGAAGAGGAATGCAGTTAACGAGGGCATGTTTTACTTCAGAAAGGACATGTTCAAAGGTTGGCTGTTAACATGCATGTTGACAAGCATGTATATGTTTTGAGGCAGAGATACATTGTGATATTTGTATATTTGAACACACAGGCTGTAACCCAGTGCTTGATGGTGCTGCTGCTACACAGAACGGCCTGGAGACCGGCGGCACTAACGAGGAGTACACACTGATGAGCATCGATACCATCATCAATGGAAAAGTGGGTGTCTAGAATAGCACAAGTTTTTGAGTTGTCAATCAGGTCATGACTATAAAGTTACTGACATGTGTGAAGTCATATTTGTGTAGATGTTGTGTTTCTCCGATTGTCAGAAGATTTATTTTATAAACCCACATATTTGTATACAGGAAGGAGTTTTTCAAGGCCTGATTCCTATTCTGAACAGCTATCTGGAAAATATGGAAGTTGATGTTGACACCCGATGCACCATTCTAAATTACCTGAAGCTTATAAAGAAGCGTGCCTCAGGTAACTAAATTATGTTTTAAAAGTAATACAATGTATCCTCGATGTCAAGTGTAAAGTTTATTTTGTGGTTTAAAATAGGTGAGCTGATGACCATGGCCAAGTGGATGAGGGAGTTTGTTGCCAACCACCCCCAGTACAAGCAGGACAGTGTTATTACTGACAAGATCAACTACGACCTGATGAGAAAGTGTGACAGGATCGTCAAGGGAGAGGAGCAGTGCCCCGAGCTTTTTGGCAACCCACTAAACAGGGTCAAATAAGTCAAAATATACATTAAAATGGAAAAAGACCAAATACAGGGCACAGAATGACAGTGGTCCAAACAAGTGCAAAACTGTATGTGTTATGAAGAACATGGCTGCATAAAATGTATGTAAATATTTGCTTATATCAGATTTTTAAAATTCTACAATTATTTTAATAGGGTTGGAACATGTATAAGGGTTGTGTAATAGAAATCAAATGTGTATTTATTTTTCTCTGCAAATTGAAGCCGCGTGAGAATGTACATGTAGAACTGTATAGTGACTGCTTTTAACCTTGTGTTTGTATATACTGTACCTCTTCTCTTAACATGTCAACATGTTTCTGTCTGCAAGCTTTCTTTGCATTGCTAGTTTTTTATCTTTCTTTTTTCATTTTGCAAGAAGTTTGACCTGCTGACTGATTTTGTAGTGGGACCTTGAAATTTGTTACTTTGAAGTGAAGATTAAAAAAAAAAGAAGCTGTTTGCCAAGTGATCCTGCTTCAAATAAATTAATACAATGGAGAAATGTGTCGTTATAAAGTAATTATGGACCCTGTCATTAGACAACAATGAATTTAATAATTAAACCTGATGTAACAAGCATTTTTTAAGTTCCTTACACTGAATGCGCGTGTACAGTGACTCATGGAGTCTCGTGTGTAGTGGCAACTTCTTGACCATAAGATGGCGCTGTTTTACTGGGCTTTACATAGTATTTAGGTTTATGCTTCTCAAGTTTGGAGAGTTTATTTACGCATGGTGTTGATAAGTCTAACCTGCTAACAGGATGAGTATGGATGCTGTAAGATGTTTAACATGGATAAGTTGTATAGACCGGTGCTCCTGAACTCTGGGCTTTATTGGTTTTCAGTAGATGTGGATACAGCTGTGATGGCACAGGCATCCCGAAAAACTGAGATTTAATATTGTTTAGACAAATGTTTTTTTTGCAATAATGCAATAATTGTTTATTATTGCTTTATTGCATTTTTTGCATGCACCAATTAAGTAACAAACCATAAAGTGACGTATCACGTGCGGACGGACAGTGTCAGCTCGTCTTCGTGTAATCTGTTCAGACTGTGGTTAATAGATGACAGGGCCGTGGCGTGGTTTCTCGTGCAGCCTACAGGAGAGCTCGGGCCGTGTTGATGTCACCCTTTGGGCCGTGCTGATGAGCGCTGGATCACTGCGAGGTGATCATAGCGGGTCACCTCGTGGCTGGGACCTCCTGTAAGGCACCGGGCCAGCGCGCGAGTTCCTCCCACTCTTTTCCACTGAGCCACAAGGCTGCAGTGTGCTCACACTGACCAGCAGCCTCGCCCGGGTTACACAGGCAGCACGCGTGTTCCTCTCAAGGTAAGCGCCTTTTAGGACCATCTCTCTATCCTCCGGCCCTCTCTTTACCTCTTTACTTAACTTTGTTCAGGGTTTCATTGTGTCCAATGTCGTTTGGGACAGAGATGCTGAAGCTCCGGCTGTGTGGGCTTCATATGAGAACAGCAGCTGGAGCACTTCATTCATTTGATATCCATAGATAAAGTTTTACTTATTGACCTATTGGCTTTTAAACGACGTTTTAACTTTTCCTGAGTTGTCCCCTCTCAGTTTATGTGAATGGTGATCTTGGTGATTGTGCGTAAAGTGATGTTCACACGCGCAGACTGGATGATCTGATGGGAATTTGACTCTTATATAACAATGTAAAGACTACACTCATCAGCAGAGGACGTAATGCTCTTCCACTCGCTCTTTGTTTTAACTAAACGTTCTATTTATGGGTTTCAGACAAACAATTACTTCCTGATTTGAAGGACTTTGTGAGAACCTAGTGAGGACATTTCCCCATTCAGATGTAATATTTTGATTTTAATTGCTTAATTGTTATGACCACGGAAGGCGGTTGCCACGGAGCTTGATACCCATGAATATTGTCTGTCCCTGGACAGTGTAATTTGTCTGAAAATTATCTAAACAGCATCATCATGTTTTCATGTAAATGTCCATAGGCTTTAGAGGTGTGCAGATGACGTCAGTGGAGTCAAACATCAAGTAAACTGTAGAAAACCAGTGAACAGCTGAACACCAGGGACTACAGAAACAGACGCATTTATCTCCATCTCCATACAGACTTGAGCCGATGAGCCAATAAAAAGCAAAGAAACATTTCTGTCTTAACCTGTCCATAGTTCTGCCTCAGTGCCAGTCGGAATGTTTTATGAATTAAATGGTGTCAGTGCATAACCTCTACTGATACTTTGCAGCTGACGTCATCAACATTCCCTGTGTGATGCTAACAGGAGACACTGCTCTGTCTGAAGCTCTGTTAGACTTTGATCTAACACAACCTGACCATAAAACGGTGAGGTGATTTTGACTGTTAAACATGTCCCTCTCAAATAACATTACAGTCAAAAGGAAGCATTAGCCAACAGTGTTTCAGTCAGTCCCTCTCATGTTTTTGTGTAAAATCACAATTTTAAACAGGACCATGGACGCTCAGCTTGATCACAGGCCGATGAAAATGTGTTGTTTAAATCCATTTTCTATTTTTTCTTCAGTTTGCACAGCATCTTAAAAAAAAAAAAACATTTGGCAGTGTTTCCTAATGTGTGCATTGTGCCACTATGGTAACTGCTGAACATTCTGCCATACACATACATCCAGAACACCCCTGCACAATGTCACTGCAAACTATCAATATTATTACATGAATAAACTAAGTGCTGCTCAGGTATGTCATTTTTATTTATGTGTCACATAGGCTGTTACATTTATAAATTGAGATCCTTAAATAATTCTATTGATGGAAGGCACATAGAGTTTTAGTGACCTCCTTGTATTTTATTGGTTGAAGATTCATCTTTGCATCATGCCAGTGTTTATCCTCAAAGCCAAAGTGTCGTTGGCTGCTACTCGCGCTGCGCTCTGTTGTGGCTCATCATGCTCTGATTAAGTCCTGCAGATTATCATATTTTGGTATCGCATCACTGAGCATCCAAACAATAACTGCTATTTATTTTTACTCTATGCGCATCCAAGTGTGACCATAACCCACAGTGAGAATATAGTTACACATCAGATCATATCACATTGTCCAGTCAAGTTTATTTTACATTCTTGTCCAGTGTAGGTCGTCACATGTCTCAGATATCTAAAACTAAACCAGTAACCAATGATGAAGGTTATAGGCTTGGACTGAAAGATCCTACAAAAATATAGCAGAATCCTGTGGAAAATAATTGTTTTATTGATCTTGTGACGGGCCCGAGCCTAAGAGTGTTTTGTCACTCAATGTAATTTGCACATCACTGCAGTTAGGAGGCATTCCATTGTGGCAGTCCTGAGAGGAAGTAAAGCAGAAGATAATTGTGCTGTTAGTTTATTAGTGCAAGTTATGTGTGTTTTTATCTGGTTAGGCATTAAGTCACTGTCTGCAGGTAATCTTTGTATTCACATAGAAATTACAGGTTAGGTTTTTTTGCATATCTGACGTTTTAAAAAATTTTCTTCACTGTCCAACTGTAATTATATGTCTTCAGGAATGGCGACATTCAATGAGAACTTCAACAGTCACTTGGAGTTTTGGATTGGTCCCAAAGGTAAGCCTTTTGACTGTGACATTGAATCACTGTTTAATAATAAAGGTGCACACATAACGTTCTTTTAACCTCAGCAGCTGATTCACAAACCTTGTTTTCTCCTTCACAAAGAAATGCTGCTGACAGCAGTAAAGTGAGCTTAAACCCAATGCAGCAAAGTAAACACAGATGAAATACAGATGCAGGAGCAGGACGCGACATTAGTCAATTAGCCAAATAATAGGTTTCAGACATTTAGATCTATATCAGACAGATTATCATTATTTAAGTAGAACAAATGATGTCAATGAGACATAGTTCAATAAGCATATTTTGATAGTTTAAGGTTATGTTTGTTTGCATTTGGTTTGGTCCTAGTTTCAGCCCAGTTTAGTCTTAATGTAGATTTGATGGTCCACTTCTAGTCCTGGTTTAGTCTGGGTCTAATCCTGGTCTAATGCAGGTTTAGTTTTGGGTTTCGTCTGTTACTTCAGACATGTGCTCTCAGCCCACCTGATGTTATATATTTTGGTCTTTATTATTAAGAATGGTCTTATATTGTATTTCTTGAGTTACTGCACCCAAGTTATTTCCCTGTGGATAAATAAAGTTTGTCTTAGCGAGATGGAGACCCTGGTCGTCATTCACTGCTACAGCAGTACTTTGAACCTTCTTTTGTAACATTTGACAGATCCGCGGGTGCGAGGATGGCTGCTGCTAGACAACTACCTCCCGACCTTTGCCCTCACAGTGCTGTACCTCCTCATCGTGTGGGTGGGTCCAAAGTACATGAAGAACAGACCGCCATTCTCCTGCAGGGGCCTTCTTCTGATCTACAATGTGGGCTTGACTCTGCTGTCCCTCTATATGTTCTGGGAGGTAATTAAATTTCACATGTAAACTACAGAATTTAGCACCTATGTCTGTCAAAGCATTCATCACTTCTGACATCTTGCTATACTGACCAGACTTAAACCACGAGTAAATGCTAAGAATCCCTTTCCTCTTCACCACTAACTAAAAGGAACTGTATGTAGCCTGTGCTCTTACAATTTAAAAAAGGTACCGGTAATTCAATCAAAACTGAACCTCGGCTGCCAGTGTCTTGACCTGTATATAGAGGATGTCTGTGTGATCCCTCGGTCGTCCAGGTCTGATCCATAGTAAAAGCCAAAAGTAAAATCTGTCAACTGGACAAAAAGTTGTAGGAGTAAAGACATTTCGCTGCTCATCCAAGCCGCTTCTTTGATTCTGGACACATACACGTTTTTTTAATCTATGGACAGCATGTGAGATTCTGGCTTCTGATTTGATAATTGCCTGTAACAATACATCAGCATTTCAACCTGGAAATACGCAGACAGACATGAAACCAAAGTATTAGTAGGCTTTATTGAATGAGTCATCTTTGGCTCTCAGACCCTGACAGAAGACATTGCGATGAAGGGTGTGCCGTACCTTTAGGAAATATCTTCCTCCTGGGGCCTGCACACTGGAGGTGGGAGAGATGAGGCTGAGGCGAGTGAAGGGTTGATGAGATGATGAGAAGCCAGGGAGGTGGTGGGACGCGGCACAAACTGAAGTGGCCGTGCATTTGTAATGGGGCTTTAAATAGGGCAGACTGGGCACCGCTTGGATGAAGAAGAAGTGCAGCAAGCAGCGGGCAGGAGTAATAGGAGGAGGTGATGAAGGCTGAGGTGCAGGTAAACTCTGGAGAGAGTGTGGACGGGAGCGCAGTTAGGTCTTCCAGGCTGAATTTATGCTAACTCCATTATAATTGTAATCAGAAAGAGCTGTATTTGATTTGACATGTCTACCTCTGTGGTGGGGACGCAGTTAGGTCATGTTGATGGAATTTAAAATAAAAATTTTGATCTCCATGGTGTCTTATTAAAAAAACCTAAACCAACTTCAACTCCAGTTCTCACGAAAGCAATGAATCTTTTAAGGAAGGAATATTTCCACCAATTGTCAAAACTGCCATTGTCATGAAAAGAAAGTTGGATCCAAGCCAATCACGCAACACCTAGATATTTAATCTTCTGCAGTTTGTTTTCAGGAAGAATTATTCCATTCAAACAGCTTACGGCTACTTCTTTGAAGACATTAATAGACTAGGGAGGAGGAGTTGGAGTTGTCTTCCTTGATTTACGCAAGGCATTTGCCACTGTAAGCCACAGCAAAATTGAACATTTTGTATTACCACAAATTACAATAAACTGGTTTGAATCTTCCCTGAGGTGTGGCAGTAATGTGTGAACACTTTATCCTCTCTCAAAAACTGTACGAAGGGGGTGCCACAGGGCTTGATATTCGGGCACGTTTTTTTAGTTTATATATAAATGACCTCCCCTCAGTGTGTGATGTGAAGATAATTATGCATGCTGACAGCACTGTCTTTTTTACCCACGGGAAAAAAGTGAGGTAGTCAAGAGACTGCCTGGCTTCAGAGTGTAGAAAACACTCTGAAACACTCTGTAGAAAAGACTGTTGCAATGTATTTCACAAACAAGCGCAATTTAACCACGATATGTAAAAATATTAATGTTAAAAATGTTAATGAATCTACTTCACATAAGATTTAATTTATACTTTTTAATATTAAACTGTTTTTGTCAAATTTAATCTCTCAAATTTTAGACACTTACAAGAGTCACTGTATGTACAAGTATTTAAACTCAATTGTCATGTCATGTTTTCTTTCTACACATTAGGGATGAATGCTGTTTTTAATGTTTAGGATGAATGCAGGTAGAATGCGTGTGTGTGTGTGTGTGGGGGGGGGGGTGTGAGGGTGTGTGTGGGGGTGTGTGTGTGTGTGGGGGGGGGGTGTGCATGTGTTTGGGTGCAAGTTGATTTTAGAAGACTATTTGGATGATGTGACACTATATCTGTGTAAATTATTAGTTGTTTTTTTTCTATATACATTGAACCTGTATTTCCAGTATTTACATCAACCTGATCAAGGACTGCAGGTGTAAATTAGCATTCACTCTGTAGCCCAGCATCAGCATCTTTTGACTCCGTCTTGGCCAATGTGTTATTGTGCACTGCCCTTGTTCCATACTATAAAACAACACCATACCATGCCGTATACTTTTGCTAATTGCTAAATGTGCTAAATCCCTTTGTTTAATCAACACATTAGCTCAAGCACCACCTGTACCTGGATTAGATTATTCCATTTTAGTATCACATGAGCCAGATTTATTCCCATTATATTAGTTAGTAAATCCTCTTATTGGCTTTGATAGTGACTGGATCAGTTGTCCCTCAGTCGACCTCCAACAAATCTGTACTTTGATTTATCATACAATCGCAATCTGCCATTTTTCAATATGGAAGTCAATGAAAAGAACTTGTGTATTTGCTAATGATTTCACTGCCAGCGTCACTGTGCTGCAGTTTATGGTGTAATGATGCATGTTTATCTGTTACTGGTAACATAGTTTTTTTAGTAGACTCATATCAGTTACACAGTCACAATAAAAGGTAAACTAGGCCAGTTATCAGTGTTGATGTGTCATACCATTACTTTACAACTGTTTAATTGACTTCTTTCTTTTAGCTTGCCTCTGCAGCGTGGCATGGCAGCTACAATCTCTACTGCCAGAATACCCACAGTGCACCAGAGGCTGACATTAAAGTAAGTCTCCAAATGTTTTTTTTTTCTTTTTTGTTTGCAAACCACAACATACTAAAAAGATTTAACTAAAATATAGGACAAGCCATTAAATGTTTGTTTGCATTTTTTAACTGAGAATACGGTTAAAGGTAATGACACAAAGAGCTCAAAGGATTTTCTATTCTGTGTTTATTTATGAGTGAACAGAGAAATGCTCTTGAGCTTAAATTAACCTACAAAGCTATCAGTGACAAGAAACCATAAGTCATTAACTCAAGTATAATGTCTTGATGTTTTTATGTGTATATAATTTAATTCAAGTTAAGTCTTCTTGGAATATTGAAAGTGAGTTCAAGTAAATTGCACTCATGTCTATTTTAGTATAGGTTTTTAGTAAATTCAACTTTTAATCAAGGAAATCTTTTGACCTGGTTCATGGTTAAAATCTTGGTAACTATCCACAAAGCATGTCTTTTCTATCAGCACAAACAAAAGTGGCATAATTTGATCTCTAAAGCTTCAAATATGTCAATAATATGTGGGCATGACTGCATACAGATGCCAACGCTTTGGGCCAGAGCAGTGACTTTTTGTGGAGCAAAAAGTTGAGTAGAAATGCTTGTCCAAGAACATGTCTTTTGTATAATGATGCATTGACAGTGAATTGTCAATACGTGGGTCATTTCCTAATTTCTGACTCTGATGCGGTGCTGTCCGTACCTGTAAATCCATCAGATAAGCCTTAGAGATAGAATGCCGATTTAATCCGACTTGTGTCATGATCAGGACTGTCCAATCGCTAGAGGCGCAACAGAAAAATGTGCAGAGCTTTGTAGTTCTGACATGATTAAAAGGTTTTCATTCTGTTCCTGCTATAGATGGAGGAATGCCTTATGATACACTCTGGACTTTGCAGAGACCTGTTGGCAAGGGGCTTCTCACATTACAGATATTTCATACAAATTCCACAGACAGTCCATAACGAAATATGGGTCATGAGTAAATGTTGGGGGAAAAAAAAACCTGGAACTTAACTCTTGCATCTCTTCTGTCAATTAAAATTTGGGTTGCATTTTTTTAAACAAACTGCACTCATTTGCGAATTGTAACTGGCAGTAGCTGGATTACGTTAAAAGTTGTTATTTTTGTTCATTCTTTCTTTTTGTTACAGGTGATGAAAGCCCTTTGGTGGTACTACTTTTCCAAGCTCATTGAATTCATGGACACCTTTTTTTTTATTCTACGAAAGAACAACCATCAGATTACATTTCTCCACATCTACCATCACGCCACTATGTTCAACATCTGGTGGTTTGTTGTGAACTGGATCCCGTGTGGCCACTGTAAGGGCTCATTACTCACATTTTATTCCACTAACCATCAATGCTGGGCCTCAGTGAGTTAAATAATTCAAGCCCTAATGCCATTAGACCGCAGTTTTAGCCACATTTTACAGTACAAAAAACAATGCTTATTGACCAGAAGTCTTCAACCGATAATGCATTGCCTTTACTTGTTGGTAGGTTCATGCATAAAACATTAACACTTTTCGCAAGGTTACATTAGAGGATTTTGAACATAGTGCACCTTTAACGGACTTGCCTTCATTTGAACAAAAAATAAAATCAAACAAGACATGTTTGTAGACAATAAACAATAATACATCTTATTTCTAAACAGGTTTGTACTCATTAGGGATGAATATGAATTGAATGCTCAGTAGAATGTGTGTATCTGTGTGTGTGTGTTTGGTGCGTTTGTGTGTAAGTAGAGCCTTGATGGACGGTGGGAGGGGCTAAGGGGAGTGGGTAAGAGTGCACGTGCTTATATGTTTGGCTGTATGTTGTTTTTAGAATAGTATTTGAACAATGAAACCCCAGGTAATGTCTATTTTAATGAATTTGTGGTCTATTTATCTATATACATTGGATCTGTATTTTCAGTATTTCCATCAACCTTCTCAGGGACTACAAGTATAAATTAGCATTCATGCCATAATCTGGTACCAGCATCTTTCCTATGACTTGTGTTGGTAAATGTATTGTTGTGCACTGTCCATGTACAAACAAAAAGCAAACAATACCATGCCAACTAAAAACACAGAACACACTAAACCATAATGCAATGCCACAGATGCTGCTTAATACAGTATGTAGGTTGTAAAGTCTGTTTTAGTTTCACTTATGTAATTTCCTCTGTGCGGGCAGCCTTCTTCGGAGCCACCATCAACAGCTTTGTCCATATTGTGATGTACCTGTACTACGGCCTGTCGTCAATACCAGCCATGCGTCCATATCTCTGGTGGAAGAAATACCTCACGCAACTGCAGCTTGTAAGTTTAGATGTTATGGGTTCAAAGGAAAATTGTAGTACATGTATATGCCGTGTATCTTGATGATTTGATGCACTGATTTAGTTTTTAATTTTTATTTTACACATTGATTGTTAAAAGGTGTTAAATGGATCATAAGGATCATATTTAGGTTTAAAGATGGTAATTATTTGTGGTGTTAATTTTGTCCAACGCATTCAGGTTTATCTATTTTTTTCCCATTGTAATAGTGATGATGAGACAGAAATTGTGTTTTCCGCTTCCATTAAAGATATTTTGAGCTGTAGATCGATATTGTCCTATACATGCCTCGGTCACCTTCTCATGTTGTGTACCTCTCATGTTTCCTGCACAGGTCCAGTTCTTACTCACTGTGGTCCAGTCCTCATCTGCAGTCATCTGGCCCTGTGGGTTCCCCATAAGATGGACCTGCTTTCAAATCAGCTATATGTTTACACTCATTATACTTTTCACCAACTTTTACTTCCAGGTAAGTAGTTATCGAGGGGTTTCAGAATGATAAAAAATGTTTGACTGCTGTCATAGCGATTAACAGTTTTTAAAAATCAGTGTGAAAAAGTCCTCAAAAATATATATGCATAACATACATATAACAGGAAGCTGAAACATATGGATAGATTTAAACTATAAACTCCTTGCAAAATTCTTTAATCTAACAAAAAACTCTCTTTTAGCATAAAAAAACTGAATTAGGACTAGTTTAATTATTACTGTTACTGATGTTATTTATATGTTGATCTTCAGTAATTTAAGAATATAATATTTACATTAATTTCTTTTCTCTTTAGGCATACAAAAAACGTATAGTTTCCTCAAAGGAGCACCAAAACGGCTCTAGTGCTACAACAGGACATGCAAATGGGACTGAGAACTACGCTCACAAGAAACTCAGGGTAGATTGATGTTTTAGGAAGTTTTGCTATGTATGAAGTATTGCTATAAAATGTATGTTTTCTATTTTTGCTAATTTAAGTCAATAGCTATAGCCAAAAATATTTACAGCACTTTGCACAAAGCCTCAATGCTATGCTTATACACCATAATTTACCTCTAAGGTAGGATTCATTGCCAGGATAGGTGAATATGTAAAAAGGGCAAAAGATTAGACCAACTGGTGTGTTGGCAGGTTTTGTTTATGCCGTACATAATAATGTATCCAGGAAGAAAGGGTGGGCCCGATGATGGACTTTATCTTCCTCCTCTCTGCACTGTTGCATAATGCTTAAATTGGCAGTGTTGAAATATGATGCAATAATATACAACATATCCAGTGAGAATGCAACTTTGAAACTGCTCACGCTAAACAATATGCTAACAGGTTCTAATGATCAACATAAACTGCAGCTGTTCTTTTAATTAGTTAATGTATAGTAGACTTTAGATATGCACCTAGTAATAATATTAGGTAATAACTTAAGTCAAGAACATCACTTAATGTTTGCTGTTATAGGCCTACAATAATTGCATATATCTATTGCACATTGTATTTTTGCTTCAACACAATCAGGGATAATTATGGACATTTGGACATTGCACTTAGTTTGGTGAGCAAAATGGAAGAATAAGTTGGATTTCCTTAGTCATTGTTATAGCAGACATTTGCATTGGGGTTCTCATTATTAAAAATAAAATGTTCTATATAGAATTACTGGAAAGTACTGTTTGTATTTTTCAAACAAAGCCATAGTTACCATTTACAATATAAATCATATTTATTTATTGCTTTTGGCTTTTCAGGTCCCTCTATATAGACACATTGAAACAACAGTAATGAGACGTAGTATATCATGTATTTTACCTTGTAAGATGAAACAGCAAAATAAAAAAAACTATATTTTCTGAAATTAACTGCAGCCTGATTGTGCTTTTTCACTAATAAAAACAATATATTTCCCATGCAGATTATTAGCAGTTTTGTGTAAATTGATAGACTGAAGAAGGCTAGATCTGTTCACCACTGTTTATTAGATGTATGCACCATTAAACATTCATTAATAAGATTCAAGAAGTGCTAATTATTTTAGCTTTGATTATGTAATCTTTTCTGAAATCAGAAAAATAGGTTGTTTCTATAACATAAATCTGAACGTATAACCTTCCAGTGTATTCCACACTGCAGTACTGAGAAGAACACAAGTGGTGAATGAACTTTAATGTAATCATTGGTGAAAGCATGAGCTTAGAGTGGCTGGTTTGAGAAAACTGTGTAACTCTTCACTCGAGCAAAGAAAAAAGGTGTATACATCTGGTCCAGGTCAAACGCTGTCACAACGGTTTCCCCAGTCACTCTGAAAGTTTAACATTAACATTACAACATAGAAATATATAGATTATTATTTATAGACTCCTTTCTCTTGCACCTGTATTTGATGTGACAGGAGTGGTGGACCCACATCAGTTTATTGGAACACTGGCGCCCCCCAGAGGACAGCTGCAATCCTACATGGAAGCTGTGCTCCGCATCTGGTAAAGGATTTCGTCTTGAGAACCGATTCCTTGTAAACTCATTCATTTTCTGAGACAAAATACAGTTTATAAGTTAATTATTGTCACCTTTCTACTGCCAATTTTATGTGGCTCCTTACCTCATCTTTTTTCTTGGCAAGAACTGCAAATACTTTGGTTTGATTGTCTGTCTCCTGCGATAGACGGTAATGGCCAAGCAAAATGGCATCCAGTCTGCAAAATTAAATTAAATTAAAGAAATCTACCTGGATTTTTTGCAACAATGCAAATACATTGTTTTTAAAAGCCTACCTTGTGTTCTTAGTTTTTAGGTGAGGAACAATAGTGAGTGGGTCCTCAGGGGTAGTCATCATTATGACCTGCCCGTCAGGGAAGAATCGCAGGTACCTGTACCACGAAACACTTATTTAAACTGTATACTAAATTTTATAAAGTTCACATAAAAAGGACCGACCTGTAGTATTCAACCTGTTGCCAAGGTCTATAAAACCCATCCAGTGATTCCTCTCCTTGACGAATATATGATGTTTTGCTGATATAGACTCCTAAAAATGAAAATGTGTTTAGGAAAAGTGTTTTCATATTTTGTAATGATTTAAACTTTCTGTAAATCTTTTTAAGAAGCCTAACCATCATAACGAACATGTGGCTTCTGCAGAAACATCTCTCTCCATGAGGTGTATGGTTTGGAGAGTTTTGTCTTTCCCCAGATCTTCAAACAAGCAGAGCGCCAGATTTCTGGGTCCCTAGAAAATAAAAACAGAATTAAAAATAATGATTCTGAATTCTGTGTTTGTTAAGCTGCATGTCAAACCTTGCACAAATGTAAAATCCACGACAAACCAAAGACAGCTGTTCCAGAGCACGCATGTCCAGTTCACTGGACACTACCCAGCGAAATATGTACATTACAATTTCTCTTGGCAGGACTACAGAGACAACAGACCTCTTTTAGAATGAGTGTATATAATTTCTGGTGTTGCACAACTTTAAAGACACCATACTTGAGATGTGAGTCTGAGCCATGTCCACCTCAGGTGTGCAGAACTTTGGATAGGAGCTTTCCAGCGTGAGCTGCTGCTCAAAATATGAGAGCAAGTCCTCAATGTCACTGTCAGCATCACTCTCCTCTATCCTGAAACCAACCAAACACTTACCGTCAGACAAAATACACTTACTGTGTTTCAATGGCTACAAATGGCCATTTCCATTTAACCAAAGGGGGTTTAAGATGTTAAAGTTAAAACAAATTCATGAAATGTACTAGACTCACATCTTATCTGCATCAGTAGGCCGGCTGTAGTTGATTTTAGACTCAATGTCAGGCACAAGCTGCAGTGCCATGCGATAGTATTTGATGGCTGAAAAATTAATTAAAGGCTTGATGTTTGTTTTTCAAATACTGGCAGCTGGTTCATTAGATTGTTTGTACCTTCATAGACTGCTCCAATCTGTTCCTCATGAACGGCTCTTAAGAACAGCTCTGTGGCCTGAAAGCAAGGGGGACCATTAAGGTCACTCAAAATTGTTAGAGACATTTGAACCTGCATTCCCAAGCAAAACTTGCCAGTACTGGAAGGATCACCCTTAATTCTTACCTTTTCCTCCAAAGCCGTTTCTTGCGTCTTTTTCTGCCCTTTATTTTGCAGGTGTTTATTCCTCGCTTCAGAGCTTGGTTTAAGCTCTGACATCCACTGAACTCTGAATGCATTAAGCTCTCCCTAAACAAAACAAAACAATAAATTACATAAGGTTAGTGATCAATACAACAGAACACTACAGAAAAAAGGTTAGTGGAAAAATCATAGTGTCAATAGTTCATCAACTTAACACAACTGGCAAAGCTTAAAAGTAAAGTAACTCACTTTAATGATAAAAGTCTCACCTGAAGATCTGGATCTTCTGACCCTTCATCTCCATCCTCCACTGTACCTCCAAAATCTGCCTCATCTTCAGCCTGTTGCAGAAAAAGTTACATCAATTGATAATAATTTTCCCAGATGAATAAAATCAGCATTTATTTTTAAACAGGATTTAAGAAGGCGTAGAGTATGTAAAGTAACACATTATATGAGTGCATATGTCCATGCGCACACGTTACATGTCAGTTATTCTGAAGATGTAAGATTAAAAAGCACCAGACCGTTGCGGTAGCCTGGATAAACAGACTTCTTGCGGATTGTTTCCGCGGACCTGCGCCTCACCCGGACCCCACTGAGCCGATGGGAGCCGCGGGAGTCACGAACCGCCCAGCACTTGCAACCAGCGAACACGCGGAAAAACACTACACACCCCCAAGCTGTCTGTCGGTTTCTTGGACATGACACCTGGCCCTCATTTTCGTATAATATACCTCGATGCTTGCTAGCCATGAAGGATACTGTAAATGGCATCTTGCTGTTTGTAACCAGTCGTCCATCGTCCAGCCTGACTGTGCTGTGCAGATCCTTCCTGAAAACAGTGGCCTGTAAAGCAGGACTTACAGGTATCTACAGTTCCTCGGGGGTTCGTAACTGACGAGTCGAGTCACTACAGCTATGTTTAATGGGACATACTCACACAGTTGAATAATAACACATTGCATTCCCGTGGAGAATGCCATTTAATGACTGAACCAATGGGACATGCGCTCTCATGATAATATACTTCAACGAGGAAACATGAAGAAGAAAAGCAAACGGCTAAAGTTCAGCTATCTTTAGATGCGGATGACAGGTGACGTAGCTAACAGGAGACCAGCTAACTAGCCCCTAAGCCTGTTAGCTCATTTAGGTCAATAAAAAAACATAGCGACCCACCATGACAGCTTGGCCAGTAGTTTTTGAGTTTTCAATTCCCGGTCAGAACTTGCGTTTACAGTTCACGGTCGGAGAAACGCACAACGCAGCCAACATATTTACGAGCTCGCAGGAACGCAGCCATTTCGCTGAGCAGCCACGAGCCTCTGAAACGGGAAGTAAACCTGCAGGTTACGAAACATAAACAAACAGGAGCGCACAGTCGCAGTTGCAAATGCTACTGTTCTATTATTACACCAGGAAGTACACTATTATAAATTAAGTAAAAATAATACATGATACATTTACTCAAGAAGATGTTTAAATAGGACTATGATCATGCCAACATATGTCAGTGTCACCTCTACACGACGAAAGACAAGCCCCAATACAACGAAAACATAATTTAAAATAGTTAGTTTAGCTTCAACCATAAAAAATACGTTAAGTTTAATTAATTCATGAATTTTAATTTTTAATAATTTTTAATTTTAATTTTAATTTTAATTTTAATTTTAATTTTAATTTTAATTTTAATTTGATCTTTTCCCGATTTTTATTCTTTTGAAAGAGGTGCCCGTTGGTTGTGATTTTGTAGTCATGGATAAGTACCACTGGATGGGAGTGGAACAAAGTATCGCGAGATTTCCGTTTTGGTTTACAGAATCTGTAGCGTACACAGCAAATCGCCTTGTACTGAGCTGAAGCAATTAGTTGATAGAATATGACCTCTTGGATATGTTCTCCCGTGGATATGACATGTGTGGGGTGAGCATTAACTGTTTATATGATTTTATTTGCGTGTTAAATGTCGAGAGACCAACTGCGTCTATCCAGCAGTGTAAGCCGTTGATTGTTTTGTTGCTGCTGGGCCAAACGGACTGAGATTTTTCTGTACAGTATCTTTGTAACAGAAGATGCATGCGTTTATAAATAGGCCAGAAGCCTTACAAATTTATGCTATGTCTATTATTACTATTTAGTACAGTTGTAGTTAATGTAGTGGTATTTAACAGCAGTATTAACACATAGCTGGCCTACTATTAATAGCTTGCTAGCACTTGGGAAGCATGTTTGGATATGCGTATCGGGTTTCTAATATGTTTAATATGTATTTTTCAGGTAGTAAGAAATTCTAATATGTTAAACGTGTATTTTTCAGGTAGTAAGAAACAGGCCAATGGGTCCTACAGCTCTGCCGGAAGTGTTCTGTTGTTGCCACAGGAAAATCTGGCTGCATTCAGCAACAGGAGCGCAGCACTTCCCAATTTCACATCCAGCTGATGGTGATATGGAAAACCACTCACAATGAACCAATATAGTAACATAAGACAGCTGGGGGATGGCACCTATGGCTCGGTCATCCTCGGCCGGAGTCTGGAATCTGGAGAACTTGTGGCCATTAAAAAGTGAGTGGGTCTATGAAACAGAGCAGCAAAATTGGGTTTCAGAGTCATGAAAATCTTGCACTGTTACCATAGAAATTAACAGTTCAAAGCTAAATAATATGTATTTTTAATGTGCAAAAGTCCTGAAATGATCACATGTAAACAGGAAGCTGAAACCCATGAGTAGAAAGGAACATCAGTAGGTAGACCACCTCAAATTGTACAAAAAAATGGGAAGAGCAAAAGGTGAATGCCAACTGCACAGAATAGCGATTACACCCACAAAGTCTAGATTTCTTTGTGAGGAAAAAAAATGATATTGCATGTAAATCTCACTTTTTATAATTCATGTGGCATCAATGGAAAAGGGGGGACATTCTTTAAATAGTCTAGCGTCCTATATGACTGTGCAGGACATCCAAAAATAAGTACTGTTTCTTACACCAATATTTCATGTGGTTGTTTATAATTTTACTTTTTTTCCATTTTATTTTATTTCTTTCAGGATGAAAAGAAAGTTTTACTCTTGGGAAGAATGCATGAACCTTCGAGAGGTCAAGGTAAAATAGTTATTAGTACTATGTTATTTCTAAAACAGACAGAGTAATTAAGCTGTAATTTTTAAGTTCAGCCTTATTTCCATTGATTTCTGTAATTTTTGTCTTTCATTAAAATGTTGCTCTAAATTTCCTCACAGCGTAAAGTCACACAGCTGAGTCACTAAAAGTAGAAGGTGATTTTTATGTGCTGTTGGTAGGCCTGTCACGATAATCACTATATCGACATTTTGTTCAGTTTATGAAAGCTGAAACAATATTTTTTGGGGTCAATATTTATAGTGTGTACATTTTCTTTGGACTATTGGGAAAATTCTGTTTATTTTTGTCTATACAATAAGATTTAAGTCGTAAAAGGTTGAATTAATAACATGCAAATTAAGTACTGAAGTCTTTCATTCTGCTACTTAGTTATTCCAGCTCATGATTTTTTTTAAACAATATTGTAGATTTAGAATAGTTTTTGTGGTTTAAATCTGCTCTTGGGTTTTTCTGTCAGTAGCATAACTTGGTTTCAGTATTATCGTTTATCATCTATTATTACTTCAGTAATATATCGCACTTCAAAATTTGTTATCGTGACTGGTCTAGCTGTTGGCTCCCTGACCCAGGCACCCATTTTCCATTAGATACTGCAGATTAACTTAAGTGGCCACCTATACCCCAGCAAATATGTAGACTGTGAACAAGCATGTAATAAAGGCTTACAGCAACTTCTCATATTTGGCATGAAATACTGTATTATGCCACTGCATGAGAAATCTATATCTACCCAATGAACAAGTCCACATGTGCATTTCCTCGTAAAATCTAAACAGTTCCCTTGGCAATACATTTTGTGCATTTAGATAAATATTTTGAAGCTTTTATTAAGTAATTGTCTGGACCTGCTTCTCAATCCCCTGCAGTGACCTGTGTGTTTTCTTTTCCAGCATGATTAGTTTGCTATAATTAAATTGTACTGCTAGTGTATTATACACATGCTAACTTTGTCTGCTTTTTTCCAGTCCTTGAAGAAACTTAACCATGCAAATGTAATCAAACTTAAGGAGGTAATCCGGGAAAATGACCACCTGTACTTTATATTTGAGTACATGAAGGAGAATTTATATCAGCTGATGAAAGACAGGTCCATATGAACTTCCAAAGTGTATCTATTCAGTTTTATTCTTACACTGATTGACTGTGTTTTTTGTAGGACTCGGCTGTTTCCCGAGTCAGCCGTAAGAAATATAATGTTTCAGATACTACAGGGTCTTGCATTCATTCATAAACATGGTTAGTATAGACTGTGATGTAATTCCTGTCATAGTTGATTTGTCTGTGTGTCTATTCATTTAATGCAATGATTTTGTTTTGTTTTACCCGTCTTTAAGGGTTTTTCCACAGAGACATGAAACCTGAGAATCTTCTGTGTATGGGCCCTGAGTTGGTTAAAATTGCTGACTTTGGTCTTGCACGGGAGATTCGTTCTCGTCCGCCATACACTGATTATGTATCAACAAGATGGTGAGTTATTAACAAATAAGACGTTTTTGAAACACTCAAAAATGTAATGTTTGTTCTTTCCACTTTGAATAGGTACAGGGCTCCTGAAGTGCTCCTCAGATCAACATCTTACAGCTCACCCATTGACCAATGGGCAGTTGGTTGCATTATGGCTGAGCTGTATACCCTTCGACCTCTTTTTCCTGGTTCCAGCGAAGTAGACACCATTTTTAAGATTTGCCAAGTTCTGGGTACACCAAAGAAGGTATGTGTTTTAGCATGGATAGAGTTGTGTTCTGGACACATTATTTTTAATGTATCTCTTTGTGTGTTTCAATTTAACAAAACATTTCTTTTCCTTAGAATGACTGGCCTGAGGGGTATCTTCTGGCAAATGCCATGAATTTCCGTTGGCCACAGTGTGTTCCCAGCAGTTTGAAAACGCTCATTCCCAATGCCAGTCCAGAGGCTATCCATTTAATGACAGACTTACTCCAATGGGACCCTAAGAAGAGACCAGCTTCAGCACAGGTGTTCATTAATTTATGTAGAGACAAGGGCATTATGTAAAAGGAGAGAGATGAGTTAACATATGTTTTCTGTACTCAAGGCTCTCAGGTATTCCTATTTCCATGTGGGCCAGGCTTTGGGCACTCCTCAACAAATCCTAGAGCAAGGTAGACCCCAACCAAACCTTGTGCCAATGGAGACCCCATTACAGAGCCACTCAGTGATGCAGCAGCAGCCCCTTCTCCTGAAGCCTGTACCCCCCTCACAGCCCCCTCCAAACCAGCACTGTTCCTCCAGACCCCCACAGCAGATCCAGCCCTCCCCTGTGTCCGCTGCTGCTCAGGCCGCCATTTACCAACGGCACACAGATCTGCTCCGTGAGCAGTCCAAGCACATCCTGAACCCAGAGCCAACACAGGGCACAGCACAAAGCCACCTCCCCTTCATCATGGACAAAGGACCTCAGACCAAGGTGTGATTCTAATATTTGTTTGGAGTGACTCATGTAAATTGACCTACATTAATTACCTGTTTTGTACAGACAAGGGAGCAATCTGAGAACACAAACTTACCAAATTACCATCTGAAACCCAAGGGAGGTCGTCGCCGCTGGGGCCATAGCACAGGACAGTATAAAGGGGAGGAGTGGGAGGACTGTGAAGATATTGACTTGTCTTTAAGTGTTCTTGGAAAATCAAACTTCTCCACAGAAAAGTGCAGACATGGAGATGGCGCCCTCCCCAGGTGATGCTTTAAAAACATTTGTTAAGATTTCAGTTCCATGAATGTATTATTATAGTTTTTTAATTTTTTTTTTTTTTATAGATACAGTAATGCTCTGGATTATAGTCGTCCTAAAGTGCAGGATGATGGTCCTTTGAATTTAAACAAAACCGCAAACTACCAGGAACCTTCAAGAACTGCCTCTGCCAAACAGCATTATTTAAGACAGTCAAGATATTTACCTGGTAAATAATTAAATATCTAATGGTTGTCTGAAAAGGGTTATTAAAGTGCTATTTGATACCATGAATCTCTATGTTGAACCTTTTAGGAATTGCTACAAAAAAGAATGTGTCACTAAATGCAAGTAAAGACTTTAGTAGTAGCCATCTTTGGGGAAACAGCACCATCCCATTTGGTGGCACTTTACCAAGCAGAGGTGCTCATGGTAAGACCATCCCTTGACTTTTACTCGTATTAACTTTTCATGATGACTTTGTTTGGTGGGATTGTACTTTTGGTGAATATTTATCGTAGTTAGTTGGTCAAGAAGATACAGGAATCACTAAGAAATTAAAAGTGTTCCTTATTTGTACTTATTGGAAAACAGCAAATGTGTAATTCAGTCAATCTTTGTTCCTTGTTTGCACTATGGTTACGGAATTACCTCCACTTTTGTCACATCGGCTGCTATGTCCATCCAGGAACTGAAATATTCACCATATAGTCCCCAAAACTGTCTCAAGAAAACTACATCAGATTATATTTAAGATTTTACAAAAAGAAATCTAAACTATGTTTTACTGAAATTAGTAGAGTCTACATCTTCAATTATGTATCTTCTCTTTTAGGTACAAACACAATATCAGGAGGATATTTGCCATCTTTTTACAAAAAAGACATTGGTTCTCCAGGTCAAAGAGGGCCTCAGGTTTCATCTGTAGAATCAACAGCATCAAGTGAGTATTTTACGAGAGCATTTAATAATTTTTAATGTGCCAGTTTAATACATTGTCTGTCATTTATTCTAGATTATGCAACTTGGCGGTCTGGGCGCAGTCATTTGAACAGTAACATCTCATTGCCCACCAAGAGCACACTGGGTATGCTGCCTCGTGCACCAGTCCAGTCTATCCATGGACGCACAGACTGGTCTGCCAAATATGGACACCGCTAGTTGCCTCTTTGGGGCTCTAAACTGTGCTCCTCACGTGGTTATGGCACTACTAAAGAACACTTTCACCTCCAAAGAGTAGGTTTAGTGGTTTTATGTACATACATCTTAGCACAGCAATAAATCTGTTTCATTGTATGTACCGTGGATGTTGTGAGTTATAATATAAAGGAAAGTTTTGTGTATGACAAAATGCAGCCAGCCAAAAACTTGAACCTAATTGCCCTTCAAATGTTTTTTTTCTTTTCTACTAAAATGTAAAATAACTAATGCCTCTGGTTAAAATGTGTATTTTTAGGCCTGAGCATCACAAGCTGGTGAAAGGTCTATTAGTATCGTAATGCCGTGTAAGTGCGCACACCCTCGTACAGATGAAGCCCACACAAAGAGTGCACGCAGCACATAATGGCACTCATCATCCCCCTGTGAAGTACTCGTATCACCAAAGACTCACTAATGTGTACCCCAAGTTACACCAGTAGCGTGGATATAAAAATATAATGCAAAAATGGAACATTATTATCATAAAGAGCCAAAAAGTGGGGGGCTATGTGAAAGTCACTGACAGGCACTTGCCATGATGTAGGAGTGCGGGTGATATCTGAAAATGTATAGTTTATTAAATTCAAAATTTTGAAATGTGGAGTTTGTAAAAAGCCCCCATTTGTGTAGCAAAGAGGTAGAGAAGGTGTGAAAGCACCTCACAATTTGCAGAGGGTGTAATATAAAGAGGGAAATTTAGGGCACGGTGTAGGCATGGGCTGATCATTGCCTCTTGCGGCAAGATTTTGTATTACAGTTACTGAATGTTGCACCAAACTATAAAACAATATGCATTCTATCTTGATGAAAATGTAACTGTGAGATGTTTTGGCTAAAATTCTGTTACTGTAAAATATTGTTTTTTATAATGAATTGGGAAATGTATTTATGTTTTATTTTAACAGAAGTGCTCTATTTTAAAGTAATGCTGATTGTTGCCATACATTTCGGGATGTAGGCTAATTGATTTATTTTATTGCACTCCATGCCTATGACGCAAGTTGCCAGTAATTTAACCTTTAAATGTCTACAGTATTGTCAGTACAGTATTTTTTTTTGCTTTATTTTTTATGCAGCTTAAAAATAAAGATGGTTAATCTGAAAAAGAATCACGTCTGTCATTCTACAATCAGGGCACAGTTTTAGGAATCAAAGAGGTGATTTTCAGTGTGAAATGAATATCATTGACCAATAAAATGTCACCATCTGAAACCCAGTAATTGAAAACAAGGAATAACAGAATAGATTTATAGAAGTAAAGTAATAATAAATTAAATAGTAATTTAATTAAAAAGGAAGGCAGACTGCCACGTGCAGCGCCGCATTTGGATGTGTCTGAAGCTTGGAGCTTGACTTCCCTACGTTTCTCCTACAAATGGGCCTTGAGCTTGTTTGGAGGTTCTAGCAGGGGAGCGCAGCTACTGGTATACCGACGATGGTGCTCGTCCGCCGGGGGGAGCTCGTCCTCTTCCACCGAGCGCGGAGCATCGGGAGGGACACACATGGAGCGGTGAGGGAGGAAGGGGACACCCGCCTAGCCAGCCAGATCAGCCGAATCAACCCTAGCGATCGATGGGGTGACAGATGTCGCAGCCAGATCGCCCTCACATCCACTAAGAAACGTGTGCGCAGTAGCTATATATGGGGCTGCAATGTACCACGGTTCACAGTCAGGGTTTAATCTCCCATGCTCCTTTGCTCTGTATGATAATGAGAGACGCTGCTAGCCAATGAAAACCATGTGTGGAGCAACAGAGTGCACTCCTCCGTCCACCCTTCTATTAAATAAGGCTAGTGAACTTAATTTACCCTCTCTCTGAAGCGTTGTTTGGACATCGCAGAGGTTTGTGCAGCGTTCTCATAATTTCAATTTGAGACAGGTGTGTATTTTTGTGAATGCATCTGTTTTTTCTTTTCTTCTTTGCAGGATTTTTGCAGGATCTGGTGTATAAAACTATTTAAAACATGTCTGACAAAGTAGTTCTGTACTATTTCAATGGAAGGGGGAAAATGGAGTCAATCCGTTGGCTTCTGACGGTGGCAAATGTTGAGGTAAGGTTTTTTTATGCTTAATGGGGGAAAAAAAGCCTTGATACTTATAGGAAAGTGTTCATTTCTTCTTCTTTTTTTTTTTTTTTTAATAGTTTGAAGAGGTTTTCCTTACAACCCGCGATCAGTATCTGAAACTTCTCGATGGTAAGCCCAACTCAGACAGACTGCGACTTCAACACTACTTTTTGATACAGAGTTCATCTTATTATGCAACAGTATGAATGACTCAGCATTTATGGACAACGCCACTCCAGTTTCATTGTCAAGCAGTGTTTTTTTCATGTTCTTCACAGATGGAGCGCTCATGTTTCAACAGGTTCCTTTAGTTGAAATGGACGGTATGAAACTTGTTCAAACTAAGGCGATATTGCAATACATAGGAGAGAAGTACAATCTTCATGGGAAAAATCCTAAAGAGAAAGTCATGTATGCAGCTGCAGCATATTATAACATTGGTACTTTTCTGTTTTAAACTCGGCTCTTTATTTTGTAGGGTCAACATGTATGCAGAGGGATTAATGGACCTTATGGAAATGATGATGACCCTGCCATTTTCTGCAGACCCCTCCGCAAAACTTAAAACAATTGAAACCAAGTCTAATGAGCGTTACCTGCCTGTATTTGAAAAGGTTGTGTGTCAAATTATAATCCACTAAAATGATAAGAAAACAAGAAAAAAGCATATGCAACAAATTACACCACTGTCCAAGTGGAGAAATACTATAATGCTTCAAAAGTATTATGCACTGAGTGACTACATTATATCTGATTAAATGTACAATTTAAACTCCTAGGCACTGTCAGGACAGGTCTACTTGGTTGGAAACAAACTAACGTGTGCTGATGTGCTGCTGCTGGAATGCATACTGATGCTGGAGGAGAAATTTCCACAAATCCTCTCCAACTTCTCAAACATTAAGGTGAATAAAGTAAACATTTAGCACAATGTACCCAAATGAAAGTTCAACATATTCATGTACATCTGTTTCAGGCTTTTCAGGGGAGGATGACCAAAATTGAAGCAGTTCACAAGTTTCTGCAGCCTGGCAGTCAGAGGAAACCACAACCTGATGAAAACTATGTGAAGACTGTTATGGAAGTGTTTGCTCTCCCCAAGTTACCATTGTTGTAAACATATCAAACGTTGAAAAAATTGTTACTAACGTCATAGCTAGTTCACTGTCATTCACCATCAAGACATTCAATCATTATATGCTTTGTAAATGTAAATAAAAAGAAAGCATAGTAAAACAGTTGTTTCATCAGTGTCCACTGTCTTTATATAAAAGTTATTTATTTAAAATGAATGTGCTTCAAATATTAAACAATATCAAATTATTATGATTGAAAAAAAAAAAAAGTCTATAGAAAGCTTTCACTGCATGTGTCAGCTCTTGGTCATCAGGTTTACTTAAGGTCAAGGAAATGCTTTTGGAGGAATGGTTTCTTTTTATCAAAATTGTCTGAACATATTAGATAGCCTTCACCGAAGTCCTTTTCTGGTCATATGATGATATTCAATTCAATTCAATTCATTTATTTTTGTAACGCCCAAAATCACAACAACAGTTGTCTCGAAGGGCTTCGATTGCTATGAAGTAGCAATCGAAACACCATGAATAAACTGTAAAAGAAGACACAGAATTGATTATTAATTTTTATATCTGCAGCTTTGTTGTACATTATAGTGTGAGAGTCTGACCTGAACCCTGCCATGACACCAGCAGGCAGTAATTTCCGTGATTTCTTGTATCTCATTCCCATCACGATCGAGAGAAGCCCAGATGACACTGAAACAAAGTTCAAATAAATAGTTATTTGGGTTTTTATGTTAGTTTTTGGTTAATTTTTAACAGGTTTTATTAACCTAGTAAAATCTTGATATCCTTGGGGTCATTAGAGATGTTGTAAGCACCATATGCTGACAGTCCACCAAACACCAGACCAGCCATCAGGGACATGACACTCCCTACACATGAGAGAGGAGGTTAAAGATTTGGATAAACACAAGTGAACTATTACGTTATAGGTCACACTGGCACCTTTTCTTTTGTATCCCATAAAACCTCCAAAGGCAATGGCTGCGGCATAGCTGAATCCTATCCAGTCCACTGCCATCATTAAGTCTTAAAGAGAAAAATCAATCAAAAACTTGAAATAAATGAGTGTTCGTTAGTTAGGCATTGGCTACGCAGAAATGAAAACTGTCTCTAGTCGTCGCTGTTGTAAACTAGCTCTACAATGGGCTAAAGGGCATGACAGCGGTAAGATTACATTATATTGAACACTTTACATTATCCCTTCCCTTTTGTGATCATTCATGTAATTGCTTACTTCTGTGCAGAGTAGCAGCCGCGGTTAAAATTGTGAGCAATCAACAACTCCCCACAGATTTTAGTCACTTCCTGGTTATTGACGCATGCGCAGTCACCTAACACCTGATTGGTCGCTTGGTTGCCTGGAAACCACAAGCTTATCAAAATATACTGTGAATGATTGTAGTAGTAGTGGCAGCACAACGGAGAACTTGTGCAATGTTGTCTGGCCAGGCTCTATGATGTTTTGTTAACATCTTAACCAAAGCATTTATAATTTTCCAGTAAGACGAGGATGGTAAGAGGCCTCTAATGTGCTGGTATAACAGGGATCGCTTAAAGAAAAAGGTCGGGAATCATTTCATTATATTGAATTTCAACAGGTGACATCAAAACTCTACAAATATTTAATTCAGATCTGGCAGGCCGACATCTTCACATCTTAAATGGAAAAAAATAAATCAAGAAAAACAGCAGTCCCCCCAAAAAACACTTTATTTTAATAAGACACCCAAATGTCCACTTGTCCCAAATTGAACCAGAAAGTTAGAGCCAATGGATTATTTGAACAAAATAAGCCACTATAAAGCGCTCTGCAGCTCGGGCTGTGTCTACATGCAGCCACCAGGCGGACTGTGGTCTTCTGAGTAGACTGAGGACAGACTCCTCCAAAGAGAAGGCACACATTTCCAGCAGTTGGCATTATACAGTCAGTCTGCAGTGTCCTGATGAGTTACAGTCAGATCTTGTGTTAAAAATGCCTATAAAATGTCTTACACAAGTATAATTTTTAAAGTGAGGTATTGTAGCGAGATGTAAAAACTGACATCCATTTTACAAGAAGAAAACAAATAAGTCTAAACTCTACAGGACAAGACCAATGTAAAGTGACTTGTGGAAAAAGTAAACAAGAATGGACAAGTGCATAATACAATACAATGACAAATACACATGGCTTTGAGTGCACAGAAACCTGCGACATACTGTTTACATGGCTTTGTCAGATAGGTAGATACTATTTCATGAGCGACATTACAAATAATGAATGCATACAACAGGTTTCCATCTGTACCAACACATACATATAAAAATGCATAAAAACAAAACTACTTAATGCAAATGGCAATATAAGCATGTAAAAATAATGTGGCATACACTCCCATGTTTTGGCAATGATTCGTGATTTAAAGTAAAGCTTCTTTATGTATAACGTGCTTTCCTCAATAAAAGTTCAATCACAGTGGGTTAAAAACACACAGCTGGGCAGCTCACCACTAGTGGCAGACACTGTTAAATAACACACAGCAAATGAGCAAATTACTTTTTACATTAGACAGGAAGTAATTTTTTTGGTAAACATAGCAGCTGGTGCCATTTCATGAACTTTTACAGAGGAGGGCAAGTCACACTTCAGTTTAAAAATGGGGAAGAATCAAAAGGTGCAATGTTTGGCTTTTAGTGACATCTCAAAATGACATCCTTCTGGATTATCTATGGGTCAAATATATATGACTTAAAGTCTCTCAATCAAATATCTTATAAAACTAACACATTCCACCTTTAATAAAGCAAAGTGCATAATTCTTGTGACAAACAAGAACAAAACATGGACAACTGATATCGATAAGTCAGTGCACTTAATTTGTGATACATTAAGAATAGGCTGGTGTGTTTTACGTGTCAGACAAACGCTGACCAGGATTAGAACATCTGTTGTTGAGAGTACTTGGCACCCTTTTACTTTAATAAATGTGGCCTATTATAACTATCAATATTTTTGTCACTTATTAACGATTAATGACAATGAAGGCATGCAGTATATATATTATTGATAAGGGGTCACTAATAAGTAGATACATTAAATACTGAGTTTAGAGGGGCCATCTTTAAGGACACAAAAGAGTTTCTTTAAACCTGCATTGTTGCAGAGAACAGTTAGTAGAAAAACGCTGGGACAGTGTTTCATCACTGTGCCACTCCACAGCTGTACTATACCTTGTGTTCTGATACAGAAAAATGGCACCATCTTCTGCTCTTTTGTGCGTGAATATGTGAGCCACTGCTGCTGAACCTTTTGTTAGGGAAACACATTGACCCAGAGCCATCCGAGCAGTGTCCCGTACACCCAGGTCCTCACATACACCCTCCTGCCTCCCTCTGTCAGCAGTAAAGGCAGCGTCAGTGCTCCCAGAATCATCACTGATGGGACTGTTTTAGAAAGGCTCAGAGGGGACAGTCTGCCCTCTCCTGGAAACTTGCATATTTTGTCTGCATCCTTCGATTCATAGAAATCAGTCAGCAACCTTGAGAAACAGAAATCAGAGTTTGCTTTTTTATAAAATATTACATGATCAGTTATTTGGGGAAAAAAGTTTACCTGAACAAATGATTAGCATTAATGTGTTCTAGTGTGGTTATGGGACAGACTAGTTTCAGATTTCAGAGGCACGTACTGTATCATCTATAAACCACCATGAATCATTCCCCCAGCCTCTTACCGGTCCTTGAGCTCAAAGCGCTGGTGTAGCCACCTGCGGAAAAACATGGGCTCTGGAGGAATTTCCTTTATGTCCACGCGCTCGAAGTGAATGTGAACACGGGGACATTCTTTACACAGGAATTCTGTCAAACATAAAAAAATAAAAGACTAAACAAAAACAGGAAGAGCCTTTCAGTAAATCAGCACGTAGGGTAAGACTTTACATCAACATAGGTGACAATGACAAAGTGCAACTCACCAATTTATGAACTCATCAAACGATCAGCAAATCAGGTCATGATCAATTACAACAGACGATTGTTAATGTGCTTTACTAAATAATGTAATAAATAATTTTTATGAAGTATTATTTAATAACCATATTTGCAAGCAAAGTCATGGGTTAACTTTTCAGTGATTTAATAATTCAGCCAGTCTAAAACAGAACAGTGCATGGTTATAATAGTGGAGAGTAAATTAACAATCTAAAAGCTTCAGCCCTGCTTTTCCGCTATCGACATTATAATGCAGTGTTGTATGAAAAAGTTACTTGGATTTTATTTCTAGTACAATACTGATGGATATTTTGGTAAAAGAAAAGGCCCATTGTGCTCAGACAGAAAAACTTGTGGGACAAAGTTAATACACAATTTATATACCTGTCTTAAATTATTATTATTAATCTATTATTAACACCCAATAATAATGTTCATTTTACAGTTAAAGGAGTACTATGGAACTTTTCTGGCAGAGGGTTAGTGCCTGCAATGCTCTCCAAAGAAAATAAAAATAAAAAATAAAAAATCACTAGAAAAACAACAAAATGCATTCTTACTGTGAGCTTGGTGGTCTGACCTGTAACTTTGTCTAGTGTCATTACCTGCTTGTCTTCATGGAGATGGACAAGTATAATTGTATATTCAGACTGTGAAACATTTCCAGCAAAGCAATCTCCATGGTGGCGGACCCTCAACCATAAAAGTTAGTCTACTATCAAGCTTTGAGCTGTATGACATTGAAGTAAATTACCAAAGACGTTATTGTCAACAGTACAGGAAGTGCGTGATAGAAGAATGCTTTTTGTTTTCATGAAAACACATGGATGTGTCTCACAAGAAACGGGATGTTTTCTTTTCCTGTTCAAAAACGTGTTTATTGACCCAGGAACACGAAAGAATTAAATAAACACCTAAAAAAACAGTCAATCTACAGGATGGGAACACTGTTGATTGGTGACGTTTGTTTTTGTTTATAATTGTTTTTATTTCTGGGAATAACAAACCTAGAAATAAGTTGTCGGTCATGGACATTTGTTTTATTAGAGAATTTAGTGATTTAGTTAATATCCACCTAAAGAGAAGGTTAATAATTGTGTTAGCAGCCTCAGATTTACCTGGCATGGATGGAGCGGGTTTTCTGTGGCTGTTCCTGTTCAGAGTGCCCTCATAGGCCACAGTGATGTCATACACCGCGTCCAGATGGCCCTGCATTGCCTCTAAAGCCACACGCGATGCCTTCATGCGCGGGGTCAGCGTGTGTTTGAGAACCGCAAATCCTTTGAGCAAAAGAAAAACAGCTCCGTTTAGTCCATGGTCAAACTTAAAAACGAGTCTCTAAAAAGGATGGCATCAAAATCAAAAGAAATTGTAAAAGCATGAACTGATAGAATCGAAGTGCAAGGTTTCAAAAGGGTGATCAATAATGACAAAAAGGTTATTCCGATGACCATCAGTCAGATATTTTGGCAATCCATAAAAAAGTACTAAACTGTGTCTGTAAACAGACTAAAAATTCAAGAAATAACACTGATATTCCTCCATAATCTCTTCAAAGCATATTCACAGTATTTTTTCTATAAATTTCCAACCTTTATTGCTCACTATATTATAAGTTTCCTAATTCAAGTCAAAAACATTTAGGTTCCAGTGTTATTTATAAAATACTGTAAATCTAGAGTGCTTGGGAAAAAAAAGAAGTCATCAGTTAAAGCAGCACAACAAATGATAAATGAATGTTGTGATGCATGCTAGGGCCAGATCTCTCAGTCTGGTGCCTCTGAACCACTGCTGCCACTAATACCTCACTAATAACAGATAATGTCATGAGCGCATAATTCCTCCTCGTGATTTATTTGGATTAATGGGGGAAGGTGATATTTGGAGCTCCGGAGAGAAGCTTAATCCCTGCAAAGAGAAGGTTTGTGAGTCCACTTAACTACATAAAACTATTTAAATAAAATTATAGTTAAAAATTGGAAGTGAAGCAAAAGATAATTTAACATCTGTCTTTTATTTGTTTATTTAAATGAATCAGTGCATATTAATTAACTATCTACCCATGTAAATATGACAGATTTAGCCATAGTGGCTAATTTCCATCTATAGTCCCATGGAAGATTGATCTTAAAACAAACAGCAACAAAACA
Organism: Periophthalmus magnuspinnatus; assembly: GCF_009829125.3. Classification (NCBI taxonomy): domain Eukaryota; kingdom Metazoa; phylum Chordata; class Actinopteri; order Gobiiformes; family Gobiidae; genus Periophthalmus; species Periophthalmus magnuspinnatus. The sequence goes on from NC_047140.1 coordinate 26,400,108, forward strand.
AAAGCACAAAATGTTAAGTAAACATAAAGGATAAGTTGGTAAACATTAGATGTTTTGCGGTTAAAGATTAAAGGGAGTAAAATGCCAGTACCTTCTTTTTGAGCAAAAGCCTGGCTGTCAGCGATAACACTCCTGAGCTCCGGATTATAGCGAGTTCCTTCTGGGAAGATGACAAGGTACATCTGTAGAAGTAGAAGTAAAACTCAGTTTTAAAAAGAAATGTAGGTATTTTTTTACAACCAAATAAATTGTCAACATCTACACACCATGATCCAATTAACATAAAAAACAGTCTAAACATTTCACCATACAAGTTATTTTTTTGCAATTGATCAATATTATTACAGCTCAAGAGCATTAGTGAAAGTGCTTCAGCAGATTTCCCTAATGTACTTTTGTAACGGCTGAGTGCATGAGCCAAGCATCACAGCAGACAGCAAGAGAACAAGTGCAATGCTCTGACAATGCAAAGACAAATGCTTATTCATCTGTTACCTAGTTAAGCTATGCATAAGTAGTATCTTTTCTATTGTGAATAATGGCAACAAATCAAACCTACCGGTGCTCCAGCTTCAGTTTGTCTCTGCAGCTTCTTCTTCATGGCCTTCTCGTTGAACTTTGAGCTGCGTTTGACATAGATTCCCCCATGCTAAAAACGTAGGACAAGTAAATAACATTACAATGCACATATTAAATTTGACTATTTAATCTTTATACAGCTGAATTACCTGAGAGAAATACCAGCCGTACAGTGGAAGCCACTTGAGTCCATCTTTGAGAACATACCGAACATGACCAAGCGCACTCTGCCTGATTGCCAACATGTCAGCAATGATCCAGTCAGCTTTGATCAAGAGCATTAAGAGGACTTTAGAAATAATACTTCAAACTCATACACACACTTTTGGATACTTCAATTTACCTGTACATTGATGGTTGGAAAGGTAAATCACATTTTCTTTTTTCTTTGGTATATCTCCATACACAATTATCTACAACAGAGAAGGTATTTAATAGTGGTTATACAAGGCAATACATTTTTAATTTTTACAAATAAAACTCTGATAACTCGTATATTTCACAATCTAACGTACTATATGGGCTTAATGCAAGGAGTGGTGCAAAAGAATGAAACATATCTGGTTTCAGGACGTGTCAAACAAGACTGCACACCGAAGGCAACTGTGCATTTTCTAATTTCCTACTTTTACTTTTTTTGCTACTTGCTTAGAGTTATTTGTGAAGATCTGTACTGTTAGATAGGTTAGATGCTTACCTCTACTCCTGTGTAGTTTTCAAAGAAGAACAGGACCATACTCTGATAAATACAATATAGGCGGTCATCTAAGGTGTGATAGACTCTGGTAGGTAGGACCGTGGAGAGAAGGCGCCAGACACCCCATGATAGCAGATAGGCTGGAGCTGTCCCCAGCATGATAGTAGCTGGAAACCAGTACCGCAAAGAGTACGTGTGCACGACCAGAGAGAGCAGCATGTTCCCAAGCACAGCAGCCCTGATCTAAAGAATCCAGGATTAATCTGCTAGTCTACACTTTGCAACACTGCAATCAATTCTGGACAGCGAGTCCTATCTGCACCACACCGCACCTGGCCTATTTTCAGCACAAATACCCCTATAAGTCAGCATCTAAGTAAAAAAAAAAAGCTGCAGTAGCAGATCGAGCTAACCGGCTAATGCTAATTTTAACCTTGTGAACAGATGCAGATAGACAGAGTCTTAAGTCTTACATACACACACGGAGTCGCACAAGATTTTCCTTACGCTACCTGAAGTAAGTTATCGGGTTAACAAAAACAAAACAGTTTAACCCATACGAGGTATATCAAATTCAACTTGGAAAAGTGCTTTAGCATAAAATGTGTCCGCGAAAAGTTAGTTGCATAAATGCTTCTTCTTTAAACAATAGGTTTCCTTTGAGAAAGCTTCAGTATATAAATCCAAACCCCTCCATTGTTGTTAGGGCAAAACAGAAATTAAAGTCTTCGTACTGCATCTAGGTCTAGATAAACTAGTTCTACCTCAGTGAAATGTCACACACGCCTCCTCCGTGCAGCCTCTGCAGACACACACCAACATGGACGCTCCCCATTGGCCGCGTGACGCAACAGGACAAAGCCAATGGGAGCGCATCACGTGCAACCACTACTACTGCTCATCAATAGAGATGAGTATGAATAACATTTAATAAACAAAGTGATCATACCAATGTCAGAAATTAAAAAGTTTTATTTGCACTAGCCTTTCGCCCGCAGGTCAGTGGTATACAATGCACATAAAAAGCAGGTATGTGCATAAAAGCACACAAAAGCAATAATTTCAGATTTCATATTTATCATTATTGTTTAAAATGATTGTTACGACCCAGCTCGTCTTGGGTAAGGGAAGTAACAAAAAAACAAGATTTAAAAAAATGTGGTTTTAAAGAGACAAAGTAACAAAAAAGTGGACTAAAATATTTACATAAATGTGCAAAACAAGAGAACCTAAACTAAGAAATCAAACACAAATAACAAGTTTTGTGTCTTGGAAATCACGTAGGCCTATTAAAACGGGTGACAAAACTAAGGGACACATAACCACAAGTTTCCCAAAACAAAACACGAGTCACACAGCCTACAAATGGAATCAAGTGATTAAATAAAAAGACACAAAACTAAACTAGCACACAAAGTTAGACACAAAGACAAAAAATTAACTAACAAAATAAATTGAGACACATACAGAATGGCATAGTGAGCAGGTGTGCTAAATCTCCTTAAATGGGGGGAGGCGGTGCAGCAGGTGAGCCACAGGATTGGGCAGGTGGGAAAATGGTCCAATCCGCATTGAGGGCTCACACAGCCAGCATTACATGGGGAAAAGGGAGAGATTCAAACACACACAAAACATAGGACTGATACGATAAAATGGGAAGAGCATAAGGCCTGGAGCCGTAACAATGAGAAATAACCTAAATTCACTTAATATGGAAGGTGACTCTGTTACACTAATCAATTTGACTGTAGAGTAATCTCAACTGTCACCCATTTAAACCAGTATGACAGCTCAGACTGTAGCGCTGTCACAGCATTTGGCTCAAAGGCAATAGAGATGTCTCCAAAAATACTACAGTTCAATGAGGTCAACAGATTCATCAGAGTAGGCAGAAACATATTTGAGAGTAGATAATTTTTTATTGATACTGCAGCAGTATAAACTACATTCAATAGTAAAAGTCAAATTAAACATAAAAAGAATGAGCGTTAAGGCAATATTTTCACAGTGATATTTAAAGTTGTTTTCTAACACATCATAGTTCTGAGATGGAGCAGGTTCCTATGGTAACAAAATGCTAAACAAATTAAATGTTTTCCATTTTTTATTAGGGATGCACCGATCCAGCTTTTTCCATTTCAATGCCAATTTCAATACTATGGCTTTAAGTATCTGCCAATACCCAATATCAACCGAAAGTTCAAACATTATGTGACTTTCTTGGCCAATTATGACCACTAAATAGTCCTACTACATTAGTTTATATGTCCAACCAGAATATCAGATGAACAATATTTGGAAACCGATATCCAATCTAGCAAATTTTTCAGTACCGTCACCGATATCCAATACAAGTATCAGATCGGTGCATCCTTACTTTTTGATAAAATCCCTGAAGGTAAGCACCAGCCCTCTTATTCACATTCACTCTTTTAATCCAAAGTGTAGTCATCGTAAGGCAGCACCTTCAAATGAGTGATGCTGTCTGTAATACAAACAAATATGAGACAAATCAGAAGAATGCTAATGATTTCATTAATATTTCTGTGTCCAGCAGTGTTTCCTGGAGTTTTCCAATAAGACTATGGCGGCTAGTTAATGGAACTGTTCAATTTATTTTAGCAGTAAAAAAATTACTTTTGGTGAAAAATATTCTAAAATAAAGCTTTTATTCAATTATATTTGAATTGAACAGAAATACATTGAGAAACACACATTGTGAGGGGGCTTGCCTCTCCCAGAGACATTTTGCAAGGTATTTCTTAGCACTAAAAATACCTATAATGAAATTAGTGTTACATAGCAGGGCTTTATTGGCTTAAATGTTACACAGCTGTTTTAATTATTTTGTAAAACAGAATAGTTACGATATGATGATGCAAAAAGCTGCATCTGTTTCACTGCTAGCAGTTTTTATTTCAACCCAAAGTGGGTAATATACTTTAGTAAAAGCCTAGCTCAAAATCTAGAGATGGGTTCTTGCTCCTGACAGGTTTCCCCAGGAGCACTGAAGGGTCAAATGTAGAGGGCAACTTTGTGTACCTTAATTTGTTATTTTTGTACTGTACAAAATGGGGGCATTATAGTCGATATCAATAGGGAAATGCTAGTGAAGTTCTTACCAAGCACCCACTGCTCTGACAGCACCCTGCTCCCCTCAGGCGTCCTGCCGCTGTACCTCCCGATGCAGAGGCCGGCCTGGCGCACGGTTCTGCACACGGTTCCTCCGCAGAGTTGGATGAGCTCAATGAGGCTCTGAGGGGGCGGCCGGGAGAGCTGGGACACAAACATGACGGGCTGGTCCTGGAACAGGTCCTGCTGATGCTCCCCTGCTGACAAGTGTCTCTGGAGTCTGCAGATCTAAAGGGATACAGAGAGGTGAGAGACAGAGAGGGTGTGAGAGAGAGAGAAACAGAGAGAGAGACAGAGAGGGTGAAAGAGAGAGAGAAACAGAGAGAGAGACAGAGAGGGTGAAAGAGAGAGCGAGCAGGGGGACAGAGAGAGAGGGTGAGAGACAGAGATGTGAGAGAGAGAGCATGTAAGAGAAAGAATGAGAGTATGAGGGAGCGAGAGAAAGGGGCGGCAGAGAGACAGAGGGTGAGAGAGAGAGGGTGTGAGATATATATAGAGAGAGGGAGAGAGAGAGAGACACAGAGCGATAGAGGGTGTGAGTGAAGGTGCGAGAGAGAGCAAGGGGGTTGAGAGAGAGCAACGGAGGGGTTGAGAGAGAGCGAGGGGAGCCAGAGAAGCAAAGAGGGTGACAGAGAGAGAGAGAGAGAAAGATTGAGAGGGTGAGGGTCAAGAAACAGAAAGGAAAAGGAGGACAGACAAAGAAAGGAAAGAGAAGCAAGAGAGGGGAAAGAGAAAGCAAAGTGAGAGACCGAGAGGAGAGATAGGAAGAAATAGAGAGAGAAAGTAAAGTGGCAGCGGGGGTGAGGGGTTGTCCATCACATCTGGATGGTTCAGCACTGCTCTGAGGCACAGGTGTTTTCAATTACACGGGTTAATTAGAGACTTTCCAACAGGTGGAGACTGGAGTTATTCTTGTCATTTCAGACTAGAACAGCTTTATTTGCACTGTCTTATTTTCAAATCAGGTTTGGTCCTGTTCCTCTGTAATTTTTGTCTGGCAGCTCTAAACTCTGCATCCTTACATTATCCATTCAATGTGACTTTATCTACAAAACACCTACAAGAGCCGTATTTGTGATGGACTCATTTTTAATCTCATAATTAGTCATTTTTAATATTTTATCTCATCCAAACTTGTCAATAAAATCATAAGACACATCACTTCCGTCTGTCTAAAAAAATCTAAAAAATGTAGAAAATGAATTATCCAACAACAATAGACCAACAAAGAATCACCGCAAGTAATTTTTAAAACATTGAATTACAGGAAACTGCAGAGAGTCAGTCCATTCAGATGGATTTTACAAGTTCAGAAACAAGGTCATGTTGTTCTTTTAGCGGCAAACAAAATAAACTAAGAACACGGCCATTTGCTTGTCTGATGATGTTGATTTAAAGGTGCACTATGTAACTTTTCGATAAGGGTCTGAAACCTTATTGTCTCCATGGATACGCAGGCAACGGCATGAGGCAAAGTTGTTGTTTTTTTTAATGTATTTTTTCCAACAATAACAACACCTGTAACTGAATAGGTACAAGGTAGAGAAGTTTCATACAATGGAACATTTCAGGCAAAACAACATATCCATGAGACGAGCAGGTGACAGACTATTCCACCAGAAATGTTTCATAGTGCAACTTTAACAGTAGTAGACTTATTGTTATTCATTGAAACTAGAGGCAGCAGTGTGAACTCTTGACAGCACAGGAAAACAAATAAAGATTTGTGTAATTCTGAGATTGAATGAATCAACACAGGGCTCCCGGAGGTGAAATGTTTAAACAGATTATAAATACACCTCTCCTTCCTTTGAAAAACACTACAACGAGAACCTCTTTTGTAATTCATCTTAAATATGTTCATTTTCCTTTTAGAGAAACATATTACATCAGCCGGCTTCCTACTATTCTACTGTACAATACAAATAGGTTATAGCAAAACATGAGGCATTTCTGTCCTTCAAAAACAATTAGACAACAATAAGATTTATAGGTAACACTTTATAATGACTACATTTGAGAGCAGGTATCTTTCTACTCCACTACATTTTTTAATCGGACTGAAAAAAGTAAGTTTTTTTTTTAATACAGTTTGAGACCTAATGAAAAGGGTGACAGATTTATTTTTAAAATGTTCATAATTTGAGCAAACAAAAATATACAAATAAAACAGCTAGAAAAAAATGATTCAGTTCTGTTCTGTTGAATACAATTAAGCACAAAGCTTTATCAAAATCACTACATTTGAAGCTTCATAAGACCTAAAAATCTGTGTATTTTTTACTCTTTATTTTTAAACAGGTACTTTAACTTAAGTAGATTGTTTAAAGTGATACTTTTATTTTTACTTGATTATTGTTTTGCTCTGGTATCTGTATTTTACTTAACAGAATTCAGAACTTCTTCCACCACTGGTAATTAGCCATAACAAATTCATAATGGTCTAATAATGTTTAGTGACTACAACATGGATAGGGTTTAACTGTAACTCCTAAAAGTAGTTACTAAGCCTGAAATATTTTTAATAAGTATTTGTTCATTGTGAATCATGTCTTTGTTCATGCTTTATTAATGCTAATTATAGTATAGTTATTACAAAGTGTAAGTGAATAATTTTCTCTTACATACATAAAGTTGTTCAAAATGTGTGAAATTATAAAACAAATAATCCTACAGCACATAAATTATATCCATGGTGATTTTTCTTGGACTGTGCTGCTGAAAAAGTGTTTGTGCGTACGCCGGGAAATCGTGAATGAGCCGCTTACTATCCCTGAGAGTACTGGAGGTGGACAGCTGCATCCTGAGTCCAGTTTAATGTGACGCGGACAAAAGTGGCTGGTGGAGGATATAACAAAGCAGTGTATGTCATGTGTGTGCTTCTGTGTGTGTTTTTTGTTATGTTGCGCGAGTGTGTGAGAGAATTCTCCACTTCGTTGACCGGCCACAGAGGGGGCGTGGTTGGGACAGTGCTCTGGCTAATCAGAAAGGGGCGCTGGGCAGCTCTACAAAGTGTCTGGACTGGGACTTGATGAAAGGCTCATACTTGCAGCCTGGCACCGGTCAAACTAAAGGGAACTGCTACTTCCAAATCCTCACTCTACTACTGAGCACACATAAAAAGGCCAGGGAACTTTGATTTACCTTGGGACAGAACTACAAACACTTTCTTCTTTCCAAATTGACAGAAGAAAGACTAAAATGTTAGTCATAAATGTGCTGACTTTAAGTGTGTGCGTGACCATAGGATCCTGCTATAACGGTTTAGATGGTAACATGGGTAAGAGGCAGTATCAAATCCAGAACGGGCAGTGCAGCTACACCTTTCTCCTCCCTGAGCAGGACAACTGTCAGAGCAGCTTCAGTGACCCGGTGCAGAGGGATGGGCCCATGGACGAAGACGACTCCTCACAAAGACTGCAGCAACTGGAGAGCATCATGGAGAACAACACACAGTGGCTGCTCAAGGTAAACAGATCAAGTGTCACATTATCATTATATCGCTCTGCTGTTAACTTGACAACTTTGTAACAATACAATCAAAGTGTGAGAGTAATTTCTTTAAATTTCAAACAAAAACAGGACAAGTGTATGGCAAAGGAAAGATTCTTTTCATGACATTTAAGCAAAAGCCCAATAAAGCAGTGCATTAAATGTGATTTTGTGTAGTTTAGGGCTAATTGCCCCATTCAATTTAGATCTCTCATTATGGCAATAAAAATACAAACTTGGGTGTTTTTGCCTAATTCTTGCAACAACTGCAACCAGGGGCCAGTAATAATACAAAAGTCAACTCAAGACTCATTGGCAACTTCAAACTACTGGATCAAACTCAATTTTGACTAATTGCACAGGCCTAAATTAAATAAATTTCCTAAAATGTGACAATTTATCAAAACTCTGTCTTCTACACTGATGAAACTAGTTTAAACAAGTATCAAACCCAAAAATATGTCAAGGGCATTTTCTGCACAAAAGGAGCCAATAGTTTAGTTGAGTGACAAAGGCAGTCACAGGTGTGTGCCAGTGGGATGCAGAGCTCCCTTTCACTCACACTTTAGTCAAAAAGGAGCTGAACAGCAGCTTTTGTTGCAGCCATGTCTCCACCATCTCCTCCTCCTCCTGAGTCTGAGTAATGAGCAAACTCCAAGAGACAGACAGAGCAAAGCTGGTCCCACGGCGCGATCGCTCATTTCTTTTGGCACTCGGCTTCATCACAGAGGGACTCAGAGGGCACTTTCTCAGACACTCTTCATGATCCTGCCACCACTTCTCTCAACACAAAACTCAAGACAAAAATAAGTGCGGCTTCACAAATCAAAGCCTTTTCAAAAATATAAAGTGGACATTTTTCTAAGGCCAATAAAAACAGTCTGGTTTTAGAAATCTTTAATTATCAAAAGGAAAAAAATAAGAAGTTCAGGATAAGTGTAACATCATAATAAGTTTTTATACGGACCACAGTATGAAATAGGACTGTGCAATTAAATTTGCTTGAGATCAAGATTTAGTTGGTTATATGCTGGTTCTTTTCAATCAAGAGGTCTACCATCAATCCCCTGTCAGTAAGAGTATGTGGGTTGAAATGGAGTTCAGTCTTTGGAAGTAAACTACTGAATGATGAAACCCGAAATCTATGAGGGGAGTTCAAACAAACTCCACACAGAAAAGCCACAGCCGGCCCAGGGAATTCAAACCTGGACCTTCTTGCTGAGAGGTGACAATGCTAGTCACGCTTTACACTACATTTTGTGTCAAATGGCACTGATAACATCTACATTGTTTGTGTTTGTAAAATTAAGTTTGAAAGACATTTTAATTTGTTTTTAATAAGACAAAATATAAACAAGAAATCAAATAAAAAATAAACTGAATATCATGATCAGTCAGTATGAGAAAAGAAATTACCCAAAATGCCAAGTATAAAACATAAAATATAGAACTGTCCCTATGAGCCAGATGTTTTAAATGGACTTGCGTAGTTATTTGTTTTGTTTGTTTTTGTTTGTATTTTCTGTATTTTAAACAGGGAACCCATGAAAAGGAGAGTCTGCGTAATCTCATTAGTGTCTCCCTGTGTATATAAAAATAAATTAAATGAAAGATGCGTGAGAATGTAGAAAAAATATTTAAAGGGAGCAAGAAAGATTAAAGATTAAATTGAAAAGGTCAACAACAAGAAGAAAGGCCAAAAATAGTGAGTCAACAGGACAACCTCCCAAACATCTATTAATTGTTCAAACACAAACAAACAGGAAGACCACAAACACAAGCCGTAATCACAATAGTTGATCAAACATGCTATGAGAAAAATCATGACGTTTTGAAAAGCCTCTCATGAACCACCGAATGCCCTCCCAAGGTCCCACAGATGACCGCGATAATTGGACTGTGTCCGTGGCCGCGTCACAGTGTCATGGAGGATGTAACTCCTCACTCATCAGTTCATCCTGTTTACGAGGCATGTGACCTGATTGCCTCTCAGGAACACCTCCAAGACGGAAATACCTTAATGACAAGTGTAGGCTTCAATCGTTTCATTCAAAAAAGGTGCATGAGATAGACCACAATCTCTATATGAATCAGCCATCCATGGATTTCACAATGATGAAAAGTTGAAAACTGTTGCTTACTATACTTACTATATTTACGTATCATTCCATATATTACAGATAGAATAATCATTTTGGGGGGGGTCAATATTTATCTTGTGTACTTTTTCTTTGCGCTAGTGGAAAATCTTTGGTTATTTTTTCTACAGTATGATAATATTTGAACTGAAGAAGGTTGAAGTTCAAACTAAAATTATAAACCAATTACTTTAGTGTTGCATTCTGCCATTTATTTATTGCAGCTCATGTTTTTTTAACCCTATACATGCACATTTAGAATATCTTTTGGGTGAAAATTCTTCTTTATGGTTTGGTTTCAATATTATTGCTTATCATCTATATTTGCTTCAGCAATATATTGCACTTCAAAATGTGTTATTGTGACAGGCCTAACTGTTGCCATAGCAATTAATGTTTCAAAATAATTATATTTTTTGAATGGCCAACTCTCCTCAAAATGGCACCTTATAACAGGAAGCTGAAAAGCCATGAATAGGGCTGAGCAATATGGAAAAAGATGTATTTTTTTTTCCCCTTGTACAGATCAATCACAATGTATTATTTTTTTTCTTATTGAAAATCAATACGTCTCTTTTCAATTCACAAAAACAGTTAAAAACACTTATTTTGCCCAAGTCTGAACTCTTCTCCAAACCACATGTTATAATGACACGACTGGCTATAGACCTTTCAATTTAAAAAGTCCCAAGTTCAACATCAACAGTTTGAAATGACTGGACCTGAATTCAATTAAAATTTGAATAATTTGACAGCTCTAATCGCCAATGTTCTTTATGGATAAGTAGAACAAAGGACCACAGTGCAAAGTCACGTAAAGACTTAATTGATACAAGAACTACAGGTCTCTATGGTTACAACTAATAAATTGGAAAAGGACAGCAAGTTCTGACAATGTATCTCTCTGAGTAAGTTCATAAAGTCCATATAAATGTAATGAGTCACTAATAACTTATTGAGCTCCCCGGACAAGGACAAGTCTGGACACTGGTGAACTGTGTGATTTGTGTTTCAGTTGGAGAACTACATACAAGACAGTCTGAAACACGACGTGGTACAAATGCAACAGACGGCTGTCCAAAATCACACCGCCACAATGATAGAGATAGGAGCCAGCCTGCTGAGCCAGACAGTGGAGCAATCAAAGAAACTGACCAATGTAGAGACGCAGGTGAGTTGTTTTTTCTCTGCACAATGAAGAAAAGAAAATAATAGAAGCACAGAGCCAGGGGGAAATATAGGGCGCTGCACCTGTTAACACATAACAAGAGTTGTTTTTAAAGCATCGGGACAAAAATATTTTTAAAACCACTTTCATTCCGCCAAACGTCCTCCCTCTGTATTAAACAAATGGTAGTTTTAAAAACAGAAAGAAAAACAGGTTGTATGGTGTGAGTTTATTATTGTGGCTACACATCAGTGACCTTACGTGAGCCAACTGTACAGCATTTCCTGTTATTAGCACGGTCGTATTCCCACAGAAAGGGTCTATCAGTTTGTCACAATCACACATCCGTCTGTTCAAAGACATCACCAGCCCTGATACAGACACAAACCCAGGATCTATGTAAACAGCCGCTTTCTGCTGAGTTCAGTTCCTCCATGCGGCGAACTTTGAGGCAAGGTCCTCAACCTCTTGTTTTGTTTAATTCATTGGTCTTTATGGATTTAAACTTTCCCTCATTACAGTTTGTCTGGTCATTTTGAACTTTGTTGGACTTTCTGTTTGCAGTCTCTATACTGCCAATGGTGTTTATTTACAGTTTGGTTGAATGAATAGACTGCATGATGGGCACCAGGATCAGCCAAGTCAGAAGGATTATGCAAAAGTTTTCAATAGAATCCAAACTATGAAACTACGAACAACTGCTTGTCTGTACACATTCAAATAAGCAGTCAATTGTGCGTATTGGCATTGTGGCAGGTGCTCTGTGTGCCTATAGCAAACACCATTTTCTGTCAGCAAGACATTGGCAAAAAATATATTTAGTGCATTTTTTATCAACTCTTTATACAGTTTTGGGACAGTTTTCTTATTATTCATAGGCACCATTTTGAGTACCTTTTACCATTGAAACCGTTTTTGATTTGAATTGTTAATTTCTCTGGCAATGCAATGGTGCAAACTCATGACTATACAGAGGTCGGGACTGAACAAGAATAAAATTATCTTATTGACGAGACGTGTCAAACATCCACAGAGATGCATGAACAAAAACAGCCTGATAATATAGATTCAACAACCCTATAAGCTGCTAAGCAAACTGAAAATTCTTAGAATAATAAGCACAGGTATTGGGATTCAAATTTTGCATATTTTCTGAAACACAATTTTACCTCAACAACTACCTAAACAACTATTTTTGTTTTAGGTAATTAGTCAAACAACTCGACTCGAGAAGAAGCTACTTGAAAATGCGCTGTCAACCAGCAAGTTAGAAAAACAAGTTATAGTCCAAAGTAATGAGATAAACAAACTGAATGACAAGAACAGGTGAGATCATCCTCCTCAAGTTCATTTTAGCCCATAGAGAGAACACAGCCTTATTAACCAGGACTTGTTGTAGTTACCTAGAGAAGAGGGTGGAGGAGATGGAGGGGCAGAGGCAGGTGGAACTAAAGACTCTCCGTGAGGAGAAGCAGCAGTTGGAGGCTCTGCTCCTGAGACAAACTGCAGTGATTGGACAACTCCAACAACAGCTGATCAAAGTGTCCTCCAACAACACCGTGTTGCACAGCCAGCAGCAACAAGTCCTAGACTCTGTCAACAGCCTCATTCACTCCATCGCCATGGGAACACTATCTGGTGGGTATGACACATTCATATATAACCAATCAATCACAAAAATGATTTCATTTTAAAACACAACAACTAAATTATCTTCTGAATAATATGAGCCCCACAAAACCTTGAGCAAAGCCAATTGTAGCTACAAGATTAATTTTAACCAAATCGAAATTGCTATTAGACTGATCATAATTAGCAAATCACCAAGACTACAGTTATTTAAACAATGTATTTCCACTGCAAACAATAATATGCCCCATCTTATTATGTATTAAACACTCTAGTTTAGACAATGTTCTAAAATTCATGTGATTCTTTTATTACTTTAGCAGTTCTGATTTCAATTATGTGCATTCTACTAAAACAATCTCAATATCATTAACTCCAAAGACATTCTTGCAGAAACCAAAACAGCCATGATGAAAGATATTCCAACTACACATGTTGACTGTGCTGCTGTATTTAAGTCGGGCAATACTCAAAGTGGAGTCTACACTCTGACTCTCCCAGACTCAACACAAGAGGTTAAGGTGAGAACTATACAACATCTCTGTGTTTATATTCCAAAATGTGTCAGTATGAAAGACACCAGACACTACATCCATCTGCACAGCTCGATTTGTGGTTATGGTCAAACTGGAAATGCACAAAGAAAAAGCTTTAAGATCTTATTGCTTTGCCTCAAATATTCCATAAAATAGCATTGAATGTTTCAATCTTGCATTTATTAAATTACATGTGATTTGATCTTGCTTACAGTAAAAAACAAAAGCATTCATTTACTGAGTGGCGTTGCCTCTCCTTAGATCTGACCTGTAACTTGGCCTAGTGGTGCCCCCTACTTGTTTCCATGGAGATAGACAAGCTTATTGCCATGTTGTGGAACATTCCAGGCAAAGCAATTACATTTCCATGGAAACAAGCAGGTGACATATTCTCCACCATAAAAGTTGCACAATACACCTTTACTAAAAGATAACTTTAACTTTTTATTTCAAGCAGACATGTGTAGAATTCTTCATGTTTGAGGTCCTGTAAGCTTATGTAAATTGTGTTTGAAGGCCTTCTGCGACATGGAGACAGATGGAGGAGGTTGGACTGTGATACAAAAACGCTTTGATGGCCATGTTGACTTTCACCGTACGTGGCAGGAGTACAAAAAGGTGAGCGCAAATTCTTCCAGTAGAAAACCTTGGATACGGTTTTCTCTCCAACTTCAATTGGAAATGTCCCAGTTGGTTTTGAGAAGAATAGTAAAGTGGGACATTGGAGTGTCTGAAAACGCTTTTAATAGTGGGCCTTTGCTCTATCACTGAAGAGGTTGAAAACTGATTTATGGATGTGTCATTTTTTTATTCAAAATTTTTTATACATTCCTCATAAAAATATTCCTTTTGGTTATTTTTTGGCAGGGTTTTGGAGAACCGTCCGGTGAATACTGGCTTGGTAATGACTTTGTTTACAAACTAACAAATGTGCATTCCTACAAATTACGACTTCAACTGAACGACTGGGAAGGGAACTCTGGCTTATCACAGTATGACCAATTTTCACTGGAGAGTGAGGAACAGAATTACAGGTGAATACTTTCAACATCAAAGGAAATGTTTTCTGTGTTGTCTGCAAATGTGTTTTGTATAATCTGTGCTTCAGGTAACTCTAGCATTAACTTAATAAGAAACCAGAAGCCCATCAGCAATTCTAATGTTTTCTCTTATCACACTCGGTGCTTTTGAAGTCTGCTTTCCAGCACACATTGTTTTCCCAAAAGTTTTTTCTCCTCTTTTTCCTCGTGCAAGCAAAGCAACTCTAGTCTCTAAAATATATCTTATTTAGTCACAGATAACCAATTGAAATTGAAAACTCCACATGAAGACTTCCTAAGTAAATATAGACTTTTAGAAACCAGATTACACTAAAAAAGGCAATTAACGTCACAAAACTATCTTCCAATTAACACCAAAGCAGTAATGGGCTCTGTGATTATAATAATGGAGAAGTTGTACTTTATGTTTAGCCTAAGGAATCATGGCAGCCTTCTCATGCCTCCTTTTTTACATTACAGGATACACCTTAAAGGCTACAGTGGAACTGCAGGGAAAATCAGCAGCATCGGGCAGCCAGGAAGTGAGTTCAGTACAAAGGACGCGGACAACGACAAGTGTGTTTGCAAATGTTCCCAACTTACAACCGGAGGTAAGAAACGCTCCGATCAGGCCATGAGGAAAACACATTACACTATCAATAATGCCCAAAAGCTTCCACTGTCACACCTAAATATTCTCAGAGGTATTAAAGGGGCTTTTGGCCAAGGAGCAGAGTCAGAATTAAGCTAATCACCTCCCGACTTTGAGAATTCAGAGCTCCAACAATAGCTGACATTAAGAGGCTGGGAACAGGGCTCTTGTTCATGTTGCTCTTGAGGTTGAAGCCTCCTCCTGAATTCCCCTGAAAACCACTTTGCTGCCAACATCTATCGGGCCATTTTCTGAGACGACCAAATAACGTCAATCCTGAATTCTCAGTTACCTATATTTTCCAACTGTTTCTAGTATAAATACAGTACTCATCAACAGGGCAGCCTTGTTAATGCCTAATCATGAAATGTATATATATGTTTTACTTTCTTTAAAACAAAAATAATTTCTTGAAATGGGTAAAATTGTGTGTGTGAACCAGATTGAATTTCTGGATAAATTGTATTGAATTGTAATTTTCTGTATCATGTTTATTCTCATAGGTTGGTGGTTTGATGCCTGTGGACCTTCCAATTTGAATGGGATGTACTACCAGCAGGGCCAGAACTCAAACCGCTTCAACGGAATCAAATGGTACTACTGGAAAGGCTCTGGTTACTCACTGAAAAGCACAACGATGATGATAAGACCAGTGGACTTCTCAAGCTCTCTCTGACACCAGAACACAGACCGAAACCAACCAAAGGATTAAGGACATTCATTTCATTAACACAAACAAAGCTCCTTGAGTGTAATTTGTGAACTTTATGTAATACTACTGCAAGTCTTTTGTAAACAATTTTATCAAGTCTACCAAAAAATAGGCAATAGGAATGAATATGCTGCTCAGATGTAGAAAATGGTACAGAGATGGCCTTGCTAAGTTACTACTGATTGATATTTTCCAAGACACTAAATTATTTAAGAATGTAAAATACTTTTGTAGAGCATTTTGTCTATGAGTGTATATTTTTGTATTTATATATGTTAAACGGTTTGCAAAGTACATGTAGGAAAAGCTTAATTAACTTTAAATAAGTTATCCAAAATGTTGTCTAGTATTTAGTTTTGAACTCTGGTCTCACATCTTCATCAAGGTAATTTCTCTAACATACAGTGAGTCTCCATGTCTGTGTACTGAAGAGAATATAATTCATTAATAAATATAATTTTAATAAATATTATTTTTTTCTTTTTTCCAATTTCTGTTTAGGTTTATTCACCTTTAATCTTCCATATAAGTTTAAAACGTTTGTATTTTGGTTTTCTGTATCATCAGTTAGTGCAGTTCTCATTTTGCAAACCTGTGCTGCAGGAAATTGGTCTGAAAGTTCATACGGCTCTTCTGGGATCCACTGCCTTTTCTCCAAGCTCCAAAGAATCTGATTGTCCCAGAAAATAAAACATCTAATTAAAAAGATGTGTGTGGTCCTTGAGTGTGACCATGTTGCTCTCTGACATACCCACTCAAATGACAGAATCCAGCAGCCTCGAGCGATGCCCAAGAGGATATTCAGGGTCCTCCGATGACTTCCTGACACCACATGAGTCGTGCTCTCGCAGACTTCATCCACAAGAGTAAACCCACCCAAAGCCTTGACCACCTGAACCACTGTGCCCTGCTTCCTGCAAAAATGAAATTAAACATGAATATAATAGCAAGCCAATGAAAATACTTACTACACATATTACTATACTGATTCAAATAACGAAATAATGAATAGTATCGGGTGTAAATTGATACTAAAGCAGCTTAGAAAATAGAGATAGATAGATGCAGAGAGAGAGAAAGAGAGAGAGAAGCAGAGAGAGGGAGGGAGATAGAGGGAGAAAAAGAATGAGATATAGACAGGGATAGATACAGACAGAGATAGAGATATATCAGAGACAGAGTAATAGAAAAGATAGAGACAGACAGGCAGAGAGAGACAAAGACAGAGACAAGAGAGACAGAGACCCAGAGAGACTTTACTGATCCCGATGGAAACACCAAAGTACTTGTTACAACTTGACATATATAAATAATGAATGGATAGTGGGAGTAGCATAAAGAAAGTGTGGGTTTAATGACGAAGAAGGATTAAGAGCTTACTTACTCTGTGGGCATACTTGTCATGACCAGTGTTCTTCCCACCTTTCCAGATACAAAGATAAACATATATATGTTGAGAAAAAGAAATTAAAAAAAAAATCAAATTGAAAATTGTGATCAGTCAATAGAGGGAGAAATATTGTATTGCCTTGCCATAATCCAAAGTACTGCATTCAGAAGTCTAATAAATAAGTGAAACATGAAACAGTACAATTTAAAGTGAGTTTTTAGGTTTAACCCTCATAACACAGAATCTAAAGCTGTATTTCTTCGTATCCACGGCAGCACAAACAGCTGAGCGGCAGCAGTAAACAGGCCGTTGCTCTGTTTCCTGCCACACGTTCATATCTGCCGCAGCAGCTGGAGGTCAGGGGTTAAGGCCCACTGCTCACACAGAGCTGCCAAAACAATCCACAGGCACAGCACAGCTTTCCACAACCACAAACTCTAATTGGCACAAGTGTTAGACTACCGTATGTTTAACAGGAGTTTGGGCAGCCAACTTTAGAGAAAGCTTGGGGCTCTCCACACCACAGCAATAAAGCAAAACTGTTAAGGATTTACATTATAATGTGATCTGACAATGATGAAATAATGTTGTTTTGAGCCTTCTGATGTTGAAGTCACATGAGTTCCAGGTGCATTTCAGAGGCTAGGAAGTGATACATTACATCGCATTACATCACAAAGTCAAAACACAGGAAACCCCCAGGACAAGAAAGAACTACTTGTCTGGGTATGCCAAATAGTGTCATCCCATAACACTTTGTAAATACTGTTTATTTACTATATAAACAAACTTTGTTATTATAAAATGTGGTCAGAGATAATGCTTTTCCATTTATTAAATGCACAAACAAATCAGGTCATTATAAAACATAAAATCTGCATATAACAATATTTAAATTATTTTTGGGAGATGAGAAGAGCATGATTTATTGCATTGCTACAAAATATGGTATGTATTCGGATGTTCTTAATGTCCTTAATACAAATTATTTTTTTTTTATCAATAAAACTGCACAATTTACATCCCTGGACTTTTGTTTTTTACTCAATACATCAACTAATAAGTAGGGATGCACTGATCCAGCTTTTTCATCTGTATGTGTCAATAACTGATTTCAACCAATACCAACGTGGTGATGAAAAACTGCAATCATTTCTTTAAAAACTGACCCAAATGTGTTATATAGCTGTTATTTATCGCTCAAGGAACTACAGACCAGCTTTGTATAAACAGAAATTCAAAGACTATTTTTACTACTGTTTTTCTGGGTCAACCACAACCAGTAAATAGTCTTTTATATCAATGTATATGTCCAACCCATTTCATAATATGGTCATGCAACCACAGTAGAAGTGTAAAAGTGAAAATCTGTACCTTTGTCGAGTGGACCATTGTCTGGAGAGTTATGCCTTTTTCTTCAGTCTGTTCTTCAGTTTGTGTTAACCCACTGGCAACTGGATCTTCATTTCCTTTAACTTCAATTAAAAAAAACAAACGGTGCAGCTGTCAGAGGGAGTGCTGCATTTTATATCATGTTGATCTGCCACCCCCCAACCCCTGCAATGTTTTAACTAATACAAATATAATTTAAATACCTAATGAAAACACAAAACAGCCATACTTTAATATAAAATTTAATCTAAAGATGGAAAAAAGACTCTTTATGGCAATGATTAAAATTAGAATCAATTCACAGTGATGAGCACTGGCCACTTTACATCACGAAGCTGCATTTTTATTCATGTATAAAAGGTTATTAGGGAGCAATGATTACCGGTAATCGACTAAATATGACGTGCACTATAGTTAAAAAAAACCAAACGTATCCATATTTTGATCATTGTAATGGCTATCTAGACAAGGGATACACTGGTCCAGCCTTTTCTGTTTCAATACTGATGTTGATTCTTTCGCTTTAAGTATCTGTCAATCCCCGACACCAACTGATATCAGTGCCGAGACTGAAAATATAATTTATCTCCTTTAAACGCAAACATCTACTGGTAAAAAAACTATCCAATGTGTTTTGTAGCTGTACTTACAGAACAGCTTTGAAGAAAGTTGAATATTACAAGATGCTTTGAGAAAACATTGGCCAGTAAATTGTCTGATTTCATATTAATTCATTTCATTATTAAGTTATAAGCCAAAATGAGATATTGACTGAAAAGATATCTTGGAATCAATATCTGACCCATGAAAAAAAATCCATATATGCGCCAATATCTGATACCATTGTTTGATTATTATTGTATTGATGCATCATCCAATCTAGACTATACACTCCAAAAAATCTTTTAGTATGTGTTTTAAAGAGTGGTATTAAATAAAAATGTGAACAAAATAACAATTTTCAGATTTCCAGTAATGATGCACTTTATTGACAAATATTTTTTTAGAAGCCTCCAGTTACCATATTTAAACCTTTGCTTGGCTGATAATATATTTCTAATGCCTCAGAGTGCAAAAGAAACAATCATGTGACTTGATGACTAAGCGAAAAATGTACCAATTACTTGTTGATTACTTAAATATTGTTAGATGCTGCCCTACTGATTATATTATTTGAATCCCATTCCCTTACAACATGGTCCACATCTGTTACTATGTTGTGTTGATCTGTGGGCCTTTACTCACTTGTTACAGAGCTCTTTAGACTCCTGTCAGGTTTTTTGTGCAGTTCTAAAGTAGCCGGACTCTCCTCTGACTTTGTTTTCCTGGCGGAGAGCGGCAGTTGCTTGTCCCGCGTGGTTTGTGCTGCACAGATAGAGGTGAACTGCAACGCACTTTGTCTCTTTTTTTTGGTCAGTTGTTTTAAATTATCACTTGAACTAGCCAGGTCAGACAGCAATTTATTTCCCTCCTTGTGTGAAAGCCTTTCAGAAGCATCCTCCGTATCAAGGTCTTTTAAATGTAATGTGCTCTGCTCCAGTTTTTTCTTTTTACCAGTGCTTGTTTCATTCACAGCACTCTCACTTCTCGGTTTTCTTTTCTTTGAGTCAGAGTCCAGTTCAAATGGAAGTTGAAAGGTTTTTGCAGATAGGCCAGAAAAAGAGGCCTTTTTTGGTTTCTGCCTGAGGTAAGCAGGAGAGAAATAGTCCTCAAACACATCATCATCTCCATCAGTGGAACAAGGCACAGTTTTGCGTGATTCACAGGGTACAGTGGGGAGTCGCACCAAGGCAGAGAAAATGGGGGTCAGTTTTGATTCAGTGTGTTCTTTTGGAGAGGTAGTTTTGATTGAGAGATTAGTAGCAGCAGCAGAAGTTGTAACAGTGCATTTCACATTTTCCGGTATTTTTGTTTCTGTGAAGGATTTGTTTCTTTTTGTCAATTCCTGTCCCTTTTTACTTATACTCTCACTACTTAAAGTTTTGAGCTCCTTTGAAGCTGGGCTAGGAGACTTGATTGTAGACCTCCTGCTGACTTTCTTACCAGACTTTTTGCTGTCAGATAAAATACATTTAGGTGATTCTGTACTGTTTTTTTTCACTGATACTCTTCTTGATGCCCTTCTTGAACTTTTCTGTCTCTTCTTCTCCTCTTCGTCCTCATTTTCCTCAAAGTTTGGATATTTCACAGGACTAATATGTACATTCACTGACTGCACCTGACTGCAGGGTGACATCCAGGGCTGTGTTGTCTCAGTCCTTAAACTTTCATGTCGATGGTCTTTAATGTTGGGCAGTGATGTTCCCTCTTCTTTAGCAGGAGATACAGCTGCAGACCCAGTTTCAGCGACAGAGAGAATAGAGTCATCGTCCGACTGCCCATCTGTAAAGAAAACAAAAAAGTACTGGGGATTACTTATGTCTCCGCATTTACATTTTTCATTCTAGCTCAGGTCATTATGGTTTTGTTTGGGTTGGAGAGGAAAATGATCTAAATATGCAGATACAACATTCACATCACAAATAAAAACACATTTTCCAGGATTTAAATGAAAGAACTTCATAAACACGGTCAACCACTGAATGAGTTTTATATAGCATTTTAAACCTTTAGAGTGTAAATGACATGCTTACATGAATGACTGAAGACAGTTGGTGAGTTCCCCAGAGAAGGCTCCAGTCCAGAGGGCTTTTCCACCATTTGAGATGCTAAAACAAACAATAATCATAACATCCTTTTTGTTGTCAATAAAAACTGTAAAAGGTTTCAGCCACATTTACCTGTAAGAGAAATATTTTCATGCTTTTCTTTCATATCCTTTAAACGTTGTGCCATGTAATCAGACCTTTTAAAAGCTGGACTGTAAATTATTCCATTCTCCTCATCAATAATAATTGGTGAAACGTCTGAAACTATAATAAAACAATAAATAAGAGTACAGCACAGTACAGTACAAGTTTATGGACACTATCGTTTAGTACAGAAGACAAATGTTAAATAATAATAATCCACTGAACTTACATAGCGCTTTTTTGGACACTCAAAGATGTTTTACAAACAATAAGAAAACAGATGCTAACCCAGAGGTTCAATAGGAGGGAGGTCCTTTATCATTTTATCCAGTTTTCTTCTGATGCGTTTGTCATTGTCAGGGGTTCTTTCAGGTGAATCTTTGGGCTGCATGCATCGATGCTAAAAATACAAAACACTGTTTTAATGGCCTGCTTTATGCCATATATGTAAATACATGTTTAATGACTTCATTGTTTTAATTACTCACTTTTTTATTCTTTAATACTGGGTTGGTTTCATTTAAAGCTGGAAATGAATCCTCATTGACTTGCATTGCCTCATCATAACACCTGAAATAAGAAATATAGATAGTTCAAACCTGCAATATTGTCTTTGTAATAAAAAAACACTCTTTCATAGTTTTACATGTACCTGCCTACCCACAGAACAGAGACAAGTTTCACGTGACTCTTTTTAGCTCTCCTCCAAGTAGCAGGATGCCCATGGCTAAAAATTACATGGGTCACTTGTTTGGTGAATGTTTTTGTCACCTGTAAAACATAAACAGTCAGTACGGGCGCAACATAAGGAAATGCATTAATAAACAGAAGCTACCGGACATACCTGTGCCCCCATTTCCTGTAGTTGTTGAACAAATGGTTTTGAATAATTTGCAGTTTTGTCTGACGACCAGACATCCACATACGCAACGACATCTGCAAACATTGAGATGTAGCTTACAATAAAAGTACATTTTAAATCCAAGCAAAACACAATAATGTGATATGATATGTGATAGTTATGTTACCTTTCAGAACTGAAGAGATGGTGCTGTTGGTGGCCATTAGAGGCCTTTTGGGGTACACTTAGCTACAAATAACAGACACAGAGGGAGAAAGTAAAGTCAATTCACAAGTAGGGTCACCAGATGCCCCTG
Source organism: Periophthalmus magnuspinnatus (assembly GCF_009829125.3). Classification (NCBI taxonomy): domain Eukaryota; kingdom Metazoa; phylum Chordata; class Actinopteri; order Gobiiformes; family Gobiidae; genus Periophthalmus; species Periophthalmus magnuspinnatus. Next base: position 26,422,614 of record NC_047140.1, read on the forward strand.
TTTACCCGGGATAGTCCAAGTTTTGAGCCATTTGTCCCATGTCCCAGTGGATTTATCCCGAACCAGTGATTTGTCCCAGTTATATACAAGAAATCTCCCAGGTGTCCCTATTTTTGCCCATTTAATTTTTAAAATCTGATCATCCCATTCACAAGTTAACGTGTAATTATTTTGACAACACATGTATTGTAACACCAAATTACATTGTCATCCATGTTAATGACAGTAACAGGATTGGTTTTCTGTGGCGTGTATATTAACGTTTAAGTAGCAACGATCACAGACTTTCTACAAATAAAAGTTGTCATAACAATTACAATGCAGCAGTGGCTTCTGAAGGGTGTAACATGATAATCCTACCTGATATGACTTTTGTCTTGTGTTAACTGTTCATAAACATGCTAATTTTGGCAGCCGAAGAAGAAACAGCTAGCAACGAGCACTTCCCCAAAATGTCCGTTATATCAAAACCACACATGCAAATGCAAAATAATGACAATATAATACTATAAAATAATAAAGAAACGACATGTTATAAATGTCATGCTCTTACTGTGATGGTAATTGTGTTAAAATGTTGTTTTACAAAACAAAGCCTGACTACGGCTCGCATCGTTCGCGCTTTCCGTTTGTAACGCGGTGCATCCTGGGAAACAGCAGGCTGCGTGCGTGGTGCGTGCGTCACTCCCCCCTGTCCTCAAGAGAAGAGCAAGTGTGAAAGAAAAAAGGTGCAGGGAAAGTGGGATGATTTTGCTTTAAAATGCGCTCTCTAGGATGAAAGTAACTAAATACACTACATAAAATGACTTTGGCTTTTAGGGAGAGGGAGAGAGCCTTTATTTTATCAAGGTAGGTAGGTAGGTTTTGGTTCTGAAAGTCTGGTTCTATAAGACATATTATATGTATTGCTGGTTTCAGATGGCATCACAACATTCTATTCAATACAGATGGGGGTCAACTAAAATTAATATTGTTAAATTGCATCTTTTTGTTGTAATATAGTGAGTTTTTTAGTCTAGTCATTAACAGAAATGATTAGGTTCAACATTTGTGTGTTAACGTTTTGAATATTTCATGGCAAAGTACAACGTAATCAATGTGGGAAACTGGCTTTTGCCCCCCATCTGGGAGTATGACATCATCACATTCTCCAATCTGAAAACTACCAATGGCCATGTTGTTCTGTGTCATCTACAACAAAGTAGGTTATTTTATTTGGACAAAGAAATGTGTCCTGCCGTAACAGGCTATAGTTTTTCATTTAAGCTTAGTAACCTGGCCTCATGTGTTTGATATGTTCTTAACATCTCAATAATAATCTATTATTAGTATTACTATTCACCAAATAATTTTATTGGCACATTGTCTCACAGCATAATTTAAAAATGGTTACAAAACTGAAAAATGTAGTCTTTTTACATTACAGCACAAAATTAAGTGAAGACTCAAAAGCTGCCATACAGATGTCTGAAACAGAATTAACTAATAAATACAGTATCAATAATATAATAGTTTGATTTTATCCATATAGGCCGACAGTACATCTGCAAGATATTATACAATCATATAACAAAGCAGTGTTCTTACAAAATACTCAAATACATAAGTAAGGTAACATAATAGAACCCATATTTTGTCATAACAAAAGTTAAATTGAGTTGCTCCTGCAGTTCTGAGGCATAGAAGAGCGGGACATTTCCATCTGTACTGTTGACATCGGATAATGCTCTGACTCCTCCACAGGCCTCCAGCGGCAGTGCAGGATCACATCTCTCACCTCCTGCCTAAAGTTGGAGTTGAGGAAGCCATAAATGATGGGGTTGATGCAGGTGGAGGACATGGCCAGCAGATGGCAGAGAGAGAACAACAGGTTGTGATGACACACAGGCAGAGCCTCCTGTTTCCAGTCTGACAGCACATTGAAGATGGTGAGTGGCAGCCAGCACAGAGCAAAGGCTGTGATGAGTGCAACCAGCATGATGTTGATTCTGCGACTATGAGTGACCCTCTGACTCTCAGGGGTCCTCACTCGGTCCAGCATGTCCTTGCGATGTCTCAGGCGCACAAACACACGGACATAACAGAGCAGCACCAACAAAAGAGGGCCACAGTACTGAAACACCAATAGCCATGTGGTATAAGCCAGCCGCTGTTTAGGGGATGGCCAATGCTCCATACAGGCCTCCATGTGTGGAGAGGGTGTGCCATGGGAAAAGAGGTGGCGGAATGAATTCAGTGGTGCAGATATGTTTTTGTCGCTAAAAGACACATTGTAAGTTTCAGCCGAATCTTGAGTACGAAGGGAGGATTTTGGTATGGGTACATTAGTGTATGGTTCATTGCTGAGTAGCTGAAAGGCCAAAAAAGGTGTAGATGTACAGCAGGCCACAATCCAGATGAGGATGACTGCTATGTAGGCCTGGGGAATACTGGGCTTCCATCCAGAGGGGTTAATGATGAGTTGATGTCTTTCTAAAGCAATAAACACCAATGACAGCACAGACACAGTTACAGACACACATTGGATAAACGGTACTAGGCGACACATGAGAGCCCCAAACACCCAGTGGTCCATGAGCGTGTATATGACAGTGAACGGGAGGCAGAAGACGCACACCAGAATGTCAGAGAATGACAGGTTGCAGATGAAAATACTGGTGACATTGGCTTTTTCCCTACAACGTGAGATGATGCAAATGAGGCCAATGTTCCCCACCAACCCCAGCACCATAGTGACGCTGTACCACACCACAAGGCACGCGGTAAGGATGGGGGACATATGGCAGTCATCGTGGGGGCTGAGGAGAGAGAGGTTAGCCAGAAGGCGCGTGTCATTCTTGGGCCACTCCTCCCGTAGCTGTGGTGTGGGGCGACTGGGTCGGACCCATGGGAGGGAGTGAGGAGAGGCGCTGCTGTTTAAGGGCACGAGCAGAGCAGGCGCTGACAGAGAAGACTGGGTTGTGTCGCCACTCAAGGACATTTCGTCAGAACCTCAGAGCCTCCAGGTCTCACAATCAAACTGTCCATCGCAGCGCGCTGAAAATATCTGAGGGGGGAGGAAAGCACAAAGGAGTAAAAAATTACACAGTGCAGGAATAGAGTACATCTTAATTAATATATATTACAATTTATATAGTATTTTTACATTTGACTTGTTTTGGTTGTTGTGGATGATGACCACATTTATAAAGATCCATTCTGGGAATTTGTATATTCAGTGCTGCATGTTTGTTTGTGGAAGGTCTCATCTGAGTTTTAAGATTGACCTTTTGCTGGCATAATTCAAGTAGGATTTTCAGTTGAACCTTGTTTTACAACCTTCGTTATTATGTACTATTTTGGCACCTTATTTGTAGCCTAATTCTTGTCATGTTGTATCATCTTTAGGTCTCTATGAGCCCGATAAAGCTGAAAATCCAGTGGCAAGGATAGAAGAAAGGCACAAAAACAGCAGATTCAGGTGACCTTTATTAAGCATATCACTTTCTCTTTACTAATTACCATGTGAAAGAACAAAATCTAGCATTACATTAATTAAAAACACAACGAACCTAAGTGTGCCAATTAGCATTTATTGCAGAACCCAATGCACTTCCATTCTAGTGACAAACATTAGTTGAAACAATTTATTTGAGAAATTATTATATGCTAATATCAGACAGTTTCATAAGGTTATGAATAAAATCCATCAGAAAGTGCTAATTGGAGCACTCCTTCTCTTCTCAGTCACACTGGGTCATTCTTATTTACTTATTCAAGCTCATAATTTTGCCCTATTGTGTGTTCAACATTGTAATCTCATTATCAACTTGATTGCATAGACACCTATGAGTTAATTAAACAGTACTCTTTGGGTTTGCAGCTGTTCCTAGCTTATTAAACTGATTGATTGAATTTTCTTGAGTAATGGTTAAAGGGGTTGGGATTTATATTCAAGTACATGCTGTATATGGCTTGCTCTGTTGAATTTATGTTCTTTGTATTTACCTTTAGGATCCCTGCTGCTTCTCAAAGAGTGCTTAATGAATTTAAATGTATTCAGATCCTTTTCTGTTTGGTAAAAGTGCTTTTCCCCAAGTACCTGGGGTCATGAAATGGAGCGAGGGTCAGAACATAAGTGTATGTGAATTCATCATCTGGACAGTAATTACTGCTGCCACTAAATGAGCTATCAGAAAAGCGCAAATAAAATTACTGTGCACACATGAGCCTAGCCTTCAATGTTTTTGGACTACACAATAAAGCGAGCAGCAAAGTGAAAAGGGCATCACATTGTCAGAGTCCTAAAAATGGATTGAAGCTCTCTCCCTCAAACCCGCCGCCGTGTGCTATGACAGGCACACAAAATGAGCCTGTCATTTCCCATTAAAGGCACATACACTTAGCTATCAGTCACTTCATGGGGCATCATTACTAATATGCTTTGGCAGAGTGTGAGTGAGCTTCAGGCAGGGTGGCACAGAATCGATTATCCGGTGAAGAAATACATTATGTCACCTCTAACTAGAAGTAACAAACTGGAGGTCTATTATGGAGAATGTCCTGTAAGTCCATTTGACAGCAGAAAGACACAAAACCTTGTGGGTGTAGTGAAACATCTTTGCAGCATGAAGAGCACAGTGACCTGACACAGAACTGCCCATCAAACTCAGCTTCTGTCAAAGATTGTCTGACAATGATTCGAAGCCATTTCGCTTGGATCTGAGTCTTTTTCTATCTGAATACACTTTTGAGGTTTTTATTAATTTACCTCGACTTCAAAACACATTTTATAGTTTTAATTCATTGTTTAGTTTTGCTTTTTATTTTCAATCAAAGACAACTTTTTTTAAAATGAATGTCAAAATAACAAAGCAACTCATGATATAGCCAACTATGTGTGTTAAATATAGTTAGAAAATATTATGAGGAATGAAATAAAAGCATTTTACTTTGTAGTTCAGTTTGTAATCTAATGACGAGTATCGTTTTTAGTGTTTTTAACCAGTAAATTGTGGAAAATCTCACCACAAGAAAAATATATACCAGTGCCTTTGTGTAAATAAATATACAAGAAATTGCACATGCCATCTTAACCCTCTACACTCAAATCCCAGCAGGTTTACCTCAGACTGCATTTTAAGCATAATAAGAAGGCAGTCTTTTCCCCCACATACATGCTCCTTAATTGGGACCATACTGAGAAAAACATTAAACGCTGGCTCTCCTGCTGTCTCAGTCAAGGCAAACACAGTGACAGGCTTTCGACCTGAAATAACAAACCCTGCCTCATTATTTTTGTCTATGATTTTTGGTTTCATAGATGTTGCTTTTCAGGGACTGTTTTTCCCAGTTGCCTTGTTATTTCGCCATATGACAACCATTAAAATAATAGGAATGGTTTAGTCAGTGAATAGTTAAAAAAAAAAAAAAATGTTCTGTGTAATGTAGTGTGTTAATATAATCTTATTTCCTGTGTAACAAATACAGCACAACACATCTGCATGGTCATGATGAATAAAAGTCTTTCTCACATTACATATAGTCGGAAACATACCTTAAAGACAGAGCTGTGGGATGCCAGGCTGATAAAGGCAGAGCTGCTCCAAACAGGTGTGTCCGTGCACTGAGTTGGTCCAGAAGGTGCGCATCTTTACAAGCTGAGCGTCTGATCCACAAGCTGCGTGTCTGAGAGGGGCAGCACTAAGGCGAGAGAATATAGGCTTTTGGGTGTCACTGCTGTCACGTAGTGGTGGGCTCGTGCAATTACATCGGTGACAGATTGTTCATGTTATGGATTGTAGGGTAAAGGAGAAACAGCAAGGAAGGCAAAATAGTGTTGGCATTTTGTATGTTTATGTGGACAATATTAATGCTGATATTACAGTGGTATTACAGAGACTATGGTGGCACAAGCAGTCCATATTTCAATGATTTTATTTTATTTTATACAATTATGAGAGCATATGACTTATCGCTTCTACTGATAAAAAAAAAAAAAATCTTATAGTTCTATATGTTTATGATAATACTACAAAAATTACAACACTACACTACAGCATAGCACTCTGGTGTAAGGAAGCATGACAATTTTTCTGGTTGTTTATTTTCTGAACACAAGGGCTATTGTAGGCCATAACCCACGCTAAAAGAAGAGCAAAACAGCAGCAGTGTCAACTCACTAGAGCCAGTCTCCAAAACAGACCAGTAACTGATGAATAGATCCTTCACATCAACTTGTCGGCATAGCAACCAAGCATCACATACAAAAGCAGTTACATTAACAACAACACATGAACGGTTACAAGAATAACAAAAGGTGTCAACTCTATGATTACAGTAATTTGTTTCACCAATTTTTGTTCAGCATGTTTTTAGACTATGGTGGCATTAACTGAGGGACCACCAGTTTCCTCTATTAATAGGAAAACAGTATTAAAAGCAAACATCAATCATGTTGTCAGTTAGTCAATTTCCAGGTTCAAAATAATAACCCTGACATTGTAATTATATTGGTGAACACTCTTTAGTCTTGTCCCATTTAAACACTGCTTTGGCAGAGCAGTCTTCTTTGTCCAGAACTAGCTCACAGTCTTCAGGGACTTCCGCGTTCTCATCGGGGAGCCTTAGTAATATGAAAGAGAGTTGGCATAAAACAAGCACTGAAATTACTATGGTTTTATAGAGTTAACGTCTTACTTGCTGCAGCAGCTCAAACCGTCACTGGTACAGGAGCAGTCCATGCAGTCTTCCACCCACTCAGAATCAAACTTGTGCTCTTCTCCATTCTTATCCACACACCCTGATTGAAAAGTAAATACAGCCCATAGAGACATAACAATGACCTTTATATTCATGTGTCACAGGTGTGGTTTAATGAAACTTGCGTACATTACACTTAGTCATGCATTAAAGGGCCCGTGTTACGCTATTTTCTGATCTATGTTATAATGTTGTTTCCTCATCAAAAACAGATGAGATGTGTTTTGTTTTGTTCACACATGTTTAACACAAATCCTGCAAATTCTCAAACAGGAAACACTCTATTCCACGTTGGAATGTCATGTGGCGATACAGAAAATGCTCCACTTTGTTTTTGAACTCCATACACCTTCACAAGAATCATTTGGATGATTTCAGCCATGGAATTGCAAATCTCCCCTGAAGTAAAGGTAAAAACTAGCTGTTAACTTGAAAAACTACGGCTTCGTAACATCATAAGGTAGAACAGAGCATCTTGAACTTTGGAGATGTAGATAGACTAATAATAAAGGATTATTCAAACAACTCCAGGTATGTTTTTTAAGGAGGTAACAGCATTATAATATGGCTTAAAGCTCAAGAATCAATTTTGTGTAATACAAGACCTTTAAATAAAGCATTTAAAGGTACACTGTGACTTTTCTGGTGGGAAGCCTGCTGCCTGCTTGTCTTCATGTAGTTGTTGTTGCTTTATTGCCAAAAATACCTTACAAATATGCCTTCTTACTGTGAGCCTTACTGTGTCAAAGAACTGGCCTGTAACTTAGACTGGTGCTCGTCTCTATTGAAACAGATTACTTTAATTCCAGACAAAACAAAAACATTTCCATGGAGATATGCAATTGATGGACCCTCCACCAGAAAAGTTACACATTGCATCATTAAGTACATGGACTGTAAAGTAGTAAATATGTAAAATCATTACTATAAACTATAAACCTGTAACCTTTATAGTATAAAGTGTCACTGGCTAAGTGGCACAGGTAGCAATACTAATAACATGTTAAAGTAATGAATAAAGACATAATGACCATAGACTGTATACATTTTTATATGTTCAAACTATGACAAGGATACAGTACTTGATTTTAAATTGTGTCCTAAATTGTTTTAACAGTGCACTCACCTGTTGGTGGGTTGTCATCTTGCACCTCTAACTTTTCAAAAATACACTTGGAGTTACTCAAGACTACCAGCCCCAGTAAACTAAGTAGAACGCCAACTGATGCCTTAAAAAAAGAAATAATTATAATGTGACATAAAAATATTATAACTAAGATAAGACAGTAATATAATATCATATGATATACACTACATATGTGGTAACTAATGGTAATACCCTTATCTTACATGTACAAATATGCAAAGTATTACTGTACTCACTGTAATTATTAATGTAGTGTGTAGGATATACAAGCTAAAACATTACCAGTCATGATATACAGTATCATGTCACTAAATGTCAAAGCTGAAAATACATACCATTCTCAGAAGCAAAGTCAAGTCTGCAGAAGGTGAGTCTGTGTGATAACTCCCATTTGTAAACCTTTTTATAATCGAACAGGGCTCTAATGATTACTTAAGAGGTGGTGTTAGAACTGTATTAGTTTTAGGGGTGTAATTTTGATATGCGAAGGCTAATATTCCTTTTATGCGTACCAGGGCTCTATGATGACTTAGGAGGCGGTGTTAGCAAAATTACACACCTAAAACAAACACAGCTCTAAGCCTGATGAGATTCCTTAACAACAAATTTGATTCCAAAAAAACAGTAAAAATATGTGCCTTTTAGGAAATTACCAAAGAAGAATGAAACATGTAATTTATGTAAACATTTATTGCCAAAGGGCAGAGATGGCACACTTACAATGTTAATAAACATCAGATGTAAAACAATTGTAAAATGAGTACCTTCAGTATTGTAAACAATGTATTTTAAGTTTTGTTACGCATTATTTTGAACAAAATTAAAAACAACAGAAAAACTGTAGATGTACAAATCTGTTCTATTAAATAGAGACTCAATTACAAAGATACTAATAATATCACAAAATAAATAATATATAAAAATCATTTTACCCAAATGGGAAAATAAAAATATAATTAATGCTTTTACAAGTTTGACTTTTTTCTCCATTGAAATAAATCTTTGTAAACAGTTTTATTAGAAAATATTAGTGGAAGACAAAATAACACACAGTTCATTTAAGGCATATTATTCCTGAAGGTAAAGGTAGATAGGTAAGGTACATTATGCATAATAATATAAAATTCCATTGGTTTGGCCCATGTAAACATATTTGATCAGGAATGGCTTTTTTTCCCAGAAGTATTCAAACTGATATGAAACCCGTCATGTTTATCATACAAGTATGTGTCAGAGTTAAGACTTTCTGTAATAAAAGTAACTCTTTTAACTGTATTTTCAACAAATTAGCATTCTGTTAAAATGGGTTATAAATACAAGTAAAGAGGTAGAAGCATGAATTCATAAGAGGAACGAACAACTACTCCTATTGGCCAATCATTGTTTTCATGAAGGCAGGTTTGCTGAAAGGCCAGTGGTACTGGTTAGGGACTGGTCCATTTACATTGCACTCAAAGAATGAAAACATGGGGAACCAAATGCGTGCCCGCCTGCTGTGCTGGAAGGCTCGTGTGTTGGCTAAGGTGTGGTAGTAGAGGAAGAGGCGAGTGGTGATGTAGAAGGCAATAAACACATCAATGGAGTAATGCTCATGAGCCGCCAGGATAAAGAAAATCCCAAACAAATTCAACACCCAGGAAATGGTGTGAATAAGATTCCAGGTTCGAGGAGTGTCTGCAACGAAAACACAAAGTAAAGCTTAAACTCTGGCCATTGTTACATTTCTAAGCACATACCAACAAAGACTAGAGATTGATGGGTCCCACAAGTAAAAAAGAAACATAATGTCTAAATCAAGCCTCTTAAATGTGTAAAATAAAACCGTTAGGCTCTTTAAAAGATCAACACATTAGGTGTCCCACTTTTTGTAATAAAGAACTTTTAACTTTTCCATCAGAGTGCTTTGAATGATCTTTTTAAGCTCCTTTAACTATTTTACACTGCAAGTTATGCAATAAGAGGCTTGATTTTCCATTTACTTACCAACTAAGATGCCTAGGCTACATATCTGAATACAATGCAAGCTTTTTAAAATATGATAGAACCAGTGCAGACGGTAAATGGATGGATTGGTAAGAGCACATTTACCTTTAAACACAAAGAGAACAATTGAAGCTCTCATTGTTTGAAACCCAGCATCTATTCTAAAACATATCAATGAGTGAAGATACACTGTCCATTTCTCCTCCACCTAACCAATATCTATACTTGGTTTCATTCTATAAAGTAACGGTGGTGGGGAGTAGACTTTGATCCAGTTCCCCAAATGTGTTCAAGCTGTACTCTTTTTGTGAATTTTCATAGAAACTTTCTTTGAACTTACATTCAGTTACAAAAAAGTTGAGCATTGTGATGACTACAGTGTGTCCACTGAACATGTAGTCCCCACAAGTTTGGACCCCAGTCAAAGTCATGCCAAAACCAGTCCAAATTGTCAAGGCTCTCTGTATCTTCTCCCAAGCGTCATCATATGTCTGTAAATAGAAATGATTAATTAATAGAAATTATTATCTGTTATGCTAACTTAATGCTATGATGATAACCTGATGAAACTTTCATCCACCCACCTTACTGGCACACTTGAGGTGCTGCCCAGGCACAGACAAAGAAGTCACAAACATGGTGCAGCAGCGAAGTAGGAACACAGTTCCCATCAGGGAGCACAGTCGTCTCAGGAGTATAGACCTGAAATACAGGGAGGTGCATGTTTCTGAGATTTTAAATATTACTGCATATACAGATGTACTGTGTTTTTTGATGAATAAAAGATAAAGTAAGCCAAAGCAGGTAAAATGGTAAAGGTAATATAGATTTACCTGTGCTTGTGAAGTAAAAGGATCAACAGGAACATGTAGCAGAGAATGAGACCACAAGCCTCCGCCATTGCAAAAGCCCAAGGGATCCTGGGGACGCTGTCAGTACACAAACACCAATATAAGTTACTTGATTAGATATGAGCACAGGAGAATGGACATTTTATGGAAGTGCTATACAACATGAAATGTTATATAGCACTGTAATTCAAATCTTTTACCTATCAAGAAATATGTCAGGCAGAGGTGGGTATGTCCTCATATCCGGGACACGCTCATGTACAATGACCATGACAAAGGAGGTGAAACCAAAAACTAAGAACACATAGACACAGCTGACGACCGTCTTCCACACCTCAGGGTCTAGCCGCCCAGCCAGGTGCAGACGACACCTCCCATTGGAATGAATGTGGCACGGGGTGTCTCCTAGACTAGGTCTCGACCGATCTGGTATCCTGTGTCTCAATTCAGTCCCATTGCTGCATAGATGATCTGCTCCATTACATCTACGCTCTGAGCCTTCACAGCTCCAGTCTGTCCCCTGAGGAGTGAGAGGTAGTCCAGGGATCAGACTGTCTACATGCTGTAGGCCCAGTATTTGTAGCTGTGAGTGGTTTTGCCTCTGCAGCCGTCGAATAGCTAAGGCCAGTCTCTTTATGTCCCCTAACACAGTGAGGCCCAGAGGAGGGCCGCGCAGGTCAGCCTCTGTTAGGGACAGCAGACTGGGACCGTCCAGTCGATGCTGGGTACAGAGTACCTCCTCATACTCCCCAAAGCCTTCATCCTGTAGCCACTGGGCCACCTGCCTGCAGCTCCAACCACTCACGCTGTCCTGCGGCGCTGCCATGCCACTGCAGAGAGACAAATGACACAAGATTACCTCCATCTACTGCAATTAAACTGCTGTTAGAGAAACAAGCCCAGACACACATCTTTACACTACTCCCATTATGGTGTGACTTCAAAGCCTTTTGTAATGTTTAATCAAGGCCTCTTCTACAACTCTTTCCAATACAAAAGTACCCTCTTTTCACTTGCAAATGGAAACAGATGAAACCTCTTGATTTTCAATTTACATACAAAATGTATTTTATCTGCAGCAGACAGACACTGTCAGAAACACACGGATGCCATTAAGTTTGAAATTGTCTGTGATTAATGTATTATTCATAGATGTTTAAACAGCCAGAGAAACATTTAATAATTGTCAGTTAATTTATGCCATACATAACCTCCTTACATTACATTAGTCATCATAAATGTGTTCTGTATGTTTATGCATTGTGACACAAAACAAGGCAAAGAGGATTTTAAAATGCAGATGTCAGAGTAATGCTAATGACTGATGAAGAACCAGGATCCATGAAGTAATATCATACATCAGATATAATTAAAACCACATTGTAGGGCTATATGCAAACTATAATTCAACATGAGCTTGAACATCTAGTACTCACAAAGCTGCCTTGTGCGTACTACACTTTGACTCTTCCACTCATCTGTGGATCAGTTCCATCCTCTGGTTTTCTCTCCCTTTGACCTGTAGATAAGCAGTTTGCCCTGTGCTTCTGCTCCAAAGGTCTAGAGTCCATTCAACAGAACTACCCCTTCTGATAATGTACATGCTGAAAGGGGATGTTCCTAACATGAGTAAACACAGATTCAAGATTTAACAGGCAGGTTGTAAATTAGAAAATCAGTCCTGATAAAGAACAACTGGGTTCAATTGGGGGTATCCTATCCTACTGCTGTGGACATAAGAGCTGAACTAAACCAAATTTGTACTAAAATGCCTCTATAATCAAAAACAAATAAAACTAACTAGTGGATTCAGTAAAACAATCAATCACTAACACAATTTTGATTAGAGTACCAGCAAAGAATGTACAGTTATAAATGTTCGCCCTGTGCCCTTTATCAATAATGTAAGGTGTCAATAATGAATACATGGCAATTAACTTACCTATAGGCTACCCAGAGCTCCCATGTATACTTCCGTACACATTAAGATTTTATAAGCTATCCCAGTGGCAGAGAAACTCAAATGAGTGTAGGAATACAGTGAAGTCTAGTGAAAAATAAGAGATTTTTAGACCATGATACCAGTTTACCAGCAACATTACGCAGTTTCTCTGGCCTGAGGTTTAGCTTTGGGATGTCCAAGTGCCTGGTCAGCTGGTTTGGCTTGCTTATACCGTGAGTCACACAGGACGTGACAGGGCACAGAGAGAAGCGCTCCAGTGTGTCACCATTATTCACAACGCGCTACTGTGAGAGTTGCGCCATAGACATATAGAGTCTACTTTACGCACAACGTTAACCCAGCCATGACAAGAATTTAGATTAGTACAAGAGTTTGGTAAAGTTCCACTCACACTCACAATCCAAAATATATAGAAATGAAGTTCAGAGAAGTTCAGACAGAGCTAAATCTTACCAAAATCTTGTGTCAGAGCGCTGTGCGAAGTCGTCGTTGCGCCTTCGGTTTACGCGTCAACTCAGAGCAGTAGTTGCTCGCCAACATGCTTTTGATACCAGGCAACCCCAAACAGGAAGAGCATGAACACACGAAACAGCCAAGAGGAACGACTTGACTGTCCCCCTGTGGCGCTGCTGCTAAACTACACCAATCATGTGGCCACAGAAACCACAGACCACCTTTTATGTCTATTTCATCACTTTATGAGAAGGCAAAATACCCCATCTGAAGTAAAAGTCTTCATCAAACCTTATGTTGGACTTTTAAGTAAAGAAAAGAAACAAGAAAATTATTTGAAAACCTCTATTTCGTTATAATAGACCACATTACCTCAATCCATAGTAATTTTACTTTCTACTCAACAAAATTTTGGCATTTCCATATGTGACTTTTTCTGTCTTTCTGTGACAATCCATTAGTGAGTTCCTACTTCTCATAATTTACCTTTGGAAACCTAAAATATGCTGGGTACAACCAAACCAAACTCTAGCTCAAGATATTCAAGAGTGCTGTATTGGAGGATGTTAAATGAGTAGGACTATATATGATCTGATCTTTAAAATTCATCAAGAAATCAATTACAACTTTATGCTAATTTGGAATTGTAAAAGAGACCACATAGCCTATATTTAGTCTACATTACTCCAGCTACGTTATAACAGGGGAGTGTTAAATCCTAAATATCACCCCATTGCCAAACTGCACCACCTGTCTATGACACTCAGACAGTCTGCTCCAACTAGACACCAGGTCGTTAGTAAAAAACAGCTCAGGAAAATACAGCACAGGAAATTACAATATTACTTATTTAAACCATGGAAGCAACAAAAAACAACCAGCCAGAATCAGAATGTATGTCAGATAGTAACACAAAAAGAAGTCGTCCCTCTGTTGGGGACCTTGAGCAAATTTTATATTCAGCTCCTCGCTCCTGCCGCCATGGAGATGAGGTTTGGCCCAACCTGTATCTGGGAGACATGTGAGTATTAAGCCACATCTAAGTGTGTTAAAGATCTCAGTTTTCAATGGTTAGAGGTTTTCTTGATCAATTAGCCAATCAATACATGTTTAAAGGTCCTATAATACGTGAAATGGACTCTTGGGAGGTTTAAGCCATGTTAGAATGTTATTACCTCCTAAAAACACACTTGTAGATGTGTTTCTTTCATCCACACGTTTGAGTAATCCTGGATTATTACTCTGTCTACATCTCCAAAACTCAAAATGCTCTGTTCCACCTTGTGACATCATGTAGTGGTAGTTTTCAAATTAACAGCAAGCTTTTACCTTTTGTTCAGCAGAGACTGGAAAATCCAGGGCTGAAATGATCCAAATGATTCTAGTGAAAGTGTTGTCATGATATCACAAGGTGGAAGGTTCTGATTGAGAGAAGAACTGAATATGCAGGATTTGTGTGTTAAATGTGTGAATGAAACAAAATACTCTAGATATGTTGGTGATGAGGAAACAACATTACAACATAGAAAATATATCAGAAAATAGTGTAATATGAACCCTTTAATATTTACTTAAGGGATTAAAAACTGTAGGAAGTCAGTTTTACACTGCGTGCATTGCACTGTATGTTCTTTAGGTAATATGGAATTTGTTATTAATGAAAATATAGTTTATTATATTAGTCACTATGTAACTTTTCTGGTGGGGGGTCTGCCACCCTTTTTTGCATTAAACTTCTATCTCCATGGAGACAAGCAGGTGACTCCACTAAGTCAAGTTACAGGTCAGATCTGTGGAGAGGGTGACCCCCATTCTCAGTGCTTGTTTTCGAAGGTATTTTTTTTGAAAAATAAAAATGCCTGTAAATGAATAAATGTAAAATAGATAAGTTACAATAGCTAGGCAAGGCAAGCTTATTTGTATAGCACAATTTGTACATTGAGTAATTCAAAGTGCTTTACAGATAAATCAAATCAAACATAATAATAATCATCATAAAACAGAAGAGTGCAGAATAAAAGTCTGTCAGTCATACAGTACAGCTAAACAGAACCAATAGCTAGTAATGTTATTCTGTGTGACATTTCAGGTACCAGCAAATAATGGACACCCCGACAGAAAAGTTGTATGTAGCAAATTAATTAACTGATTAAAGAATAACTGGCTTCCTTTGTGGTTTGAACCAGGTTTATGTCCCATGACAAGTTTGGGCTCTGGCAGCTCGGTATCACCCATGTGCTGAATGCATCACATGGAAAACTCTGCTGTAAAGGGAGTGATGATTTCTATGGGACCACAGTGAAGTACTATGGGGTCCCAGCCAACGACCTGCCGACCTTTGACCTGTCACCTTTCTTCTACCCTGCTGCTGAGTTCATCCACCAGGCTTTGACCACAGGGGGTACAATTATACTGAAAATCTGCAAAAATTCTTGAAGTACTAATATTTTAAAAGTAAAGTAGTTTGAGTATCCATTGTTAATGTTAATGTAAAAAGGCCCATATTATGCTATTTTCCCATCTATGTTATAATGTTGTTTCCTTATCGAAAAAACATACCTGGAGTTGTGTTGTTTCATTCACATGTTTAACACACAAACCCTGAATATTTACAGAGTTCTTCTCACAAACTGAAAACACTCACACTTCTGATGTCATGTGGTTATACAGGAAGTGCTCCACTGTGTTTTAAAACTCCATATATCCTCACGAGAGTCATTAGGATTATTTCAGCCCTAGATTTGCCTATATGCACTGAACTAAAGGTAAACAGTATACGTTAACTTGTAAATTATTGCTTGATGACATCACAAAGTGGAACGGAACATTTTGAGCTTTGGAGATATAGACAGACTAATTATTAAAACACAACTCCAGATATGCTATTGATGAGGAAGCAACATTCTAACCTGGCTTATAGCTCCAAAGAGTCAATTTAGCATAACATAAAACCTTTAAAGTTATATTAATATTATTATAAGTAATCAACAGAGATTGAATTTTTACTCAGAATTGTAGAAGTAATGAGTTATTTTAGATCTGCTTTCAAAATTCTTAGCTGGAGCATCTAAATATGAATATGTAAAGTTGACTTGTTTTGCAGGAAAGGTGTTGGTGCACTGTGCAGTAGGGGTCAGTCGCTCTGCTGCTCTGGTCCTGGCTTACCTCATGATTCACCATCACCTCAGTCTGCTCTCCTCCATTAGACATGTGCAACAGAAACGATGGATCTTCCCAAACAGAGGCTTTCTACGGCAACTCATTTCACTGGATCAAAAACTGCACAAGGAAAATTAAATAAAGTAAGTTAAAAATAGATAAAATATATATTTTATAAATAAAAGCATAGACCTCCAGAAGTTCAAAGACTATTATTTATTTATAAATTGTAATTAATATGTAATGTACATGATGCGCCTTAAATAATTTCTAGGGCCATAGTTTCAGCTTTAACTTAAGGTTAAGGTACAATTTATTGTCCCCATAGAGAAATTTGTTCTCTGCATTTGACCCATCTTCAGTCCCACACCCAGGGACTCATCTTTGTGATCTTGTTGCTAGGCTTGGTTAGGACTACTTTAGATGGAGGATTATACCTATGGTTCAAGTTTTGGATTGAAAGAGGAAGCCAGAGTGCCCAGAGGATATGGGAAGAACATCCAAACTCCACGCAGAATGGCCCGGGCGACACAGGGATCAAACCCAGAACTTTCTTGCAGTGAAGCATGAGTGTTAGCCTCTCAGCCACCATGATGGTACTTCAATTAATTATTTATCTGCAAGGGTTATATACATCTCTTGACACTGAATCCAGCTTTGTAATAGCGAAAAAGAAAAGCCGCAGTATTTATCGTATTGGACATTAACTGGTATTTTCTGACCCCAGGACCTTTAGGCATCAGTAACCAGGCCAATCAATGCACCCACACCATTAAATAACTGCACATCAGCCAAAGCTCACAGACAACATAGGGAGCTATATCTGGACCCAGGCACCTGCTCCTGTCTGTCACTGTCCCGTCCGACACAGGGCTGGCAGAGAGGGGCAGAGCGGACTCCAGCAGCCTCAGAATCATAACAAACACGCATTATGTCTAGCCACAAACCATCACAGGAGCTGGGGCGCGTTAAAATTCTAGAGACCATATTGGATTCATGCACTTTGGAGCTCACACCAGTGGATGAGGTCTGGCCTGGGTTGTATATAGGGAATGTGTAAGTATATTTTAACTTTAGCATAACTCATTGTTTCTAATAATATCAAATCTTTCATTCTTACCACTCTTTCCACCATGTTCTGAATTGTAAATTATTTGGTCAAAAAGTTAACACCTGATGCCTGTTCTTATGCAATCTTCTCAATTTTTCCAGGCATGGGACAGGCCCAAACAAAATAGCTGCTACTTTGATAACATAGAATAAAGCTGTAATACTACAACTGCATTTAATATTTGTTTGACAGAGCTGCGGCACAGAACAAAAAGACGTTATGTAAGCTTGGCATCACGCATGTCCTAAACGCAGCACACTCTAAACAGGGGAGCATCGGTGACCAACGTTTTTATGGAGACACCTGTGTGTACTTGGGGATCCCAGCAGAAGATTCAGATGAGTTCGACCTCAGTCAGCACTTCAGACCAACAGCTGAATTCATCCACTCAGCTTTAAAGACCAAAGATGGTAAAAGTCAAAGCAAATGGCAGCAGTCATTAATATTATCAGCACTAATGCCTGGTGTTTGTACAGGGAAAGTACTGGTCCATTGTATCATGGGGGTGAGTCGCTCTGCCTCTTTGGTTGTGGCCTATTTGATGTTGCACCAGCATCTGACTTTATCCAACGCTTTGAAACATGTCATACAAAAGAGGCCCATTTACCCCAATAGACATTTCCTCTCTCTGCTCCTAAAACTTGACGACCAGCTAAGCTTCAAAAGGAGATTCTGCCCGCTACTTTGATATTCCATGCTTAGTTGTGTTGATTATTTTTATATGGCTTTTGTAATGAAAAAGATGTTATTTTGTTTGTCAAATTGGCTTTGTGCACAGTAGCGCCCGGTAATCTCACTGTTAGCGTCACTACTTCCTGTCCAATTTGATCTCTGTGAGGTTTTTGCATAATTAATGAATATATATTTAAAGATCAGGCAGTGGACAGGGAGCTGCAGGTAAATGTCACTCACAACATGTTAAACACTACACAAATAAAATAAATACTTCTGTGGAGGACACTGTGTTTAGAAAGAGACATGTTTGTGTCTCAATGCTAATGCTAATGATAATTTTGAGGCATAATAAATATTAAAACAACACCACAAACTGAAGTATTCTACACATAAAAATAATTGGGTAGTCTTTATTTTAATAATTTGAATTGTATTTGTTTATTTTATGTTTTCCAATAGTGATAAAAGTGGCTGTTAGCTTTGAGACAGTGACCTTGCTGGCACGCTGCTGTGCACAGAGCCTGTTACTTAACATTGCATTTTCAAATCTATCATACTGCACTTTATATGTAATGTCAAACATGTATCCTCAATAAATTGCGGTGACTGTTTTTCATTATGATTGTAAATAGAACATTTATGTGCATGACCGTGGATACTATCTGAGTTTATGTTGTACTGAAGTGGCATTGGTTTATTTTTTGGCACTTGAGCCCATGTCATTTCTTTTAGAACTACCAGTGTTACTTGGCACTTGAATGGCAGCCCACATGAAGCAGAGTGTTACATAACAGTCTGCATACTCAGAAACTAAGCCTCTCAGTTAATGCTAAAGTGCAAGAGGGTACTACTACTTTTCTTTATATGCTAACTTTAATTATTTGAATGAGAAGAGAAAACCTATTTAGATGCAGTTCAGATTTGTACCTAATGAGCGTATGATTACATAGCTATTAAAGGAAACAGTTGAGGGTGCGTCTGGAATAACAAGTGCAGCCATGCAAATACACTAGGACAGGTAAGGCTCGTCATGAAACGGGTAAGATTATAAAACTGAAATCAGAATAGTGTGTAGTATAATAGTGCTATACTGTTGTGATGTTGTTGGTCAGCCTTTTTATGGTTGGTTACCCTTTCCTCAGCATGTCACTCAGAGATCAACACTATGAACCTCCGTCTGTGGCAGAGCTGCAGGAAATTTTGCAGCAGGACCAAAAGCCCACGGGACATGTCAATCAAGTGTGGCCAAACCTGTACCTCGGCAATGAGTGGGTCATAATAACAAATAACACATATATGTATATTTATATAAGCAGGAATGTAACAAAGTAAAAGCAGTACAGTACTATACTTAAGTAGAAATTTTAGGTATCTACATTTTGAAGTGGATACTTTTTACTTTTACTTCACTACATTTGAGAGGATATTTGTACTTTTTACTCTACTACATTTTTGAGCAGGACGGAATAGTATTTTTCATTACTGCCATTTTTAAATTATTAATATTTTTACTTAAGTAGATTTTTTCATGTTATATTTTACTTAAATTTTTTTTTTGCTCCAGTATTTGTACTTTAACTTAAGTAAAAAAAAATTAGTACCACCGCTGTATATAGGGTATATTTACACAGCCAAAATAAGATAACTTGGCTAATTTGATAACTCAATAACTAGATCAGATTTTGGCTTTCATTAATCAAAAGGAATTTTTAGGGTAAAATATTTGGAAGAGTCAAGTCATTTTTGTCTTGACCACATTAGTTTGCCATTTTTGCATTATTTTCCTTGTCAAAACCTGCACAGATGTGAACACATAAGAAAGAAATCAGATTACTCATATCCTAACTGTTTACATCACATTTCAATAATCCAGAAATCAGATAATGACTGTTGTTGTGCATGTGAACATAGCCTGTGACTTAGAACCATATTAGGGGCCAAAAAGTGGTTCAATATAAATGTTACTAACTGTGTTTCCAGGGTGGCAGCTCGGGATAAAGGAACTCTACACAGTTTGGGCATAACACATATTGTCAATGCTGCTCATGGACCCCCCAACCCAACTCCAGGGCAGCTGTACTTTCATGTCAGCACAGGCCCACGCTTCTACAGAGATATGGCTGTAGATTACTATGGCGTAGAGGCAGACGACGCAATAGATTTTATCCTGAGTCCATTTTTCTACCCAACTGCTCGCTACATTAGAGCCGCTCTGGGGATGGGAGGTAAGACTCAAGCCAGTATAAAAATGACGATCTTAAACAAGTATTTTTATTGTTTGGATAGTGTGGCTTGTTCCATTGGGATTTCTTTTATAAAAACAATTTATCTTACACTTAGGATCTAACTTTTAAATGTAACCAAGTAGGAAGGCACCCCAATTGAAATACACATTGTTTTGCATGGTTTAAAAATATTAAGACAAAGATAGTGGATAAATGTTGTTTTATTATGTCAGATTTAGTCTAGATTTAACAACAAACTCAGCAATTATGTATTTAAATTCAATGATTTTACCTCACCTAAATTATTGGATTACAAGTTGGACTCTGACAAGCAAAACTATTCTTAAATTAGCTGAAACTATTTATAAAAAAGCACTCAAGGTATTAGACAAAAAGCCCCATAAATAACATTACTGTAGAATACTTGACAAATACACATTTCTTAATTGGGACAACACAATCAAATACGCAGGTTTAATTTTAGCATACAAAGTTTTGAACAATCTGGCTCAACCTCCTCTAAAGGAGTTGGTGAAAAGAAATTCAAACCGGACAACAAGAGCAGGTTCTAGAGGTGACTGCTCTGTGCCGTTTAGGAAAAATGCTTTAGGACAAGTTTCTTTTGTTTATGGAGCAGGTCAGACTGGAACACACAAGCTCATACACGAGAGCTCCACACTGGAAGCATTTTCAAAAGCTTTAAACCAGTGGTTGTTCAAGGGTCAAATATGTCACTATGTACAATTAAATTAAACTTTAACTTTTAACTTCTGACTTAAAATGAACTCTTCTATAATTGTATATCCAGAGAGTGTGTTGTGTGAATAGTCAGTGTGTTGTGTGAATAGCCAGTGTGTTGTGTGTATAATCAGTGTGTTGTGTGTATAGTGAATGTGCTAGTGTGTTACATTAGCTTTTGTACGATTGTTACTGTTCTTTTCCAAGTCCTGTAAAGAAGAAAATTAGTCACGTTGCCTATAATCTTTACATATTTACACTTTTAAATGTCTATTAATATGTGCTGTCCCTTTACAAATAAATTAAAAAGAAATAAAACAAATGAATAAAAAATAACATTTCACCTGAAGCTTTAGCACAAAAATATTTACTTCAGATTTTTCCATTGCATAACATTTATTTTCAAAGCCAGTATTTTGTTGCTAAAAGTTGAGCATTTTTCTGTGCTATACCTTTTTTGTTTTTGTTTTTCTCCAGGACGAGTGTTTGTCCACTGCCTGATGGGAGTGAGTCGCTCGGCCACTTTGGTCCTGTCATTTCTCATGATTTGTGAGGGTCTCCGTCTTCAGGAGGCAGTGCAGGCAGTCAGAGCACACAGGGATATTTACCCAAATGCAGGATTTCTACAGCAGCTCCGCAGTCTCGATAAAGGCCTAGAGAGGGAGAGAAGAAGACAGAGAGCTAAAAAACTGTAAAATAGCACAACACAAAGCCAATACACAATATCAGAGATGGGAATTTAGCCTGATAAGTTATATTTAGTTTAGATATAGATTGTAAATAAATTTCATATATATTGTACAGGGTAAAGATTTAGGTTTTGAAAAAATATTAGTTGGAAATGTATGAATCTTGTGGCTTGACCTGTTGAAGATAAGACTGAAGTAATTGGTAATGTTAATTTGTATATTACTGTCTTTTTATTTCTGTTTACATTGTGTATGCCTGATTTATACATTTTATCAGTACTGCATATACAATAATATACCCTCACTATATTTCTGGCTTCACTTCCCGCCTCTAAACATGATACAAAGACATTTCTATGACTGCAGCTGTGACACAGAGCAGGAGATAAACACTCTCATTGATGGAGCTGAGGCAAATGATTTGGAGTGACAGGAAACCAGCCGAACCTTTTAACCTGGTCTGGCCCAACCTGTACATCGGAGACGAGTGAGAGAGAAACACATCAGTAGTGATTACAGTCAAAGTATTATTATTAAATTTCAATGTTTTTTTTTTTTAGGTCTGTGGCTCGAGACAAGCCCATCCTCTCCAGTCTTGATATAACCCATATTGTCAATGCAGCAGCAGGGAGATATCGCATCAACACTGGTCAGCAGTTTTACAGTGACCTGGGATTAAAGTACTTTGGTGTAGAAGCTGCTGATCATCCAGAGTTCAATCTTGAACCTTATTTTAGGCCCAGTGCAGAGTTCATAGACAGCGCTCTCAAGGAAAATGGTACATAATGGCCTAAATATTTGTATTGCAATTTCAAATCCAAATAAATGCAGATCAATGCCAGTGAAAATGTATCTGAAGTCAAAATGCAATGTTTAAATTAAGCTTTTTAAAGTGTTGTGTAACAAAAAAATGCTAAATATGCTCTAATGCACATGGTCTAATACACAGCTGCTATTACTAAATCCATCAACATTTATATTAGGCTCTAGCTTCTTATGGGAAAGGGCTTTAAATTATGAAAATTAAGTTTTGCTGCTGGAGTATGCCTCATTACATTATAGATTTCACATTAGTAGTTGTAAAAGCACAAAATCACGCCAAAACTTACATCACATTAAACAAACAGAAACACATTTAAATTAATTTTACCAAAAGCTCTGATCACTTGTATAAATATGTTATATATTTACATTTTACAGGTAAAGTTTTTGTCCACTGTGCTATGGGCGTCAGTCGTTCGGGAGCCCTGGTTTTGTCCTATCTGATGATCTGCCAGGGACTGTCTTTGGTGGAGGCCATCACTGCTGTGCGTCTGAACCGGGACATTGGACCCAACTCTGGATTTCTGGAGCAGCTACGACAACTGGACATGAATCTTAAGTCCATCCCATAAATCTCAAAAAGAAAAACAACACTATACTTCAAACACTGCTCTGTCAAATTGTGGTTGAATCTGAAACAAAATAAAATATGAAATAAAACAATAAGCTTGTAGAGTGATATGCAACACTCCACTTCATAAGAGCTAAACTGATTCTCAATCAATCAGTCAATCAATCAATCAAAACCTTTATTGTCCCTTGACAGAGAAATGCACTGTGCAGTGGCAATACAAATGAGAAACAGCTCATATAAGAAGCTCAATATATATGAAAAAAGTCATCTTAAAAAAATTCCACAATATAAAAGAGATCCTGGTAAACACTCACTTATTATTAAGAGCATTAATTGCACAAGGATTTAAAGAATGCTTAAATTAAATGTTTGTTTTGACTCTAAGAAGTACAAACCTCTTCTTTGAGGGCAGCATCACAAACTTGTCGCACAGAGGGTGGTCAGTGCTGGACAGAAAAGACCGGACTTTCTGCAACAACTGTTTTTCAAAGACGTTTGTGAGGCTGAGCTGTTCTGAACAAAATTATCTTGCACAATTTTAAACAAACGGCTTTTGTTCTGCAGAGAAAGGTTACTAATAAGAGACAAAACATAACAACATAAACTATAAACTAAAATTATAAGTGTCTTGCCAACATTGAAATTTCTCAATTTTCGTGAAAGGTATAAT
Source organism: Periophthalmus magnuspinnatus (assembly GCF_009829125.3). NCBI lineage: Eukaryota > Metazoa > Chordata > Actinopteri > Gobiiformes > Gobiidae > Periophthalmus > Periophthalmus magnuspinnatus. The sequence continues at coordinate 26,446,415 of NC_047140.1, forward strand.
CTTTGTGTGGCTTTTAGCACAGATGGGAAATGTTTAGGTGATAGTGAAGTTTGTTGTCAATAAAGGTTTCCAAAAATGTGTAAGACTCAACCAGCTCTATCACTGTACCTTTACTTGTTGGTTGAGGTTCCAGTGATGAAGTCAATGGCCATGTCCTTTGTTTTTTGAGTTTCAGATAGTGGAAGTGATACCACTCCACAAAGTCTGTGACAGCAGGTCCAAGACGAGTCTCTCCATCCTGTAATAAACTGAGCAGCACAGTGTCATCAGCAAACTAAAGGAGATGTCTGTCTGAATGTTCTGAAGTTATTTGTGTACAGGATGTACTGTACAACAAGAGAGAAGACGCACTCTTGTGGTGATCCAGTAGAATACATCTTTTTTAACAGGACGCCATTGACTGACTGGGGGCTGCAAGATAAAAAGTTCATGATCCATTTGACCAGGCTGAAATTTAGATTAAAATCAGCAGCAGTTTCTGACACTAAACATGTGTCAGAATAGTACTGAATGCTGAAGAAAACCTGACAAACAAAACTCTGGAATGAGTTTTTGTGTCAGCAAGATGTTGGTACAGGAAATGGTACATGGTGGTGGTATCCTCCTCCTCCAGACTTGTCTTGTCTTTTCACTCCCACACATCTGCCTTTCAAAAGGGCCTCGTTCTTTTATGCACAGCCTCTTTAGCGGCTCCATTTATCCAAGGTCTATCATTAGTTTCACATTGTTACCACCTTGGTAGGATAATAGTGTCTTTTAAGTAGGTAATATAAGATGTTACCACCTCAGTTCTTTCTAAATCTAAATCAGGAGAGTTAGAGACATCGAAGTCTGTGCATTTAAGAGCACCTTTAAGTTCATCTATGGCATCAGGGGCCACACGTCCACCTGTCTAATGGTTATTTTATCACTCTTAAAGAGGGCCCTATAAGTTGGGCTCAGAAGTATAGTGTTGTGATCAGAAGAGCCAAAAGGGGGCAGCACTACTGATTTATAGGCACACTTAATGTATAATAATATAACAATTGTTTAAAACCATATCATTTTTTTATTAGCAAACTTTTCCCAAACAAAAGGGCAGGCAGAAAAAATAGCCAGTAAAATACAACAGCATGTGTTACATTTGTGTTGTGTCAGAGTTGAGGTCAGGTGTTGGAGCCCAGCTGACTCAAAATATCATGTTACCCACAGACAGCCTCTCATTCTGGAGAAGTGTAATAGCCCCCATAGTGACTCACACAAGAGTTCTGACCGACACATGGACACACAAACACACGTGTCCCAAAGGAAGCCTGCTGTTCCACTGATGAGGACATTCTCTAAAAAGTAAGTTATATTTGTTTATTTCACTGTAGCTGTGTTTCATGGTGGTATATCAGTTTAAATTCCATCTAAGCCCCTGTTACATTTGCTGACTTTTAGTTGTGTTGTGTAGTCAGATTTAATCCTATAAATGTGAAAAGTTACACAATAATCACCTGCAACTGCCTGAATACCTACATTGTGTGTTTAAACTTGCTGGGACGGTTTATTTATTCTTTATTTAACCTGAGGAGTCCTGGCCCCAAATGTGATTCTGTTGATTCTGTACATGCTGCACACTGTTGTGCTTGTACAATCCATTGTGTCTAAATCATTCAGATTTGTTTGTTTTCACCTCTCAAGGGTGCGTCATGACTTCCTATGCTACAAAGAGCCAACACAAAAACCCTTATGCCGCGGTGCGTGTGGACCCCGACAGTGATTATATCACTCCTGGGACATTAGACCTGGAGCAGATGTTCTGGGCTGGCTCTGGGGCTCAATACACACACGTGGACCAGGTCTGGCCCAATATCTACATCGGAGATGAGTGAGTCTACAAGAAGCCCACAGGCATAAATTTCATTGAGTGCAACCTAAACTCTTTAATGTAATACATCATTCTGAAACAGAAAGACAGCTCTGGAGGTGGAGGGTCTGAGGGAGCTGGGCATCACCCATGTCCTGAATGCAGCGGAGGGGAAGTTTAATAATGTGCTGACTGGAGCCACTTATTACAGTGACTCACACATTCAGTATCTGGGTGTGGAGGCCGATGACAAACCCACATTTAACATGTCCCAGCACTTCTACTCCACAGCACAGTTCATCCATGAGGCGCTCAGGGAACCCCACAGTGAGTACCGGGCCTAACATGTTTTTAGAACCAGTCAAAAATGATTTAATCGTTTTATCTGTGTTTCAGACAAGGTGCTGGTGCACTGTGTGATGGGGCGCAGTCGCTCTGCAACTTTGGTTCTGGCTTACCTCATGAGCAAACACGGTTTAACTGTGGTAGATGCCATTGAGCATGTGCGACAGCGCCGCTGTATTCTTCCTAATCATGGCTTCTTAAAGCAGCTCAGGGCTCTAGACATCACACTACAAGAGGAGAGACTAAAACAGAAGAAACAGCTGCAAGGCCATTGAAGGTCACCATTTAGAACACATTGTGAATACTGCACTGCAGCATAAATACTATTGTACAAAACATCTTAAACATTTGTGTTAAGATGTTGGTAAGTTTTAAATTTGAGCACTTTTCATGTTGAGATTTCCTTGAAAATGTAAATGTAGCATCAAGACACAGAATTCTGATTAAGAGGTTTATTTCCCAATGGTCTAGTACAGAAAAAGTGCCTTATTTGTCCTAAGACTTATGCATTTAACTGTGTACAAGCATATGCAGAAATCTGCTAAATCTAGGTCATTCTTTTACAAATACAGTAATACAATTAATTTACATGTCAGTCTAATTTTTAGACTATTGTAGAAACAACAAAGAGATTGCCCATCACTGCTCTAGACTTCAAGAACACAAATAATATACTAGATCTCTAAAAAATCTGAAAAAGGCACCGTTGTGAATTAACACTGACTGAATGAATTGAAAATAATACTCCTGACTATAATGCCAACCTGTCCTTCAATAGTTCCATTCTGAACGGTGAGCTCTGTTAAAGAAAAACAGATTCAGATACAGTCAGTTTGATTTGTGTGGTCCATGTCCAAATGTCCATTCAAATAAGGTTTATTCTTTTTGAACAAATAAAATTTTAAAAAAGTCTTTAAAACAAAAATGTGTGCTTCTGACATTTGGAAGAATTTGCTGAGACACTCTACTGACCTCAAGTGGAAGAAAAAGGAATAATTTTGAATTAAAGCCGCAAACGGCGATGTTGGCCCTCGTCAACGTGCGCACGTCTCTCCCATGCGCCCGCAACTGACTCAAACCCCTCTGTATGGGACGGTTCGGCATGCCATTCTCCCTTCCTGAGAGCTGCCCAAGCCACTATCTGCTTATCACCCTATATCCATAGTGAAGTGTGCCAATTGACCACGGCATTGAACCAACAACCTTGTGCATAATACACAGGGTTTCTGACTTTTTTGACTGGTGTGGCCCAAATAATGTCTGTGTCCATTTTCAATCACTTTGCATTCGTGACTCATAGAACCATAATTACATAAGTAACTCTCATTATGGCTTCGAACCAGCAATATTATACATAATAACGCTATAATGTAATAGACTTTTACAATCGAAGTTACTTAAATAATGTTTGTGTCAATTTTCAAAATAACTTTGCATAAAGTCATTTCTGTCTCTGTATTTGTAAAGGGCTTAATCAGGGCTTAATTAGAGCCGGCGTTTCAGCTGCCACGAATCTGGATAATGCAATTGTGTGATCTGGTAATTTTTCAGGCTGTTATTGGTGCCAAAAGAGTTTGAAAAGCACTTTTTTTTCAAATTTCTGCAAATCTGCAATAGAATGCTCAATTGTCATTAAAACAGCCTCTGAAAGCTGAGACCTGGTGCTTTCCAATGCCACTACATGTAGTACGGTAATGACTGAAGGGCAGACGTCAGGGGAGGGGCGAGAGCACACAGCTCTGACACATAAGAACATAAACAACATGCAAACTTTCAGTGGACAGCACAAATTCAGTGGCGTTTTACTTGTAAAATTGGTTTTGTATTGTAGATAAAATAATAGTTGTTCTTGGGTGTTTTATATAAGATTTTGGACGCATTTTATGAAGCAGAGGCGCCATTTTTCCTCAATTTATCGTCTTTGCCACCATTAATTTTCAGACAAAGCTGTACTTTTACCTAAATAACTAAAAATTGTTTCTGTTGTTGTTTCAACAACAGAAACAAACAAATGACAGCAACAGAAACAAAACAGAAACAACAACAGAAACAGTTTCTGTTGTTGTTTCTGATGTTGTTGTTGTTGACACCATTCCTGTTAAAAATGACTGCAAGCAAAACAGGTCTCAGCTGAAGTTGGGTTTTTCTGGGAATGTGCACCCGGCACGTTGGATGATGACATTAGCAGCGTAATGAGCAGCTTTCACACACTGATCTAGAGGCTTCTCCCGAACCAGCTCTGATAAGAAACCTGTGCCACAAGACACACATTTTAAAAACAATTACAAACTTCAATACAAAGCAAGCTATAAATTTCCATACCTCCCACAAAAGCATCGCCAGCCCCATTTGTATCCACAAGGTCTTTAGGGTCGACTTTTATCACAGGATATGTCTCTATCTTTTCATCTGGTCAAAAAGGAAAATAATTTTGATCACATTTGTAATAATGTATAAAAGCCACAAAGACAAAACAATTGTATAATCTTACTTAGGGCCATGATGGTTTCATCCTTTCCTTGAGTAAATACAACAGTCCTTGGTCTTTCCTTGTTGACTTTTGGTAGATCTTGGGCTTTCTTAGCAATCTCCTTTAAGTCTTTGGTCTACAGAAATGAAATATCGCTGTAAAAATGTATTGAAAATGTGGTATAAAATGAGTCTGCATTTTTGTACCTCAAATTCCATCTCTTTGGCAAATGCTGCTGCTTCCTGCAGAAAAAAACAATGTAATTCGTATTAAGTTCAATATTTTAAGCTTGTACATAAAATACAGTTCGTACTTACCGTCTCATTGCCAAAGAGTACATCTACATAAGGCATAACCTGCATGAGGTTATCTTTGAAGAACTGGCTGATGAAGGGCGCAGACAGATTTAAACAAAACATTTTGTCGTTTTCAGAGGCATGTTTTGCCACTTTCAGGATGGACTCCACAGAAACTGTTAAGAAGAAACCCTGAATAAAAACAAGATATTTTGTTAAGAAAAACATGCTTGGTAATCAATAAAATTAAGTTCAAAATAAAACACTCTACTATGGTTGTTATAAACACATAGCTTCAGCTCATAAATAATCATTTAATGGGAATCAACAAATGACATAACAGCAGAAGCAACATACAGCAATGTAGTAGACTTTGGCCTTTTCTACGAGCTTCCAGTTCTCCTCCAAGTCAAGATGTTTATCCTTTTTATAACAGTTGGCAGCAGCGAGGTTTGCAACAAGAGACCTGAACGAAATAAGTACATTTGTGTCCATTCATTGAAATTTAACACGCTTAAACTTACAAAATAGCAATGCAAAGCAAATACAAAGATGATTTTATTTTTAATTGTTTAAATAAGGAAACAAGCCTGAAAGGAGTGTATATTTCATTTGCAAATAGTACATGTGAACAGATTAGTAATTCTTCAGCTATTATTCAATACTGAAATATAGCAGTACCTGTTATCACCAGTGATGCAGGCAGCACAAGTTCCTGTCGGCTCCTCGCTCTGCTCATAGTAATGAGCATCGATGTGGGCCTCCTCGGCTTTCTGTTTCAGGATCTCCCCAAACTTGTCTTTGCCGATGCAGCCAAAGAAAGTGCCCACTTTTTGAGGTTCTTGGATCATCCACTAAAAACATTTGAACCAGATGAAAAAAGGTGTTTTTTCCAAATGCAGTCTGTGAAAAGACATGTGTAAATTTATGACATACCTGAGCAACCTTTATAGAGTTCTGCGTAGCTCCACCTGCGTGATATTCAACTTTGAACTTCTTCACCAACTCCTCAAATCTACAAAATTTGACAGAAGAAATTCCCACAATAACTCACTGGCAAAAGTAATAATGATAAAAATTAGGGCTGCGCAATTGATCTTTTTTTGTAATCATCTACGGCTTTTTAATTGAGAGTTCTACATTAAATCCTCCACCTGTAAAAGCATGTGGGTTTGAACATTCCAACTACAACAAGTAATGTTGAAGCAATTTGTATGTTTTTTTTATCAAGACAAAATAAAAATCAAATTGAAAATTGTGATGTAGCAACATGATAACAAATTGTGATACATTTTTGGTCATATTGTCCAGCCCTACAACACAATAATAAATAACAAACCAAAACTCTGTTATATGTAGGCCTTTTAAATGAAGAAATTTGCATAGATTTACAAGAGGTTAATTTGCAGCAGTTAAACATTAACTATAATGTCTCAATGTGTTTGCATTAATGTTGGGAATAAGTTCCCGAAAAGCTCTTTCAGGTATCCAAAATGTCACTGAAACATAAAATTTAAATCAAGGACATTACTGAACTGAATGAATTGCTAAGCCCACTATATGCGCTACATTTTACTCCCACAGTTCACACAGAAGATCCTTGTATTTATAAGTACAACATATATCTCATGCATCACTGTACAATTACTGTATGATGGGTAGTTTCACAACTCTGGCTGACTGAAGTAGGTCTTTGGTGAGTTGCTTCAAGCAAAAATACATCTACATTTGGACATGTTAGGTAATTACAGCTGAAATAAAGCAGGTCTGTGTCCTCATGGGCCTTATTTGGCAGTGCCTGAAGTTATAAGTGGGGCATCTGGGGAAAGATACTATATGTAATTTGATTTAGATTGAGTAATATCTGCTCTATGAAGCAAACGAATTACCCCAAGATTATCTCTAGAAATTAGAAACAGACTATCTTTAACCAAAACATGCTATTAGCTTCACTCCCCATTAGGTATTCAAACCCTGTACTGGTGTTAAAAGTATATGTATAAACTTATTAGTGATAATTTTATAATGTAGTTTAGTCTTTCTCTCTTCTTATCACCTGCTGTTAAATGTTTGCTTTTTGACTAGAGGCAGAGAAACTGGGAGGTGAAATGTCCTGTTTTTTGATTGGCTGACACAGGCAAACGAAGGTGGAGATCACCTCTGCTATTGGCTGTGTTAAGAACTGAGGTCAGTTGTGAGGATTCTGGTGTATGCCTGTTTAAACTGAACGATTCCAGAGAAAACTGTCTGCATTCACATATGCTGACTGATCAGCACAACCAGGGCTTTTTTTGAAACAAAAAGTAAATTTGTTTAACAACTCAAATGTCAGCAGGGAAGTGACCATAAATACAGGATTACGAATACAAACAGTGCTTTGTGGTTGTCATCAGCCAAGATCTGGTCATTAGGCTTCAGGGCGTATCTGCAAATAATTCACAAAGGGTATGATGGTTACATTATAATATTAGATCAATTAAAACCTGCATTGTACTTATCTGTAATAAATATTTGCATACAATATCTTAAAAGTACATGCTAAAATACTGAGCAACAATGACATGACAAAATGACTAAATGGACAGTTGCCAAATCTAGATGCATTGATTATAAAAATGCACCAACTCTTAATATAGAGTCTCTTAAAATAAAACTAATCCATTTGAGAAAGAGGCCAAGGTTATTTTGATTAACACTTCTTTTGTTTTGTCATTTTCATGTTATGAATTTTTTATTACTATTAAAAGGTGTTAAAGGAGGACTCTTTAACAAAAATAAGCTTTTGATCTGTGGCACTGGTCAGACAGTTCAGAATATAGGTAAAAAACATAAAAATCTACATGATAATGGAAGCCTTTAGGTAGGTTTAAAGCAGCAGGCTACTCATTTTTGACAACTTACTTGTCCAAGAAGTCCTTGTCCACTACAGCACAGATGTCCAGTAAAGGATTTCCCATACCAAATAATGAATTTTGGCTGAAAAAAAATAAATAATTGAAATGTTAATAATTATGTAATATGTCCGGACCACCAGCCCTGCACCCACAAAAACAGTTGGGGCAATGGAAGGCAGATAATTTGTTAATTGAGGAGATGAAATTTATATTGATCACTGTGCAGTGCTGCCATTATGAGATTGTCTGGTGCCAGTTCAATTGGCAGAAAGTATATTGATGTAGGCACTGAATCTTTCAGTAACATGTCATTCTTACCAAAGTGTTTCCATATGACCACAATCACATGACTATAAACATGTGCCACAAGGGGGGAGGAAGTGGCATTGAAAAGAGAATCATATTCATAGATCATGTTTCACAATAAAAAATAAATGGATGATTTAGTCAAGAGACAAGTCAGCCCATTTATTTATTATTTAAAATGAGCAGCACAGAGCAGCAGTGTGATCCTTATCCTCAGGCAAATGCTTGTAGCACAAACACGGTTTTATATATCTGCATTAGAAAAACAACAACATTCCAACAGCCAGACCTCATGCAAAAAATGAAGTCCTTGTGGTGCAGCACCGAGCGTTGTGTCAATGCACAATAATAGGGGTTGTCTCACAAACAGTAATCACATTTCACGGCCAGTGAAATATACCACTCTGTAGGACTGTGAAATAAAAAAGATCCATGTTCATTCGGTAAGTCCATGCGACTGCCTTGTCTGGCTGTGTCATGGCTCTATTACATCCCTGATATTGGCATAGTGGGAATAACCCAGATAGAAGACAGTCTCTTCACACATTTTAGCCCAGATGCCACCTCCATATGATGGTGTCATATTTTTTACATCAGACATCCTGCATGAAGGTATGGTGGATACAGAACACCAAAAAACAAGAAAGACTTCTATTCAAAATCACAGAATCATACAACAGGTACAGACTTGCTCAGCCTGGACCAGTCTATATCCTTGTGCAATATGAATCTATCCGGTACATATTTCCCCCTCTGTCTTCACTATACACATAAGTATTAGTGCTTCCAGATGACTACAGGGGTTGTGCAGTCAATTATACAGAAACACTGACTCCTATTACACCCTCAGCAAAGTCTTACCTTGCAGAAGACATGGCGAATGATTCTGTACTACAGCAGGCAAAGAGTGACAGACCTGTTGAGCAACCTTAACCTACTCAGAAAAAGCTAAACACATTTAAACCTTAACATTTTGTGCTGCACGTCGATTTCACCCTGGAACTAGCGCTGACACTGATTGGTTGGTTTGCCTGAAGAGGGGCGGGAGTCTTGACTATCTAGTAAAGTAGAGCATAGCCAAAAACATGTGTGAGGAGCACATAGCAGGTAACATCTCAAAAACCTCAACTGATGCTGTCTGTTCTGATTGTGATATTGGGATTCGGGAGCCTTGTGAAGATGGCATCACTTAAGGAGAAGACAGAGACGCTGACAAGACTGTTATTTGTTCTGGACAGTGATTAGGGGCCGATATGACAGCAGGATTTCAACAAAACTAAGGTCGCCACTGGAAATGAGCATAGATATATCGGTCTCAAACAATAGAGTCGATTTTTAAGATATGCTGCGAGAGATAATAGCTAGCAAACCATTAGCCAAAGTTATCTAACGTGTAAGTAGAGGAAGGGGCATCTCAGACATTGTGATCATAAACTGTAACCATTTCATAAACGACCTTCAGAATGTTCCTCGTTTTTATTGAATTTTAGCATACAATAACAGCAACGTGCGTATAAACCCTTAGAAAGTATTGAATGAAGTCAACTGATTTGCTTTATGCATGGTTTACGCGTAAATTATGATATTCGTGGGTCACCTTAGAATAGGAGGAGTCTTTTTTGAAGGACACACATCTTTCTCATCTTCATCCTCTGAAAGTTTGTGTTTCTTTGCCTTTGGTTCGTCTGAAGCCATTGTTGATAGAGCTTTGTGAGCCGCACGTTGCCGGAGGAAAAATGCAGGCGTGAAACGGAAAATGTTGTTTTCCACCCTGAGTAAAACTTAACAGGCTCTGATAAGCAACATCTCCACCAATCAGCACATGCCAATATACGACTTTGAACTTCTTTTCCATATCAGTAGGCATGCATTGGTCATAGACATCAGCTGAAACACACTAATTATTGTGCCAAACCGGTTTTATTTCTAAAGTGCCAGTAAAGTCCACAGATTTGCTGGCTGAGAAAGAAACAGGAAAGTGTGTCAGAATGTGAAATACGTGCTCCTAATGCCTAGTTTTATTTTAGTTAATGAAGATAAAAATAACTCTGCATAACGGGATTAAGGAGAAATCAGAGCATTTGCACAAAGGCGGACTCTTCATTGAGCCTGAAAGACAAGATTGAGGGCGTAAACTCAAGTGTTAAGTGCGGTTTAGCTGTCTGAAGATTTTGCCTGAGTAAAAACACAGGACTTCATAACTTAAACCGTTTGCGTTGTCTTTTTAACCTGCAGTGAGTTTGTTTATATGGATTAACAACATGCACGGTGACACTTTTTAATCATTAAAGTTACTCCTGATACATTAACCCCTGATGCCGATGTGTTTACGTGGTCAAACCAGCTGCAAGCGACTGATTTGTCTCTTGACATCTGCCATATTTGCTGCCTCTGATAATCGGACGCGCACAACCATCTAGCAGGTAAAACTTTCTCAAAACTACAAAACATACTACAAACAACTTTTTCCCCTAATGTCGATGCGGTTACGACAGTTTAGAACTTTTGTGTAGCCTTTAATGTATGTATTAGAACAAACCTTCAACTTTGTAATTCATTTGTATTACTCAGCTTCACTTCTTCACTTATTCAAACGCATATTACACCATAATAAATTAATTAATTGCCTTTTTAAAGCTATAAATGTGCTTGTTTTCTTTACACAGAGCGCTACTGACAACAGAGCGTGCATTGTAGCTGCTGAAATGATCCACAGCCTGTTCCTGATTAATAACACGGGGGACATCTTCCTGGAGAAACACTGGAAGAGTGTCATCAGCAGGAGTGTGTGCGACTATTTCTTCGAGGCTAAAGACAAAGCAGGCGACCCGGAGAATGTGCCCCCCGTTCTGCAGACCCCACATCACTACCTCATCAGTGTCTACAGGGGCAAGATCTTCCTCCTGTCAGTCATCCAGTCTGAAGTGCCCCCTCTTTTTGTCATTGAGTTTCTACACAGAGTGGCAGATACGATTCAGGTAGGGAACAATAAGAGTTTGTGGTTTTTAAAAGTACACTATGCACTAACTGTTCTGGTAGAAGGTCCACAACTTGCGTTTCTTCATGGAGATGTTATTGCTTTACCTGGAATGTTCCACGCTATAGCATTAAACTTGCAGTAATTCAATTACAGATGCTTTTATTGATCAAAAATATTTATGAAAACTGGGCTCCCCTCTCCACACATTTAACGTTTAACTTGGTCTGGTTGTATCACCTGTTTGAATGTATGCTTTTAATGTAATACTGTGGAACATTTCAGGCAAAGCAATAATAATAAGACAGAGTGCAACAGTCACAAATGGTGAACACATGGCATTGTAAACACATGGATGAAAAACCTCCCCTTTATTTTAACAATAAATATTTGATATATATATATATATATATATATATATATATATATATATATATATATATATATAGATCCTCTCAACCAATGTATATTCCCCGGTAAAGAAGTTATGGTGAGGTCCATTAGAAGTTGAAAACCCTATAGTTATTGAATGGAGTTGCACACATTCATGAGAACCGCTATTACTATATATTACTGTATCTTGGAGGCAAACATGAAACTAATGAGTTTTAAGACAGCTGCAGTACATCCAGAATGCTTTTAATGTCTTATTCTGCAAAGCACTTTGTATTACAGTACTTTGTGTACAAATTATGCTCTATAAATAAACTTGCCTTGCCTTAATAAAAAATAATATTTTATTCTGACTTGTGTCTAATAACAGGACTATTTTGGAGAATGTTCAGAAAATGTGATTAAGGACAACTTGGTCATTGTTTATGAGCTGTTAGAAGAAATGCTTGACAATGGCTTCCCGCTGGCAACAGAGTCCAATGTCCTCAAAGAGATGATCAGACCTCCAAACATCCTTCGATCAGTCGTCAATACGCTCACAGGTAAATCACTCATACTAATCAATAACAGTAACGGGAGAGTTTTACTTACCAAACTTAATCAGCTTAATTCATTATTATTTAATTTCAGGAAGCAGTAATGTTGGAGATACACTGCCAACAGGACAACTTTCTAATGTCCCATGGAGGCGCGCTGGTGTGAAATACACTAACAACGAGGCATATTTTGACGTAATAGAGGAAATAGATACCATTATTGACAAATCAGGTACGGATCATTAATTCAATTCAATTTATTTTTTTGTAAAGCCTAAAATCACAGGGCTGAACAAGATCATTCATTTAACCAAGAGAAAGAGAGTTAGAAAATCAACAATGAAACAGACATTGGTCAATAACAGACAGGAAATTAATCAACAACAAGCAAATGGAGAACTTTTCCAGAACATCCCTTGTCCTTAGACCCTCCTTCACGTTAATGTAAACAGTGTATGAGAGTCATTGATCATAAAAGAATTTACAAATTAAATTGGTATTTTTTCTGTTCTTCAGGTACTACAGTTTTTGCTGAAATCCAGGGTGTAATTGAAGCTTGCGTGCGGCTCTCTGGTATGCCCGACTTGACTTTGTCTTTTATGGTAAGCAACTTTTTACTTGTGTGACTATACATTTGAGCATTTTGTACTAACATTATTACACTTAAAATGTGTGTAACTTGTGAACTTATTTCTGTGATTGTTGTTCACAGAATCCCCGTCTCCTTGATGATGTTAGTTTCCACCCCTGTGTTCGGTTTAAGCGCTGGGAGGCAGAGCGTGTACTTTCTTTCATTCCACCTGATGGAAACTTCACTCTGATGTCCTACCACGTCAACTCACAAAAGTTAGAATCATCCTTTGAGCCTTTTTCAATATGAAAAAACAATATATGCTACTCATTACACAAATTTCACCCTAAATTGTTTGCTTATTTCTCCAGTTTAGTAGCCATTCCTGTGTATGTGAAGCAGAACATCAACTTTTTTGACTCTGGATCCTGTGGGCGTCTGGACATCACCATTGGACCCAAACAAACTATGGGAAAAATGGTTGAGTCTTTATCTGTTACTATACCTATGCCCAAGACTGTGCTCAGTGCCAACCTCACAGCCACACAAGGAAGCTACACTTTTGACCTTGCTACAAAGGTAATTTTATGTATTATTATTATTTTCTCAGTAACTGTATCATCATGTGAATGTATCTCTCAAAAATACTTAATGCGTAGTTATGGAATGGTATGTTTTGGTAGATACTGATCTGGGACGTTGGAAAACTCAATCCCCAGAAGCTCCCTAATTTAAAGGGAACTTTGAGCATGCAGTCAGGGGTCCCTAAACCAGAAGAGAACCCTTCACTCAGCATTGGGTTGAAGATCCAGCAGCTGGCCATATCAGGTATCACAGGACGTCAGTGTATTTTAGGTTCTCAATCTGTGTTAATGTTCACTTTCTCTATTAATGTTTCAGGCCTTAAAGTTAATCGTTTGGACATGTATGGAGAAAAGTACAAGCCTTTCAAAGGAGTCAAGTATGTGACCAAGGCGGGAAAATTTCAAGTCCGGACATGAGTCAACAGTCCAATATGCCAAATTAATCTTAAATTTTACATATCCTACAGAAAGTTGTTATTGAAAAATGCTCCAGTATACTTTATTTATTGTTTTTCTATATTGTGTTGTGATATGTAAAGGGAAGCCTTAACCAGTTTAACTCTTTAATGTAATAAGTGCTATTAATTGCCAACAGTTTCATGGATAACAGTGTTAGCCAAGGGAACGATTGAATATGAAGAGGTACACCTGCGGTCTTAAACAAAATCATCATCATCACTTCAGTCTTTTATACATACAGTAGATATAGTAGATATTTTTATTACTAATGGATTCTCTATATAAGTCTCAGTGCAATGTCTTTATTGCAGGCATTTTTGTACAAATTTTCTAAAAGGTTAGAGAAGTTGAGAAAATCTATCAAGGTAGACAATCTACACTACTGGACAATCTTAATGCCTTGCTTAAGAAATATCTTTGCCAAAGTTATTGCTCTAATTTCAGTTTACCATTACGATTCGGGGCTTACCATGGTTAAACAGTATGATAATCTGCCTACTACAAACAGGCACTATCTGTATAATATGACGTTTGCATGTTCTTTGCACAAACAGATGTCTATGTGAAGAATTCTACATTTAGTTTGTGTAATTTTGTGTTCTGCTGCCACAGGTGCTTTATAAAACATGCAAAATTGTTTAATTCACAATGACAGAAATAAACACACTTATATTGTTTTAGTCTAATCTTTTATTCTTCCAAGGCACAGCAGTTGTGTTTGGCAGGGCTCAAAGCTGTTCAGTACATCTTATCCTCTTTGACTGCTACATTTTCAAAAAAAAAAAAAGTAACATTCTGTGGTGCTTTTCATAGCTCTGGCTGTTACTGTTACCAGTACAGCTCCTAATACTCTTTAAGTGAAGAAAGTCCACGCTTACAACACATACAAATCTGTCATTTCTATCACGTCCATATAGTAAAACACATAGAGACCTCAAAAAGAGGTGCAATTGACATCATAAAATGTGCATTCATAAGTTTGTGTTGTTTTTTTTCTTACTTAAATAAAAAATATATTCAACAAATCTAGCTTTTGTCTGTAAACCACCAGGGTTGTGAATAACACTTGTCAAATGTGCTTTAGAGCAGTGATAAGAAAGAAGCCAAAAGTCCAAAACATGCTTTTGATTGACTACAATCACTGCCTTGAGGGAGTTCATGTTATGCATAAACAGTGCAACAAATTGTACCTTCAGACTAAAGAAGAAAGATACTAATGTTTCTTACCTGACTGTTCAGGGACAAAACAAAATGGCTCACAAAATAAATCCTTTGGTATTTCTCCTATACTTAAGTTCTATAAATATTTAGAAAACTCAAAAAACAAAGTCTGATTTAAGCTTCAGAGTCTCACATTCAGCACCTCAGAAGTAAAACCTCCTGGCCATTAAGTGTTTTGAGTGGCAGAAAATAGTACAAAATAGCTAAATGTAAATACTTTATCTTAGTACCACGTAGTCGTCACCTGAAAGGGCCATAGAGTGTATTAATAATAATCTTAATGTTAAGAACAAAAGTAAACATTTAAGAGTCCAGACGACTCTTCAAAATAGTGTCAGTAAAGCTAAAATCTGTATCCATAAAACAAAAGCAATGTTGTATATACATAGATTACTCTGACTACAAACTGAATAGAATAATTGTGTGCTAACATAGTTGTTTTTATAAAATAGAAAACAAAAATCTTCATGCCAAAATATATACCTGCGATTTCGGTAAATTTCATCAAACAAAACATAGCAAAATATATATTAAACCTGTCTAGCTTTAAATGTTTATGTTTAAATAAAACTGGAACAAATAAGCTATTTTCCAATTTTAAAAAGCTGGATGACACATTCCTCTACAGTAGACCAACTATTAGCTGTAGTCTTAAGACATCCACAGTACCTCAAATGTGAGTATTGTGCGTGGATTTTATTGGTACCAAGGTGTTTTACGAACCCAGCGAAGGGTGAAGCCAGCGTCTGTGCGGATCTTAATGGAAGCTGCTTCTGCTTCTCTAACAGTCTCCTTCACCGACTGCATAAGATTCTGGGCATTATGCACCAACATCTCTGTGGCCTGGAAGGGAAAAATGTTACTTTGTGAGAATATATGAAGAATATAAAAATATAAAGTTGGCATTGTTAAGTTTTTACTGACCTGTTCAGACTCTTCCTCACTAATGTTAGTTCTTCCCAACATTGTAGCTTTAACAGTTGAGAGGATCTTCAACTGAGTACTTATGGTGGGAATTCGTTCACACACCTTTCAAATAAATATAAACATTAAGCATTTTAATCTCCACTTCTTCTTCCAGCCAAGATGTATTTTATATTTACTATATTTTATTTTATTGTACTTGTACATATACAAACCGTTATATTTGTTACTTATTGGACTAGTCTTTTGATTTATTTCCTACTTTAATTACTTAGAATTAATTAGTATTTATTTTTTACTTTTTGTTATTATATTATAACGCGTGTGCTGCTCTGTCCCAGCAATTTTCCTTGTGAATGAAGATAGTCTGCCTAAGTCTAAATCATTAATCAATCAAAGGACAACCAATGAGAAGTGTGTTTTTTGAGTAATAAATGTACCTGAAGAAGGTTAGTCCGAATGCGCCTGTCAGTGCACTGTTTGGCCACCTCTTTAGCCAGCCGGGTCACTTCATCTGAAGCTTTGGCAATGTCTTTAGCGCATTGAATGAGGGCGCGTTTGTTTCCACTTCCACCACGCACCAGTCGAGACATCTCAGCCATGAGTAAAGCCATTCTTTTGGCTGCTGCAATAATGTCATTACCCTGGAATATGAGAATTTGCACAGAAATTTTTTTTTGTGAAGGCTCAAGAGTAAAAGAATTAAATCTTTGGTACTGTGTATGCGTTATTCAAATTATTCAGAGAATACAATAGTGCTAACAAACCAAGCTCTATAAAGCATGAAGGCTGCATGCCAATACAAATCCACTGAAGAAAGGTATACTTAAATTATTTTAGCACTGACATAGTTTGTTAGTGGAAGAGCAGCATACACACAGTGAAAGTATGCATAAATACAAAAGCAAGCAGGCTGTCTAATGCCAAAACTACATCACCCAGAAGTCTTTGGGAAACTGTCATCCGTGGCTTCACAGGTTTGTGAGTCAATAAGTGAACAGTGAAACAGCAAAAAACATTTTTACCTAAAGAAGGCCTTGTGAAGCCAGTACCAGTTTATTCATGTGGTGCACAAACCATTGCCATTCCCAACAATCCTGGTTCAGTATGGTATCAGCAAAACCACGTGTCAACCATAGTGTGATGCAACAGCAGCCAGCTTGTAGTTTCCAAAGTAGTGGCAGATGCAGAGCTCAATGTTTTCCACTTTCAGCTAGTGCTCCGAGGTTGTCCTGCATGGCTTCCTCAGTCTAGGCCATAGACTTGTTTGCATGCGGGGATATGCATGTAACCATGGGGACAGACAGTACTTAACACCCCCGTGGGAAGTGAAAATACTATGTGACTCCCACTTATGTGCATGTGCATGTATGTGCGCAGACCTTGCTGGACCACTTGCGAGCCTCCTGATGTAGAGACTGGGCAGCTGCCAGAATGGGTTGATTGACTGGCTGGTTGGAGGGCATCATCAGCAGCTCTGGCTCATAGTCATCCTCACCATCAGTAAAATCATCTTCCTCATCTACCTCCCTCTCTTCTCCTGCCTCCTCATCCTCAGGCTGGGCAGGGTAGGATTTGAAGGACAGAGGGAGGGGAGGAAGGGGACAAAAGAAGGCAGGGTCGGCAGGAAAGGGAGCATGGGAAAAGGAGCGATTTAGTAAGGTATGAGAGGCATCGGAGGACAGACTAGCGGACAGAAGATTTACAGGAAGAAGGACCAATACAGGCATTGAGAAGCACGGGGAGGGGTAGAGGTAGACACGTGCAGGAAGTAATGGAAATTCAGTGGGAATAACACAAAGAGGCTGGGCGGGAAGCTGCTGAATGGTACTGAAGTGGTGTGTAGTGTCTTGTATAGAAGACGTATTTGATTATGTGTATTATTATTTTTTTTAATCCAAAAAACACCATTTGACTCCTAGATCAGACATTTAAAACATTTAAAAACATGTAAACATTGACATTACAGGCTGTCAAATACATTTTTCAGACATAACACACATGTACTGTTCTATTACCCAATACAATAGTACTGCATGCAGACACCTGATGACAGTTTCCAGTTTCCCACTGAAATTGGACTTGAACCACTGATCCACATTTCAGAACAATCATAACTTCACAGTTTGGACTCCAAGACATTAGAAGATTCTGACAAACCATATCAATTTCAACCAAAACTACTCCAGTCATCAGAGAGAAAATGCAAAACCATACATGACATTTCTTAGGTGATTACTGACCTTGCTTGACCACTTGCGAGCCTCATCGTGCAGCTGTCTGGCTGCCACCATCATGGGTTCGCTGACCACCTCTCCAGCCTTCTGCTCAGGGAACTCTTCATCCTTCTCTTCAGGAGGAGGGGGGCGGGGTGGTGGCACTTCTCCTTCTGGCAGAGGGGGTTTCGGTGGGGCCTGCTGGTCATCCACCACCTATGGAAAATATACAGGTGAACATTGAATTATATGACAACAATGCATTGATCTCTTTATTAATCTGGGGTAGGGTTTACGCTGGGTACCCTTCCCTTTACGTCTTTAACCTGTGATTACTTGATGACTTTATTTTCATTTTACCACTCTATAGATACCTCTCTGGTGTGCAAGTTATACATAGAAAACCATAAATTTACATAAATAATAAATGCAGATCTATCTTCAAGACAATTTTTGATATCTAGCTGTCAAAACACTCAAAAACAATGGCTTTTAGATGTCTATACAGTCTATAGACATCTAAACATTATGTCAACAATAGGCTTCTTTTTACATTCTGACTGACTGTGCTGTAGATGTATTGTGTTTGACTAATGACATTTGTCTTGATGGTAATGTTGTTGAGGGATTGTATTTTAGAGGATAATAATACAGACGCATTTAAAAATTATACATTATAGAGGATCAATCAATATCGATTAACTAGATTTTGAACATTTTTAGAAAAATAATGGTAAATTTGAAACTTTCTATTTATGGGAATTGTCTTCATAAATTTAGATTGTTTTAAATGTTTAATAATGATTTGGATAGTGGTTATTTTAAGGAGACATTGTTATTGATGAAATGTTGCTGTTAGACGTGCTTTTATGTACCGGTAAATAGATCTTTAATGTACCTGCCCAAGGATTACAGATGGAAAAGGGCTTGTAGCTAATTCTGGCGCAGAGCATCTTTTGTCTTTGAGATTACCGTAATGTTTTCTGTGCATTGTAAATAAATAAATACATAAAATATAAACAACTGATTTTTTTAACCATGTGGTCTATTCAGTTAAATCAGTCTGCAGTTGGAAGTATCCAAAAGCTTATTGAACATTCAGAGTCAAGAGTAGAGGAAAGTGGCCATCACAGTATACAAAGTGTCATTTATCAAGGCTTTGATTAAATGCTGGTTGTGACAGTGGTATTGTATAGAGCTTACATGGAGCTGGTCTAGATCAGGAGGTGGAGGGGGGAACTCGGGCTCTTGTGGCTGGAAGGCTTCTCTGACTTTTCCCACTGCAGCCAGGATTCGCAAACAGGAGTCTAAATAAGCCTTCTGCAGAGCTATGGGAAATAAAGTAAGATCAATGTGTTAGTGAGTCAATTAATAGCGTAATTACATTTGTCCTTGAGGCTGCACCTTTGTCTTGAATGTTCCCAGCCACAGCCTTGGCGTCCATCACCATAGGGGAGATGGTGTGAGAGAGGATATCCGAGGCATGCTTCACCGTGTCTCTGAACCGAGGATCTTCAGAGTTTTCCACTTCTCTTTTAGCCACCAACAAAACTCGATTAGCTCGCCTCGCAATGCTCGTAGCCCCAGCAACCAGCATTTGAGGTTGAACATTGGCCATAGCGACTCTGCACTTGTCAATGTCTTTTTTTATGGCTTCCTCTGATGCATCCAACAGTGACTTTGTGTCTATAGCTTCATCTACGAGACCTTATCAAACATAGATGAATAAAAGCCCACTTTAGTTGATTAATCTAATTTTACATCTAATCATTTTATTGAACATTGCATTGCATAATATTAAGATATACAACTCACCAGTCAGTCGCTCTACATTGTCAATCCATTGGTTTTTCATTGTGTCAAAGTGCTCATATGCAGCTTTGTTTCCTGGATTTTTCAATAAAATACGAGCAGCAGACGTTACCTGGACATTAAACAGAAAAAAACAACCATATAAAATAAGTTGTTTTAAATGTAGATGTGGGACCCTGAGAGGCAGTCGCACCTGTGGAGTGAGTTCCCTGGCGTGTTTGACAGCAGCATGGATGCCCTCCACTGTGCTCCTATTGGCTGTCCCCACTGCAGCTGCTTTCTCTGCTGTTGCCCCAAGTCGACCAGCGTGGGCTTCGAAGTTCCCTGCACGCTCTTCAAAAACCTTCAAAAATACATTTATAATATGTTTACTTTTAGGAGTAGTCAAAGTGAGCTAGGGTCAACAGAAAGTAGGCTTTGGTTACTAACCTCTTCCCTGTTGGGGGCATCGGGAGGGGCAGTTGCAGCCACAGCGAGGAGTTTTACAGGGGTTGTGGTATCACTGAAAACATCTGAAACCTCCTGGGTCATCACGTCCTGCATGTGCTGTCTGAGGTCCTGAAAGAGGCACAGTTCAGGTCAGTCCACCAGAGGGAGCTCTACAATAAGTTTCTGATCAGTCCCACAATAAGTTTTACCTTCAGACTGTCCTGGAGCTGAGCAGCTGTTGCTCGTGCATGTGGTGCCTCAGCCTCACCCCGACCTGCCATCTCGGCTAAAGACCCCATCAGTGCCTCTGTTCGGTCACAGCGTCCAACCATGTCCTGTCGATATGGACCCAACAAGCCCCCTGCCAGCCTCTTGCCTTCTCCCACCATTCCCCTAATGGCTGCCTGACCTGGGGAGAGGACAGAGTCAGTAAGATCCAGCCAAATTCAACCTCACTATTCAAATCCAGAAAAAAATAATATCACACAAGTAAATGAGAAATGTATTTGATGTAACAAATGATGAATGATTCAGTGATAATGGCTGGACTTTACTTGAGTCAAATTTAGGTTGATACCTTCATGCCACTGTAGTATCTCACACTCTGCCCCCGCACGCAAGCATATGACAAAAGATAGAAATATACAAACCACAAAATAGGGAACAAAAATTAGATCAGTTCCTCTTTTATATTTATATATATTCAGTGTCAGCATGGATGGAGGAAATAAAACATTACGTCAACCAACATAATACTGGCTAAGCATTTGTATCCGAATATGACATATTTTTCAGTATGTCATGCCACTCACCTACTCCTCTATCATCCACTCCAGGGTTGTTCACCCACCGCAGTGCTTGCTCCATCTTTCCCTCCAAAGTGACAGCAGCCTTCGCCGGCCTCATGTTAGTCACAGCGCGGTTGGTTTTGGACTGTAGAGTTAACAATGCTGCGCCAATCTGCTTGGCTAAAGCTCGGGCCTCAGGGGTGTCACCTTTACCCCTGGGATGAGAATAATAAAACCAGTTAAAGATGAGTAACAGAGAGTGTGGATTTTACCCGTAAAGCCATGAAATGTAAAGCACACAAAAGTTTTTAATGATTGGAGATTAGATAGAAAATCATAGACCTCTATTTGCAGGGAGATAATGTATCAAATTTAAGACCCAAGGTGTCCAAGTGTATTTGTTTTGGAATTTCCTGATTTGTATTAGTTAAGCAAGTAGTGAAAATATAAGGAAGAAACATACAATATATAAGGACAGGTTAAGAGAGTCCTGTCTATATTAGTACTTTATTGAGGCTGTGTAAAAGCCCATGAAAACCCTGAACCACATCCAATAGATGTAAATGATTTAAACCTTATCACAGGACTTGGAGTAATGCCTAAGGATGTCAGGCAACAACATATTTTCCAGTGTGGTAAAATATGCCACCTACTGGTAGGGTGTGGTTGTATTTTGAACCTAAAACAAATAGCCTTTCTATTATTTATATATTTATACACATCACAAGATCATGTGTTGTAGTTGGTAGGGCAGAATAACATACTGTTTCCTGAGATCCACGAGTCTGGCAGTGAGGCCTGCAATCTCGCTGATGGAGCGAAGGATGTCATCTCTTTCTTTAGGGTCTTCACACAGATCAGCGATGCGTTTAGCCTCTGCTAACAATGCTCGGATGTTTTCTTCTCCCTCGGGACCTCCATGAGGATCAGCTAGCCAAGCCTATCACAATTATAACATTATAACATTTTCCTTGTGTTAGACTATTGCTCTTCAGACATCTTCAAACATGGAAGAGTGGATGTATTTATGGAAGTGGTGAGGCAAGGGTTTAACATGGAGTTCTGTGCACTTTTATCTGACCTGTGCAGCATCCAGTCTCCTGGCAATGGCCTGCTTTGCGTTGATTAGAGCCTCTAGTCTGCGTGCAGCATTGTCCACTTTGCCAAATAACAAGTCTAAGCCCTGAGAGCACTGACCGGCCCGCTGCACACAGCCTGGCGTCTGTCCTTGGCCTCTGTTCAAACGCAAGCAGCATCAGCCTCTGTCGGTTAACAACATCCAGCAGAGTGAATGAAGTCACATGTACCTGGCCCGCAGATCTGTGATTTGGTCACTCATCTGCCCTAGAGCTTTAGCAGTGGCTAAAATGTCTTTCCTCTCTTTTCCAGCACAGAGCTCCCCCACTTTACCAGCCTCGTCCAGTATGACGCGGAGAGCCACCTCGCCAGGGTCTCCTATAAAAGACAGAATAAGATAAACAACAGACATAGAGTGAATTAGTTTAGAGCGTTACAGTGACAGGTTACCAGGCTGTCCATGAGGGTCTTTGAGCCAAGCTTTAGCTTGAGCCATCTTTGACTCAATTACAGCCAGAGATCTCTTCAGAGCTTCCATATCCTGAAAGACACAGAGGCATTGTTTACGGTTGTATCAGGAAAACAATACACATGAACCAAGTTAGTTTTAAAAATTTCATATGTATCCATTCATTTATTGCAATGGACTGGACCTGTTCATAAAGCTACATTATACTTGGCATTTTTAAACCATTAACACTGTATAATAACGGTGATTAATTTATTATGATTCTATTAAATACCATAGAACAACAATGTAGCACCAGTCGTGAACCAATCAATTAGTAATACAAGCACTCATGCTAATTAAATTCTATTTAAAAGACATAGTTCTGCATGAACAGTATGCAGCTTAGGTGCCTCCCCTTTCTCTGAAGGGAAAAAATGGCTTAAGTGGTCCCGCTCAATACAGCCACTCATAAATTATGGATGTGTCTGGACAGTGAACAGTACACAGAAGTGAGTACTTCTATAATTCATGACCTCAGAGGACACCGCAGCTCGACAAACTGCTTATCACATCCACTGGGTATGTAATAAATCCACTTAGACATACAAACAAACACACCAAGACTGATCAGTGTTTGAGGAAGTTGTGTGCAAAGAGACATGCAGGGATTCAAGTTAGACAAGTGGGACACAACTTAACTCTTTAACACAGCTTTGAACTCATGACTACATTTGACTTTTCCTATAGATCATATCCTTAGACACATTAAAAGCTGTTAAACCCACTGTTGTTCCATCTGCACAACTGGAAACGGACAGATGCACAATATACTGATGAGATATGAGTCCATGATCGCATCAGGTACAGTCAGTGGACAACACACATATTGTTAAACCAGCATGGAGGAGAAGCGTAGAGACTGTCTATCCCACATACACAATGCATGCTGGAAACTGCAGAGTTGCATAGGAACAGGCTTACCTTCTACAGGGAGGAAAAGAGACGAAGGAGGTAAAGAAAGAAAAGGAAAGTTATACTACCAAGCAAAAAGAAAATGTTTCGAAGAGTGATGTATGTAAGACCTCAGCAGATGTGTGTATGAAACAACAAAAAAAAAAAGGCTTAAAATGGCTTAAAAATATCAATTTGCACCTTGTTGGCCCAGGCATCTTCGTCCCATGTCGTGAGCTGTAGCACTCTGATAATCTCTGTAATTTCAGTGCTCATCTTTTCAAATGTAAACTTTCTGTTGCGCTCAGCCTCCTCCACACCAGCTCCTCGACTTGTTTTAGTTGCGACAAAGATCTTGATAGCTGTTGAGGAAAAACAAACAGTGAGATTAGTTTTGGCAATAATTTATAGCAAAAGAGTGACACGTTGTGCTTTGGCAGAAAATTTGGATGTACATAGTTCATGGAAAGATTCAGGGAAAGATACCTGGGTAACACAACATTCAGACTCCACTTAAATACAGACAGTCTGATAATGGGGGTTAAAAATCTCCTTGCTAAGAACCAGAGGTGCTAACCCTTCTGCAGGCAAGTCGATAATAGCAATGGGATGTAGTGTTATGGTACTGCTTCAGTTTTAGTCTTGTGCAAGCTTATATTAAGAGAAGGGTTATGCAATTAATTTTAATCAAGAGTGAGTTCAGTCATTTCTAATTATTAATGTCCACAGCCAATCTTCTGTCAACGAAAAAGCAAGTGGAGTTCAGACATTCAGAAAGAACAATGACAATATTTTTCCATCAAATTACAAGTATAAAGTATGTATTTTTAGTATTTAGTATGTATTTTTTATAGTTTATCAGTTCAGGGAATTCATATTGAAAGCTGTTTGTATTTGTTTTTATAAGAAAAAATAAAATAAAAAATATATATCAGTCAATACAAGGAAAAAACGTGGAAACCTCCATCCTTAAGTTTCAAACCTATGGCAGCTCCAAGCACTGCCTACTGTAACTGTCACAAGTCACAACTAATGACTGTAATTATTCTGGTTGCTATAGTGACAGATTGACTCTGTGTGACCTCTCTTTTTTCTCTCCTGCTGCATCTGAGTAACTACCCCCCAGTCCACAGTTTACACACCTGAAATGAGGACAGGCAGCAGCTCTTTCACTGTGTTCATAGAGCTCATCAACATTTGCCTGTGCTCCTGGTGGGTCAGCTCCTGTTGTCTTTCATCGATCATTTTCGACATTTTAGTCATCCCTAATGCAAGGAAAAGGACAGTTTAGTCAAATTTGTGGGGCTGTAATCAATTAAAGAAACTACAGACTTGCCATGTGCACCGTTTAGTCAAATAAATGGGGGGCGTGACATTAGAATAAGGTCTCAAAATTATTTCTATGATCCGTATTTATGTGTCGATTTGTTGTATTGTGGTTTTAATGTCTTTCTTATTCTGTAAAACACTTTAAATTACTTTGTGTACGAACTGTGCTATACAAATAAACTTGCCTTGCCTATGTAAAAAGAAAGAAAAAATTCCAAAATATCCCACTCCCTCATTCACTCACTCCATCCCCTCTTCTTTCAGGTTATATCCATATAAATAAACAAATGCCCAAATAATTAGCTAAGTGATAAAAATCTCAGAAAATCTATTTAATGACTAAGAACTTAAAAGACCTACAAATTTGATCTTTTTAAGAGGCCAAGGCAAAGGACAGTTTAAGCATCTGAGCAGATTCAATTGTTACATCCTAAATGTCCAATCACGCACAATGGAAGCATCAGTCATGTGGAAAACCTTGGCATCGGATTTCCCCCCAGCTCATTATGCCTCAGTGCGCTGACAACACAACTGACCTTTTACCTTTTAGCACCCTAGATGAATGAACTGTTTATGGTCTGCCTGCAGCAAGTGAAAATGTTTTGATCTTTTATTAGTGTTGCAGAACATTGATCAGTAAGTCAAAAATAAAGTAATGATGTAGTAATGAACTTTGGTATTAACTTGCGTAAAGCACAAATGATATGAAAGGTAGGTTGATATAAAGTATATAGATTGCTAAAGAAAATATTGTAATATGGACAAACAATCACTCGTACAACTTTTTGTCCAGTTGACAGATTTGAATTTTTCTTTTACTATGGATCACACCTGGACGGCTGAGGGTTTACACAGACATATTGTGATAAGTGATAGTATTGAATTTTTTTAGCAGGACAGTAACCCCATTTGAGCTGTATTGTAAAGAAAAAAACTGCACTAAAATAGCACAATGAAACACACTAGTAGAGCATTAGGAACAGGGCTTTTGTTTTAGCATGTAGCTTTTTAAAAGATTTTTTGGCCCATTGGTTTTACCAATGGGCCAAAAAGATTTGGCCCATTTGTGCTGGTTTTACCAGCACAAATCTATAATCATACCCATTCCTAAGTCGGTAAAAAATGATCCCAGAGTGCCTCTTAATTATAGAGGAATCAGTCTTTTAAGTACAGTTTATAAAATTTATTCCAGTATCTTAAATGCCAGATTGACACGGTTTCTTGAAAACACAGAATTGTTGGTGGATGAACAAAATGGATTTAGAAAACACAGAGCTTGTATTGATCATATTTACACTGTTTCAACTATAGTGAGAACTCGACTGGCTGAAAATAAGTCCACTTTTGTTTGTTTCGTGGACTTTAAGAAAGCATTTGATTGGGTCAATAGGGATTTGTTGTGTTTGAAACTTCTTCAGGCCGGGGTTGATGGGAGATTTTATAGAGCATTAAAATCCCTGTATGCAGACTGTATTGGATGTGTTCAAGTGAATGATTTAAGGACTGAGTGGTTTCCTATACCTACTGGTGTAAAACAAGGGGATGTTTTGTCCCCAAGCCTGTTCTCGCTCTTTATAAATGATTTGGCTCTTGAAATCAAACAGCTGGACATTGGGATACACATGGACAGTGATGTTGTGGGCATTCTGCTCTATGCTGATGATGTTGCACTCCTGGCGGAAACAGAAGAGGACCTGCAGCTGATGTTAAACATATTACAACAGTGGTGCTGTAGGTGGAGACTTGCTATAAATCAAGCTAAAACCCAAATAATGCATTTTAGGAGGAAGGCAGCTCCTCAAAGTAAAAAGGTCCTTACATTTGGAAATGTGAATCTTGAGTATGTCCCTCAGTACAAATATCTGGGGTTCACTTTTGATGAATTTATGAGTTTTGACAGTGGGGTAAAAATCCTTGCTGCTTCAGCCAGTCGAGCTCTTGGTTCTGTGATTAACAAAGTGAAAATGTGTAAAGATCTTGGTTATGAAACATATTCAAAGCTGTATGAGGCCTGTGTATCTCCTGTTTTAAATTATGCTGCTGGTGTGTGGGGGGCTAGACAAAGTTCTGCCTTGGATGCTGTGGAAAACCGAGCCATCCGCTGTTTTTTGGGAGTGCACAAGTTTGTCCCAGTTTTGGCTGTACAGGGTGATATGGGTTGGGTACCGGGTTTAATCCAAAGAAAGTGTGATATGGTCAGATTATGGAATCGAATTATTAATCAACTTGATGATAGAGTTTTAAAAAAGGTCTTTGTATGGAGTAAACACAAGTCACCCTGGGCAGCAGAGCTACGGGCTGTTTTTGCTGAAGTACAACTTCAGTATGTATTTCATAATAATTTGTCATGTAGCGTAAACAAAATAAGAACAAAACTGATGTCTAATTATGAAGAGCAGTGGCTGAATGGGATCTTGGCTAAACCCAAGTTGCGAACATACATTCAATTAAAAGATACGTTTAAGGCTGAGTTCTATGTCAGAGCAAATTTGAGTAGGAAGCAAAGATCATTGATGGCACAGTTACATACAGGGATCCTTCCTCTGGCTTTAGAAACTGGGAGATTCTCTCAAACCCCTGAAGAAGAAAGACTTTGTGGTTTATGTGAGTTGGGCGAAGTAGAAAGTGAAGCTCATTTTCTGTTGCATTGTCCATTTTACAATGAATTTAGAAATCCTTTATTTGATGAAATGTTCACTCAATGTCCTGAAATGTTCTGGTGTGATGATGACAGCAAAATGAAATGGTTGTTTAATTCTAATGTTTATAAGTTGGTTTTATTTTTATGTAAAGCCTGGAAGAAGCGGCAAATGAGTTTGTTTAAATGAGTTTATTGTTGTTTTGTTTTGTTTTTGTTTTTGTTTGTTGTATACACGTCTGGACTATTGGACTATTGTATTTTTGTTAATGGTGTCTTATAAGCCCATTTGGGCTCGGCATTCTTTGTATGCAAGACACAATAATAAACTATTCATACAGTACATACATACCTGACAGGACAATAAGCAGTGTAAAACGAGGGTGAAGAGTGGGGACAGACACAGGAGAAATCCTGCATCCTGTAACCAAACCCAAGAACTTTAAACTACTTCGACCAGTTTCTTTCTGTATAATTCTGCATTATAACTATACAACAAGGTGGGATTTGATTATTATCTGATGTAAATGGTGTCGTACTTGTATGTTGATGTTAAATAGTTGTTCATTTGATAAGTGTTATTTTTCTTCACCTGGTCCTAGGTTTTTGGTGTATGTGATGAGGTCTTCCATGGTCTCCACAACCTCTGCCACGGTCAGGTACTCCATGATTCCTTTACACACACGGATTATCTTTCTCACCTGAAGCAAAACAAATAATATTTTAGTATCAGTATTATTTCAAAAACTATTTCCTTTGTATGAAAAAATTAAAAATAAAATCATTAATACATAAGAGCAAATCTTAAAAGACTGGTATTTTTGGCAATCCTTGAAGAGAACTTGTAGTTTGTATGGTGTCTTTGTTTTTTGTCTTGTGATGTCAGTCTTGTGACTGTTGCCCTGATGATAAGATTCAACCACCATTAACACGTGCACGGTGTGATTTGAGTTACATGTTGAAACTTCAAACGTACAGACCATAGCCCACCGTAGCCAGTCCATGCATACCATATCCCTCGGTTACAATACTCACAGTACACAGACAGATCTTAAGCTACGTCACAGGGAAGTCATTTGATCTGGGAGATTAGATTAACAGCGTTTAAACTACATTACAGAACCTCAGGCTTGACTTCCACTCTTTCAATCTGAGACTATCCATGGGTTGAAACTAGGGCAGATTTGCGATATATGTTTAAAACTCCAGAAGCTTTCACATTTGAGAGAAAACTGACATATAAAAAACTATTACAAGAATCCCATGAATTTCAGGCCATGTTTGTAGAAGTCCAAACTACAGCTACAACAAGATTGTTCTATAAAAGACAAGATATTTTGTTACTTGCTGAGGACAGTGTAAAAATGTTATCAGCCTTTGTGATTTAAAAACTGCACCAACTCAAATTGTGATTTCGATTTTATTAGCATATATTGTACAACCCTAGTTTAAAATAAAATTTGCACCGTTGCCTTGAAAATTAATAGCTAAAAACTAAATATTTTATCTTTTGAATGGTGAAAGTCCTCAAAATGGAGCCTATAAAAAGGAAGCTGAAACCCACGAATATAAAGCTTGAGGGCTTGTGAGTACAGTCAAACTGATACCTCTGCCTCGTCAAAAGTGAGCAGCAGGTCGGAGGTCCCGGAGAGTATCCCCCTGGAGCCGTCGATCAGGTAATCTCGAGCTGGGACAGAGTATGGGTCTGCCTTCAGCATCTGAGCAGCTTGGACCAGCTTAGAGGAGGAGTTCTCAACCCTAAACAGGCATAGATAGAGGTAGAGGCAGAATAAGCTTAATTGATAATGACCTACACATATTATGGATTTTTCCTTGTATGTTATGTGAGAAGATGGGAGAAATACTCAAATCTACTCAAAAAAAGGCATGGGACGATATTGAAATTTGGAGTCACTATTATCATGACCAAAATAATTGCGATTAGCGATTATATCACAATAATTATTAAAGTGACTGAGTTTGTTCTGGATATGAATAATTATAATTTTAATACTATGAATATATTCCATATTTAAACAACTGTTGAATTTTACGTTGTTATAAGTTAAAACAACAATAATCTTGAAGAGATCATCAGGCTTTTTCTGCACATTCTGGTAATATAATGGAGATAATCTTTGTTGGCGATTCTCACAATTATATAGGAATAAAAATAAATAAAATTATATAAAATGTCCCACAATCTATTATAATCTACCCTTTTTATCATGATATTATTGTTTATTGTCCCATCCCTACTCAGGAAGGACAATAAATACCCTCAACATATTATCTGCAGCTAATACACTTCATAAACACAACAGGTGCCATCTATTTATTTAGGCAGCATTTCATTATTGCATACTTTTCTTTATAAATAAATACTAAGGTAAAGTAAGTTGTGTGAGAATAAGTACTGAATTATATCACACCAAAGCTTGAATTGAAAGTGCATAAACACACTACATATGCAAAATCAACAAAATCTAGCATTAATATATATATATATTTTTTTGAAAAGCACAATTGCAAAGGAGTAATGATGGACATAGCCTGAAGGAGGATTTTAAGGCCCCTTGAATAAATCCAAGTGGCTCTTTTTCTACCCCCGTTGGTGGGGTATCGATGGCTGCTGGTTCATCTATATTTAGGCAGGTTCACATTCCCACATGCCCCTTCCTAAGCCTCGCCGCTCAGATTTATGGTGTGTAGCAGCGTGCAAAGTGCAAGTGCACCTCAGGGACACTTGTGGAGCATGTGCTTTTTGTAAACCTCAAATCAGGAAGCATTCAATAGGTAACTTTTTATTTGCTGCAGTTGCTATCTATGAAATGATCTAAAATAACATCAGTATTTAACAGTAGTAATGCTTGCAATACAAATCGAAACATTTAGCAGAAATCAAGGCCAGATCACGGTTATGGTACGCTGTCCCCCTGAGAAAATCTGACCCCTGCATTTGACCCATCATCTAATCCTGCTGAGGCAACCGGTCAGGAACAGTGGCCAACGCAAGGCCAGGATTGGACATCAAGGCTCAAGAGCAAAACACATACAGCATTTCACAGTTTACACGGCTATCCAATATCTATCGGGACCTGCGACAGACAGGGGAGCACAATGAAGATCCCCCCCCAAAAAAACCCCTCAGAAACCCACCAAGTCTCCTGTCCCGTATACAGTGATGAAAAGGAGAACAGAATTTTCATGTGCAGTGAATTTAGTAATCCATGTCTCTGTCGCAATAACATTAAGTTGAGCACATCTAGGAAATGACTGGGTTTGTTCTTGACATATTGAAGTCTGCATTTAGACTGAATGTCAGCTCCAGGCAGCCATCTGGACAACAACAGGTCCCTCTCATTGGTGATGAGGACGCTCTGGACCTCTCTCTGACACTGGTCTTTCCTGCCTCAGAAGTGACTCTTTGTTTCATTTGGGAACATTGCCAATTTTCCTAACATTAAATGACAAAATCTCTGCTGTTTTGAGATAAAAATGAGTTTCCATCGTGTTGTCAGTAGCTGCATGTTGTTGTGTACTAGAATGTGTTGGTGTAGTAAGAGACAGTGAAATGACAGAGGAGTACAGCAGACAGTGTAATTTAGTTTGCGGAGAGGACTCACTTGATGAATGCAGGAGGCATGTCTCTCTTCATCACCTGGTCTTCAGTGGTCTGGACAGTCTCCTTCCCGACCTTCAACACAAGAGAGTAAACAATAAAACTTTGAATATTTGTATTACATATACTGGACAAGGCAGAGTTAATTAAGGGCTGGCAAGGATAACAAACTACTCACATTCATTCATAATAGAACACAGCACATGCTTAACTATGGACTGCAGGATTATCACATCAGCTCATAGTGGCAAGAGGGTCATGAACAGTGCAGAGGAGTAAATTTGCAGGTTTTACTATAACCTGTGTAGTGAATACGTTTTTTAAAGCACATTTTGGATTACTAAAACAAACTAAAACATACTAAAGACGACAATGTGGTTTTGTTTGTGGTAAATATGTCTTGTTCTGCTGAAGTAATTGAACTTGACGATCACCACTGAGTGTATTGATTTTTCTGTCAGTGCTATTTAGTTGGTTTTAAAAGCAGCATGAACCTTTCTACTGAGGTACAGGAGCTGCTTGATTATGAAAAAATATACACTCACAATTGTTTGAATAAAATTTTCAATCCTGATACTTCAAACAATTATTTGCTTAGAGAGAAGGCAGTGCATCAGCGTGCCTAAAATCAGGAGAAGCAGATGAAATGTAGTAGATGTAGATGACATATATCATATAGACTGTTGTAAACATACTCTACGTAGAATGGCATAATCCCGGAGCAAATTTTCCACTTAAGGAAACATGCATGCACACTGAAGTCAACAGTGAGTGAACAATATTTTTTTTCCTCCAGTAATAGTCAAAACTCTATTTGACACTTGATTAATTTGCGCAGCCAGTTATTTTTTCCCTGATTTTCAGACTGCAGTAAAATTGTTTGTCCAGTGTTTACATTTGTGTAACTGCCCGAAGCAACATGCACAGAAAAGGCCTGAAAGGTTTACAGTTGCAGGAAACACCCTCAACCAAAGACAACACTGGTATGGATATTAACTAGTGATTGTAATGAAGTACCAGCCTTCAGCTCATGCCCACACAGCCACTACACTACAGATGCAATTACAGTGAGAGGACAGTGTCAGTCTCTTGGTGCTGTGTCAATGAAAGTCTGCTAATAGACTTACTGGCTCCAGAGACTCAGGCCCAGCTTTCAAACAACACCATTTCCGAGACACAGCACCTTCCTTTTAGCACAAACTAACCAAAGCAGCTGCATCACAACAACTATTTCAAACACGATCACCATGTAGGGGTTAAGAGTACTGACAAAAACATGCATCATTTCCAGTAACATTGTATTTTTAGTGGAAACTGTAGAAATATTACCCTATAACCTTGTTTGGTTGACTATACAGCAAGCTTGTTTTATTTTTATTTTATAAAACATATTTTAACTTTTTAATCTAAGTACTGTATTTTTTAGATCAATCATAAATCATAAATAATCAACCATTAGAGGTGTTAATTTACATTAGAAAAATGAAAAGGCTCCAAAACAATTTACACATTTTAAAAATCTAATCTAATCTATAAATCCAGATTTATAGGGAAATATAGAGAAAAAGAGTGTAGTGTAGTGTGTCTACTAAAATACACTTATAAATATGTATTTTTTTCCTAAATTCCTGATAGATGAGTTTTGTGTTTGTCTGTAAATAGATTTTCTCTCATCTTGTATTCTGTATGTTATAGATTCTATATGTAGGCAGGGTTAGGCAAAAAAAAAGTGTTAAACTTTAGCCTGAAACCCTTCGGTCTATAGAATGTAGTGTGTGTATAAGTGTACTGCATTATTTTTGTGCTTCTCATGAATCATTTGGCTGTATGTCAAGTTACCTCTAATGCAACAGTTATTGGGGAATGGAATTGACCCAAAGTGTATTTTGGCTTGTGTGTAGACTGATCACTGTCTTAGCTCAAAATGCTAAGAATGTAGCCTTACAAGGCGAATGATTGCATGTGGTTGATATTGATCAAGGAAATGTTCAGATTGCACCATTACTTCCCGTAAACAACAAAGGCTCATCTATAATTAATGTGCGCTAAAGCGGTCTGGTGGATGCACTGACAGTTTGACATGTGGCTGTATGTGACCCACAGTGAAGGGATGAGAGAGGAGTGACAGCTGCCACACAGATCCAAATCTGATTTTTAATGACACATTATTTTGTGAACATATGGTTAATGTCTGATCAAAGACAAGATTTATGACTGCACCTGCCTAGTGACATCATGTAAATATATGTTTAGTTACTTATTTTAGACGTCTCATTATAAACACCAAATGATGCATTAGTTAATAACTATGCACTTAAAAGCCCTTCTAAAGCATCTCTCTAACTATATTAAACACTATTGAGTGATTAAGAACATGCTGTTTGAGTATTATGTAATTCAATACAAATTACTATGTATGTTCAATTTGAGTCAACACTCCTTAAACAGGCTTAAAATGACACGTGATTCCGAGGTTTAAATGGTTTATAGCTCAAATACAGTATAAAGCCAAGATTTGTGTTTTAGTAAATGTTGCTGACACCAAATGTTGATATCTAAGAATAGATTTGAGGCAGAGCAGGGAACAGAGGGGAAATGTGGTCAGCCAAGCTGAACATGAACCTGGCATCAAATGCATGGTAGACCCTTATATTTATAAGGAAAGGAGCAGTTGGTAACAGTGTGTGCCGGGGCAGAGGAGAGGCGGTGTGGACTGGACACTTGGCAGATAGTTTGACACTCTTTGGGGTGCTGCGCGCTCCTCCTGCCTGGTTTTAAGACTGACTCATTTCTCGTCTCTCTCTCCCCCACTTTCACTGCAAGTGTGTGGTTACTTCACTCAACGATAAATCTATTTATTTCCTCCTCTCCCTCCCCCCAGACACCCTAAGCAACTATGAGGCCAATGTACTTGTTTTTAACTCTGTTTTTAAACTCTGCTCACCTATGTGTATATATGTAAATAATGCCTGTATGAATGTTATTCTGTTGTATGTTGAAATTTCTGCTTCTTGGCCAGGTCGTCGTTGAAAATGAGAATTGGTTCTCAACCGACCTACCTGGTAAAATAAAGGTAAAAAAAAAAGGCTTCTACCAGACAAACCACATTATAAGAATATTTTTGACAAACTGGCACTTTTCCTACACTTGCAGCAGTAGCATCTTTGGGGCTCATTAGTTGGTGTCAACCCACGTACTACCTCTGCCTCAGCGAGACTGACACCATCTTGTACGAGTCTAAGTGTTTTGGTGACCTAGATTTTACATACCCCCCACGGCCTGCCAAAGCCCACCCGGGATGGGGTTAACTGTGTAATTGTATCACTTTGCATTGGGGGGCTCATGTTGGTGTGTATAGTGGGTTATATTTGAGTTTAAACACAAGTGTGGAAATGAATCAGCTTTCTAAAATCAAGCCCGCGTCCTCACAAATGTGTGAATGTGAGTGTTAGGTGTCATTTACATTTGTTTAAATCAGTTCACCAAGCATTCAGCCCCTACTGGTCTGACACTGGTCAGACCAGTAGGGTCAGTACTGGTCGGTCTTCCAGCCAAGACTCTTTTGTCTTTGTGTCCCATCTCTTATGCTGCCCGTAGCTTCTCATCTCCATCACGTGGAACAGAGCTGCAGCTGTGATTAGCCTTTTTATGCTTTATGTTTGAACAAATCTACTCAACGTACCACCAACCAGTGGAGAGCGGAACACTGAACAGTGACATCAGAGGGGCAAAGATCTCAGTTTGATCAATGAGAAGATGCTTTTTATCATGATCTAAGAGCCTATTACACACACCCACTAGCTTGCTGCTGGTTCATTTGTATATTGGCAGGTAAAAATGTTTCACTAGATCACCATCTTGACACAAACTCCTAAATGTGTGCTTTGACCAACACATACAAACACTGGTTTGTGTGTCTGCAGCTAGATTTCTAGGCTCGCCACTACATTACTCATTCCCTGGAGACTTAATGTCTCAAAACATTTAGAGGTATAAAAAACAAAATAATTTCTACAGTTTAAAACTACTGTGCTTAAATTTACACCTTACACCAACACCTTTTCAAAATATAAAAGAAAATGGTTAAGCCTAAAAGAGTCAGGAACACAATTCTGTCAGCTTTTACTTCTCCATAATCTCCAACATTATTGTCAACACATGAGCAAAAATGAGAGTCAGGAAGACTAGACTAGAATGACATCAATATAATTTCTGTGAAACATGTTGAAAAGTGCAAGAAATTGTGTGCACATAACTGAATGCACAGTAAGAATAGAAACTAGTAACGAAGTAAACTAGTTAATGTATCGATCAAAGAATCCTTAATGCCATCAATATAATCATAAGAAAAAAATCTTACATCTTATCTCATTTCTTTCCCTCCACAAACTTCACTGACTTTAGGGGCCATCTAATAAGACCAGGACAAGCTAAATTTGTCATGTTGCTTGAAGGCTGCAGATTATGAAGACCAGGAGCTCCAGCTGTCCACTTTCACGTGTTTTTAATGACATTCATAGATCAATCTGGAGTTTCTTTGTTATAGGGCAACAATTCATTACATTGTTTCATGCGTAGCCCATATAACAGCCTATTGCAGTGATATAATGTATGTATTAAATATGCTTTCGGGGTCTGAGTGCATGACTATGTATCTTGAAGTGATTTGGCGCTCTAAACTCACCCGCACAAGGTTGCTGACTGCCGCCTGCACCGCAGCCACTGGCACAGTCAGATCCGGGATGGCTTTCCCATCCACCTCCCCTTCCTCGTGCATAATGACCAGGTGGGAGATCTGCTGGGCCACCGGCTCCAGGATACTCTCAATTGTCTTGGTATGAAACACCGGCATCTTGGCGACTTTTTACCGCAGCCCCTTTAGATGAAAAGACCCCTCCTCTCCTCCAACCTCCTCTCCTTCACACGAGGGCAAATCCCGGGTTGGCAGTACAGTCCCTACGCCCTCATGCGCGCGGTGTGTCCTCGCAGGAGCTCTGGACTAGGACGGTCCGTGTCCTCCGCTGGGAGCCACACCAGAATCGTGACAGAAAGGAATCACCGCCCTCCGCCCAATCACATCAGAGGAACACCGCTGCCAGGCAGCTCGCTGCTGGTGCGCATTGACGCTCGGCTCATCGTACTCACGCACGGCACAAGCGCAAGCACGCGCGTATCCAGCAAGTAGGAGCGCTTCTCCAAGTGACGTCATGCATGTCAGTGACCCCCTGAAAAGGTAAAGTGTTTGAGTAACTTAAAGATAACCCATACAATATGACAGGGACAAGCAATACTAATTTCAAAACGTTCACAGGATTCAGTACATTACAAGCATTAGGAACAATGCCCTGTTAGGAAACAGAATAATCAGAATCAGAAAAAACGAGGCCATATGTGTTTTAATTATTGTTCTCTTAACTTGTGTATTTATAACAAACATAGTTTTGACACAAGTCATTCAGCCTCGTTAAGGTCACTTTCTTGTTTGAAACCTTAGATGACACAGGGGTGGTTTACACTGGTCCTAAATGTATAGCCTGAGTTTTCTAATGTGCTCGAATATGTGGCATGCCCCTGTTTGACATTGGATCTGGCGTCATTAAAAGGTAGGGGTCCATGTCTCCTGTCCACATCTAAATAAAGACAGCAGATATAGAGTCATAGAGATATACAGCCACAAACTATTGAGCAAAACAGCACACTTTTGTTCATCTTTAAAGGAAAATGCTTTTTATAACAAGATATTATAAACATTATATTAGTATATGAAGATCTGGTACCAAAAACAAGATATTTTTGGCACCAGATCTTCATATACATTTTTTTCAAACACTATGTTTAGTTAAAAGTGTGTCTCTCTTGCTCTTCACTTATGAATTGTGAAAACTGGACCCCAAGAGCAAAATGTGGAATTGACTTCTAACCTGAAGGAGTGGATACTTGCTAATAAAATAAACACAACATCTGTGCATTCATGTAATAGGTATATATATATCTTATGTATTGTTAACTCTCATCTGTGATTTTTCTGTAATTGGAAATTTGCATAACTTTGTGAATTTTGACACTGTTAACAAGATTGGTGACACATGAATGCTGTGAAAGACACAAATTATGCCAAATAAAATAACAATGTCAAGTACATACATGGCATTTTAGTCTTTGGAATAAGTACAAGTCCCGTCTACCTAACTCACAGTTGAACCACGGTCGTCCCAAAGAATTGTCCTTAAAGAGGAGTGAGCTTCATCCTGGTGGTTTTCAAACCCATATAAGGTTGGGACGCTCCAAAGCAGTAAAGTAAACCTGCAATGAATAATTGAAGGTCAATAGGACAGTGTGATTGGTCCAAGTGGTGCTGCATCTGTATATGTGCACTTGTCAAAACAAACCATGAAATAAACCATTTGGGGGGTGGCTTTGTAGCTTTTGTAAAAAATGTTTTCAGTAAGCTTCTAATTTTACATATCAAGCAACAGCTTCTCAACTTCTCACAGCCCACAGCTCAGCTGTATATTGAAAGGTGAACAACAACAGGATGTAAATGTTAATTGTAACATGCATTTTTAATCAAGTAATTAAACAAAATGTATTTGTATAGCACTTTCCAATAGCCAAATGGTGCACAAAGTGCTTCAGAGATGCAATAAAACATTGATGAAGATGACATTCATTAAAAACTGTGTCAATGAGTTGTGTGCAGTTCAGGAGGAAGACTGTTCCAGAGCCTGGGAGAATATACTGAAAGCAGCCCCTTCACACACTTCTTATATCTGGACCTAAGGACCACCAGAGAGGCATAGTCAGAGGAGTTACAGTGCGCTGTAGACTGGAGCAAGATCATTGATAACCTTGTGTATCAAGAGAAGCACTTTCCCTTTCCTGAATTCCACTGTGAGCAATTTTAGGTGCATATAATGCAAGAAAAACAATACATATGCAAAAAGAGTGAATATAAAATGACCATTGATTATTGCCTTTACAACTGTCTCCATGAGTCAGTGGCCTTCTAACAATTCCCTTCTGCTACCATTTTTTTGTATTATTTGTTTGTTTAACATGAACAGAAACCAGCTGTTATTAAACATTTTGAGAAGGTTTACACTAGCAAATGTAGAGTGATTAGATGAACTCAATGAATAGGGTCTGATATTAAGGAGAATATTAAACTGTCCGCTGTGGATTGTAATTCAGCAGCTCCTCCTAGTGTTATTTGTTGGATAATGACCTGGTGAAACTGTCTAAAATTAAGATGCCATTTCCAAACAATGGAGCATTAAAATAACCTCTGTAAAAATAATATAGGCAGTGCAATGATTTAAGAGGCATTTAATGAGTAACAGACACAGTTCATAAATTACAATAATATGCAAAAAATGTGCAGCAGGACCAGCCTTTTACAAAAATAAAAATAATAAATACATTTAATTTAAAATTAATATATAAATTACATTCTCATTGTGTTTGCATTTAGAAAAAAAATTGTACCAAAAATGTACCTGGAGTGCAGTTTAGATTGTGACATACTGTCCTATACAACAATTTTTTTGTTAAGCTGCCTTTTTAAAAACATAATCATAATATCCTCCAAATCTTCATTTTGTGGGATACATTATACCTGCTGTGTACTTGGATAGACCTGTATTTCTTGCAATCCATCTGTTATAGCTGGTGACTTTGGTGTACACTCCCGGTTTGTTTCTTTGGGCACAGCCATCTCCCCAACTGACAATGCCAAATAGGAACATCCTATCTGCGATGCTGCAGACCAAAGGACCACCTGAGTCCCCCTGTTAAGAGAGTTACAGTTTTAGTTACCAGTGTAGTTTATTGTACGTAATTAATTCAAAACACATCCATTATAGACATTAATGTTGCCATATTTGTATAGTTTTAATTGTCTTGCTGGATTAATTGACTTACTTTGCAGGAATCAACACTCCAATTAGAGTGTGCCGCACAAAACATTTTCGACGTGACCCTGTCTCCATAATAGTCTTTTCTCCTGCATTCTGATTGGGAGAGCAGATTTACGCGACCCTCTTTAAGTATATTTGAAAAGCTCCAAGCATCTGAAGACATTTTATTATTAGTAAAATTACACTTGCATTACACATCAGTGATGGGTTAAATGAGAATCTTACATTGGTTTTCCTTGCCGTATCCTGCAATAGTGCATTGAAATCCATCAGGTAGTTGAGTTTGAAAAGGTGGGAGGCACACGGTACGAGCGGTTGCAGTTTTAACAGCACATTCACTATTTTGGTTTTTGATCTTTAGAAGCGCTGAAATATAATGACAAACATGATGATAGTAATGCTTTGTAGTAGTAACAGTAGGAGTAATATACTTCTGGACTTAATTCAGCCTTGAATGAATGACAAAAACATTTTCATTGTTAGACATGTAACCTTTCTTACCTATATCATTATTGTAGTTGGAGGAATTGTATTTAGGATGTATAATTAGTTTTTCCACCATAAACTTCTGCTCCTTGGAAGCATTGGTTTCATTAACTGCACTCTTGCCCAGATAAACAGTAAGCTGTTTCCTACTTTGTTCCAACCTAAAATAAAACAGAAGCTTATCAACATTTCTGCATTGTTTAAGTCACATTTTTATGACATCAAAAGAGGAACTGAAAATTACCCATCGAAGCAGTGTGAAGCTGTGAGAACCCAACAAGGCGAGATGAGCGAGCCACCACAAAGTAATCGACGAGAATGAAAGATAGCTGCCACCCAGGGCTGTGACTCTATAGGTGTGAAACGTCCACCCACTACTTTATACAGCCTACTTTCAGATGTCTGACCACAGGTCAGCTCTGTGGAAACACAAAAGATCATACTATGAGTGGGTACGTGTAGATATTAGCAGTGTTATTTACAGTTTTTGACATCACAGTATTTGAGTTTATTTTGCACTCTGTCTAGTGGAGGCTCCGTGTCAACATTCCAGGAACCAAAAAGTATAATCTATTTTTTACATTATGGGAGAAAAAGATCTGACAATTGTGCAGCCCTAGTCTGCTCCATCAATGGGAAGCATTATAATAAGACTAAACAAATACCTGTATCTTGAGGCTGAACCACAGGAGACTTGACTGTTGGTGTAGAACCTGAGAAAACATGGAAAACAGAACATTTTAATAAAGAAAGTAATAAATATATATAATTATAAACGCACACCTTATTGTCAAGCTAGTGACTTACATTTTGGAATCCTGCAGTTTTCTGGAACTATATGTTTTCCTATTTGAACTCTGCACCATGGCATCAGTTTGTAATCTGGGTTCCTAAACATGCAATTGCAAAAAGCTTTAAAAAAAGTCATGTTCATTATGCGATGAATGTAATTTGGTTATTGAATTTACCTGCAGTAATTATGATTGCCAATGCCAGCAGCAGCTCCCCAAATATTTGTATATCTGCCCCAGTTCAGGCATGGTTTTCCACTTTCAGACTGAGACACTGTTCCTCTGTAACTTCTGCCATTTCCAGACACACAATCACCTGAAAGTCATAGTTATTACATGAATGTATCTATCACTAATTAACTAGTGAGTCATTTTCATATAAACAGAAATAAATCTTACCTTTTAAACTGGTGCTTTGTCGATTGAATAACGACTTTCTGGACTTTGCCTAACATGTGTAGAAAAAGGCAATGAGTTTTATACATTTTTATTTTATTTTATTTTATTTTTTTATAATTTTACATCATAAAGGTATATCAGAGTACTAGTCTTGATCTGTTATGTGCATTTACCATCTCAACACTGAATGACATAATGATGGCGATGATGACAAATAGCTTCATCCTCAATTGTGGTTTCACTTCTTTTTATTGGGAGTATTTTTGTCTGAAGGAACAAACACAAATAATAAAGAAGACTGTCTGTAAAACCTTATATGGTAACTGTATGTTTCAGCAAAATGCAGATCAGAAACAAAAACTACTTCTGAATCAGAAATAGTTTTACAATGAATGTTACTCTAGACACAGTGTTAACAAGTAAATGTTTCAATAGATTACAATGTTTGTTGCAGAACATAATGCACCAGCTACTTACCTGCAATAACAATAGTGATAACAATAATACATGCATACAGCCAGACTAAAGACTATGATGTGCAAAATTAAATGTGAACTTTAAAATAATACTCAACAAAACTAAACATTATAGCATAGTTAGAAAAGAAATGTTTGGTTAATTACCTTTAAATATCCAATCCCCTGGACTGAACAAGAGAGAGTTCTTTGATTCCTCAGCAGTTTTATTAAATTGTTCCTATAACTTGTACTCAATGTTGGGTCCAGCTGAAGTCTTTGTTTCTAAGGCTGCCAATGTTGCCTCTTTTTAAACAGCCCTACAGAGCCAGGGGGAGGAGATTATTTGTACAATATGAACACATATACAGCCCTAAAGACAAAACTGTCATTTCCTGTGCCAGCACTCAACACTGACCACTAAATCTCCGCCTCTTTGAAACATGGCCAAAATTGGTCAAGTACCTGTTGTTTATCGTAGGAGTAAATGCAATAGGATAGTCATGATTGGCACGTCATTACAGATGATTAAGACAATTTTAGGAGAAATGGCTTATTTAAATCAATATTTCAAATCAGTCTTGCACCGTACATGGTTATGGTATGATTATTTACTGAAAATGAAATGTTTTAATATTGTTTTTAGTAGAGATTGACCAATATGTTTTGTTTTTTTTGTTCTTTTTTATGGCTGATGCTGATTGTTTAAAAAAAACCCAACATTGGCTGATGTTTTTTGGCCAATTTTTAGACCTTATTTAGAATAGTTT
Organism: Periophthalmus magnuspinnatus; assembly: GCF_009829125.3. Lineage (NCBI taxonomy): Eukaryota > Metazoa > Chordata > Actinopteri > Gobiiformes > Gobiidae > Periophthalmus > Periophthalmus magnuspinnatus. The sequence continues at coordinate 26,488,352 of NC_047140.1, forward strand.
ATACAAATTATCTTTTTAATTTATTCTTGATTAAAATAATTATTTGAATTCACTACAAACTCATCCACTACCTCGTTTTACAACAAACTGGATAAGAGAGCAATGTTGTCACATTTTTGCAGTACCCTCGTTGGACTTAAGTGTTCAAATAATGCTTTATGCATATTCTTTATGTATATTTAAGGCAGCTGGTGGGGCTAAACCAAAATATTAGCCTCTGTTGGAGATTTAAGACCAATAGCCGATACGCCAAAAAAGTGCAAATATCTGTGATATAGTGATATATATATATATATATATATATATATATATATATATATATATATATATATATATATATATATATATCACTAGCTTTTATTATTGTATCCAGTATGATTCTGTCCTCATTGAAATCTCTAGAAAAAAATCTGTAGCAAAGAAAAAATTGTCTAAACACACCGCTAACGTGATATAACTTAACGTTTTAATACCATGTGTATTTAGGTGTAATAATAAAACAAACAAAAGTGACAGCAAGTTTTTATTCTGCACTCTTCTTTTTTAATGGCAATTTTATGATAATTATTTGTGATTATTTATGTTTTGATTTGTGTGATTTTAATGTCTTTCTTATTCTGTAAAGCACTTTGAATTACCTTGTGTATGAATTGTGCTATACAAATAAACTTGCCTTGCCAAATGACGACATTTGCACTGTGCTGCCTGCATATCTCCTAAATCAGGCATAGTCATTTAAAGCATTTAAGAACCATTTAGAGGAAGAACATGTCTTGTCATTTGTGTTGACAGCACTAGCAGACTTTAATTTACAGGGGATTTTCTTTCCAAAACGTACCTAACTATTGCTTCAGCTTTCAAGCAGCTACGGTTACTCACATTTCCTCCTAAAATCATAACTTTGGGGATTTCTAGCCTTGAGGGCTGTTCCACAGTGAGGTAGACGTCAAGAGTGGCACACAGGTGTTTTATTATGAACAACCCTTTCAAAAAAAATGTCCTAACTTTGGCAACAACCAAATACCTGTGGTTCAGCCCACTGCTCTGTTCCCCCAGCCCATCTGGACACTTCTTGAGGTGTTTATTTTAAGTAAGTAAAGTGATTTATGTCATTATATTGCATACAGCAAAACTGCATGGACCCAGTGAAGTTGGCCTGTCTGACCACTAACCACTCTTAAACCACATAATACATAGCCAAGGTGGGTGAAGTATCTTGCCGAAGGACATAATGACAATATCTGTAGCCTACTGGTAGGAGCTAGCATCAAGCTATTATAAGCAACCAGTTTACCACCATTGCTACTGCAAGAAGACTTACTAGTCGGGGAAAACTGGCTACGTTTCATGTAAATTTTATACTAATGAAATAAAGTCAGAACATTACTACTTTCTGATGTTAATTCTCCACTTCAACAAGGATTCTGCTTGAGGGATGTTTCTGTTTTTTCAGGTACTTCAGGATGCTGTTACTCACCCCAGATGAAATATAGAGCCAACAGTCCGTGGCACTTTACTGTACTATATTTTATTATGACAATGGCTGTCAATGACTCACTGAGGCTTAATCACACTTTGTTAAATTTCCTGACTGACTAAACATACTGAGTGACCGACTCCAAATAAAGACTTTGATTTATCGCCCCTATATGAAATAGAACCTTGTAGGCTATGTGAAAATGTTACATTTGCTAAGGTATAGGTAAACTTTATTTCTCCAAAAACAAAATTTGTGGTTGGTTACAGTGCAACTTGTAGCTGCTGTCAGTTTCTGTTCTGTTGTATGAAGAACAGGTACAGAGGCTCGGAAATCGTACTGAGATCTTTATTGTAGTGTCGGGTTAAAGGCAGCATACAGCAAAGTTCAAAGCAGAATCAAACGCAAAGTCTAACTTATGTCTTATGCAGTCTAACAAACTGAGATTACACCACGGACCCTGTATGAAAGAAGCTATTGTGAAGAAGTGCGAAATGTGACCTTGGCCAAAATGTAACGTTATGTCTGAGTTTTCTGTGTTTACAAGAAATGAAACTGTTATATGGGAAAAAGAATATTTTGTAAGTAATTTGTATATTGTTCACACTGCATACCACAAAATACACAAATCACAGTCACCCAATTGTCAAGTGATGCTATAAAATGTGTTTCTGGATGAAATAGTATGACACAAAGATCCAAAATATTAAACAATTAGCTAAAACAAACTCGATCTTTAAATCGAATTTGAAGTAATACAGTTCAAATGTGTATGTATGATACTATTCCATAAGGCTATTAGAAGAAGAGATCCAGATTTGATTGACTAATTGGTTGTATGATAAATATGGTTTACTACTTAATTGCCAAGAGTTTATGAATGCATGGAGTGTCATTGTAGAGTAAAACACACCTTTCTATTTCCTTGACTCTCCTCATCGCATGTGAGCACCATTGTTCAACGGTCATTAGGAAAACATAAACAGACCTGACCAAAGTTACTCACTTCCCATTCTTAAGGAAGAGGCCATATCCGGTATGAGTCACCATAGAAGGACTTCCTCATCTGATGTCCTGGCAAAATCAAACATAATTAACATCACTAAAAGTAAGCCTACATTAAAACAATCAAAGCACAACAGTCTATGACAGTTTCTAAAGTTTGTATGTCCATAAGCTCCTGTAGATGATATACTAATTATTCTGCAGTTAAAATATTTGCTGAATCAAGTCAATTTAATCTATATTTTAGCCCACTTTTGGATTAGTTTTTGTACAGAACTAGTAACAATAGTGGAGTCCTACTTTAGACCTAGATAACCCTATTTGGACTTTGATTGGTCCTGTTTTAGAATTGGTTTAGATCTGATGGCCAAATACTTTCTTAGGTTGTATTTGGTGAAAAAAAAGTTTGGAAAGTGCATTACTTTCAAATGAATATGGGGAGCCTATATGACAGTTGAAATTGGGGAGTTGTGAAGTAGAGCCAAATAGCTAATTTCAAAGAAATAATAACGATATTTAGATAAAGATTCAGTGCTGATGTGTGTTTCTTTGCCAATCAATAGCTATATGATATTTTCCCAGCACAATAGGCTTAAAATATAACAATATGTAGGCCAATACCTGTCAGTTAATGAAAATCGCTTCATCCGTTGTAATCCAACTGCCATGCATGTGCTGCTGGTTTCTGGCGCCATCTTGTGTCGTACAAAAGTGATCATTCTACGCATGCGCAAACTAAAAGTTCAGTTTCTGAGTTTTTACTTTCGCTTGTGTTCCATGTTGATCTCCACTTTCTCAAGACTTTAAAATCTAAGTAGTTTTTAACACTAAATCGCACTAACACTAAAAATGTAATGGTTTGAAGGTTTATATACGCATGTTTAAAGTAAGAAATGTCACTAGTTAAAGTTAGCAACGAAGCTTAACTGGGAGGGAGCTAACTTCGAAGCAGCAATGTGACAACAACATTCTGGAGCTGAACTTTGCAAATAATCATAAAGTGGATCAGGTGATTAGGTGAGTACCAAGAGTCCGTATTCACAAAGTATTTTATTGCATGTAACATAAGTAATGCTCAAACTTCTGGTGAGGTTATTTGACTCTTGTTAGTGCTTTGTGTTATATTCCAGCGCAATATGGACCGAGCAGCACCAAGGCAGAGTCCGCAGACCTGGGAGATGAAGGAAAGGCTTGGTATGGGTGGATTTGGACATGTCTACCTCTATCAGCACCTTGTGAGTTATGTCATTATTAAGGCAATTGAAACATTACTATTAATCTCACTTTAAATACGTGTATGGTTGTATTTATTTTTAACATTTTGTCATTTTTGTCTTTGAAAAGGATAGTGGAGAAAAAATAGCTGTGAAGATTTGTCGCTTAGACTTGAACGCCAAGAACAAGGGCCGTTGGAGTAGAGAGATTCAAATTATGAAAAGGTTGGAAAATTTCTGTTTGTTCAACATGGTGACGTGTTAAATACACGTCTTTGTTATTTCTAATTACAGATTAAGTCATGTTAATGTTGTGGAAGCACGAGAAGTTCCTGAAGAGTTGCTCTCAATCTCTATAAATGATCTTCCCCTTCTGTCCATGGAGTACTGCTCCAGAGGTGACCTGCGTAAGGTCAGGCCACACTTCACTTGCCGGCATTTCTATACTATGCAGTGCATCATGACAGTGTTAAATGCATCTTTCATTTAGGTACTGAATAAACCAGAAAATTGTTGTGGATTAAAAGAAAGTGAAATTCTTTCCCTTCTGAAAGACATTGGTAATGTCATTTAGCTTTCCTTTCAGTTTACTTATGGGTATTTGGAATTTCTAATCAGAAACGATAGTCGATTATCAAATAACGGGTTGTTAATTGTACTAATACTAAATATACTAAAACCAATTATAAAATACATTTTTTTTACATACATCTACTGATCATAATCACATTTTTAAAAGGAAATGTAAAATATATTTTGTTTTCATTAGCTACTTGGTAATCAAAATACACAAAAGCAATTGAAAACCGACACCAAAAAAGGACTGGACAAATTTTGTGAAACTGCATGTGGACATAAAAAATGCCAAATTCACGCAGTGTGAAGCAACAAAACAAAGAAAAGCTTTGCCTTATATTTCTTATGGTAGGTTGAGCTACTCATTTTACTAAAACAGTTCATTATATTTAAGATTTTACAAAAAAAAACAATGTAAAAATTGCCCAATTTGGTACATTTTTAGGTTTAAAATTTTACTTCCTGGCTTGAAATAATTACGTTAGGGGTTTCCATAACTGTTATCTAGCAACCATTTTACACTGGGTCACCACCCCTCTAATGTACACACAAATTATTATTTGACATATAAAAAATAAGAAAACTCTTATTCATCTTGTTGAAATAGTCATTTAAGTTTACAAAAAAATGTGTTTCTTGTGTAACTTGTCCCGAGGTTTTGGACAGAATTCTCTGTAGTGAGATGTCATCAAGGTAGAACTCTATACTTCCTGTAATTTTCATCAGATTTTTCAACTTTTCTTGACAAATTGCTTCTTGATCAGTGTAAAACTATAATTAAATTTACAACAAGTATTTTCCCACCAAATAAAGTAAAAAATTGAGAATTATAAAAACCTGTCCAATGAACTATGTCTCACAGTTATACCACACCCCAAAATTGTAAGTCACAAAGAGCATCCATCTACATCCTGGTGTTAATACTCTTGGGGGCACATGTCCTCTCTAAACCTGATAAAAGGCATCCAGATCCTGGTGTGCGCTCAGATGCTACTAGCTTCCACATAGCCTATATCAGCACAGTTGTAGCTGGATGCGTGGTTGTTGTTTTAAGCCGCACTGAATACCCAAAATCTGAGGCTGAATGTGTGCGTCTATACACGCCAGGATCTGGATGCCGTTTACTGGGTTTGGAGAGGAAGTGCGCCTCCAAGAGTATCAATGCTGGGATCTGGATGGATGCTCTTAGTAACTGAGGTGTAGACACCCCCATTCAAGCGAGGAGGTAAAGAGAAGCCCCCGGGTCCATGTTATCAACCTGGGATGAGTGGAGTGCCTAAAGCACAGCTTTCATTTGTATTGGTATATTATTAACAGATGCTAATTAAAAAATGTGTTGAATAGATGCAGTTTTATTAGTATTAAAGTTTTGTGATATATGTTTATAATTATAATTATAAATAAACAATATCAACTGTACACTTGCCTCGTATTGGTGGAGTTCATACATTTTGGGATGTTTTGGAACCACATCTGGCTTCATAAAATTTAAAACAATCCTTTTTTTGGTCAGTCTTCACTTGTCTTTATATATATATTGATTATAGCATAGATAATGAAAATAAAATAGATTTTACATGTTCTTTTTTTATTTGATTACAAATAATAGAAAAAAACGCATTGTATTTAATTATTATTATTAATTATTTTCGTATTTCAAAACAAAGAAATAATAACCCGTTATTTGATATTTAATTGTCATTACTGATGAGAATTACCATATACCCTTAAGTACACTGAGCCTTTCTGATACTTAACCATAGACCTTCAGAATGTTTAACTATGGTAATAGATAATCGTTTTGTAAATGCAGGTGCTGGTATTCAGTATCTTCATGAAAACAAAATCATTCACAGAGACCTGAAGCCTGAGAACATAGTTCTACAAGATATCAATGGAAAGGTGCTACACCTGATTAGTTTATCACATGCACAGTATTGTATGCTAATTTTTACTATATTTTCAGTTTATCCACAAAATCATTGATCTTGGCTATGCAAAAGACCTTGATCAGGGTAGTCTTTGCACATCGTTTGTGGGAACTCTGCAGTATCTGGTCAGCTATTTTTCTTCATTCAGTATATGTAGAGTACAAAGATCTACTTTTGAAACATTGTAGTTATATTTCAAAACTTTTGTAATTTTACCATTAGGCTCCTGAGCTTTTTGAAAGCAAACCCTACACTGTAACAGTGGACTACTGGAGCTTTGGGACAGTAATTTTTGAATGCATTTGCGGTTTCCGTCCCTTTTTACATCACATGCAGCCAGTGCAATGGTAAAGACCCCAATCTTTTGGTTTGCCATTTTACTATGTGTCCCATCATCAGTTCTACCTGATACATTTTCCTTGTTTTAAGGATAAGTAAGGTGAAAAATAAGGGTCCTAAAGATATTACAGCAGTAGAAGACATGAATGGAGAAGTCAGATTCTCAGCACATCTTCCTTACCCAAACAATCTCAGCAGGTAAAGAGAAGTGCTACAGTTTTTGTGTTGGTCTATAGTTCTAACCACTGCCTACTATGTGCCTGTTCATAGGCCTTTGTTGGAGCCAGTTGAATCTCTTCTGCAATTGTTACTGTTGTGGGATCCTGCAGTGCGTGGTGGAGAAAGAGATGAAAATACTGACAAGCCGCTCTGTTTCGACATCCTGCAGAACATCCTTGATATGAAAGTATGTCATATTTAATAATTGGTGATTGAAGCAGGATAACTGATAATGCATGTTTGTCAGATCATTCATGTGTTGGACATGACATCAGCCCAGCTGCACTCTTTAGTGCTGAGTCCCGAGGAAAGCCTCAATTCACTGGAGCTTCGACTGGAGGCTCAGACTCAGGCTCACGCTCAGGTCCCTGCTCAGAACCAGGAGCTTCGACTGGAGGTTCACCCTCAGGCTTGCATCTCTCCTCTAAACCAAGAGCTTCTGCTGGAAACAGGGATATCACTGGATCCCCGCAGACCACCGGCCGAGTGTCTGCCAGAGGATTTGGTATGTCACTAAGCCTGCATGAATTTGAAAAAATCAAATATATTATATTTTCTTATTTTTAGCATGGCTGGGACAAGTGTATAGTCTTTCTCTTTGACAAGAGCCTGACCAAGTATTCTGGACCTCTAACTGCTAGAACTCTGCCGGATAGTGTTAACTTTATAGGTAAGCTCATAGACATAGAGTTATTTACACAGACTCTACCCATATATATATATATATATATATATATATATATATATATATACACACGCACACACACACACCCCCACACACACACGCACACAAAATTATTGGTACCCTTCAGTTAATGAAAGAAAAACTCACAATGATCACAGAAATAACTTGAATCTGACAGAAGTAGTCAGACATTGCTTATCGATCATGCTTCAACAGAATTATTTAAAAAATAAACTCATGAAACAGGCCTGGACAAAAATGGTTGTACTCTTAACTTTGTTGAACAACCTTTTGAGGCAGTCACTGCAATCAAACGATTCCTGTAACTGTCAATGAGACTCCTGCACCCCTCAGCCAGTGTTTTGGCCCACTCCTCATGAGCAAACTCCAGTTGTCTCAGGTTTGAAGGGTGCCTTTTCCAGACGGCATGTTTCAGCTCCTTCCAAAGATGTTCAATAGGATTTAGGTCAGGGCTCATAGAAGGCCACTTTAGAATAGTCCAATGTTTTCCTCTTTCCTCATCCTTGGGTATGCAAGACCCATGAACTACGATTGAGACCAAGCTTTCTGACACTGGCCAGCACATTTCTCTCTAGAATCCCTTGATAGTCTTAAGATTTCATTGTACCCTGCACAGATTCAAGACACCCTGTGCCAGATGCAGCAAAGCAGCCCCAGCTCCTCCATGTTTCACAGTAGGGACAGTGTTTTTTTCTTGATATGCTTTTTCCGTCTGTGAACATAGAGCTGATGTGTCTTGGCAAATGTTCTATTTTTGTCTCATATGTCCATAGGACATTCGTCCCAGAAGCTTTATGACTTGTCAACATGTAGTTTGGCAAATTCCAATCTGGCTTTTTTTATTTGTTTTCAACAATAGTGTCCTCCTTGGTCGTCTCCCATTAAGTCCACTGTGGCTCAAACACGAGACTCTTTCCTTTGCTTCCTCTGGTGCATGAGTGCGGTGCATGAGTGCGGTGCATGAGTGCGGTGCATGAGTGCGGTGCATGAGTGCGGTGCATGAGTGCGGTGCATGAGTGCGGTGCATGAGTGCGGTGCATGAGTGCGGTGCATGAGTGCGGTGCATGAGTGCGGTGCACACCATGTCACCACACAGCACAGTGACTACCTGTCTGTAGCCCTATATACAGGCCCACTGACTGATTACAAGATTGTAGACATCTGTGATGCTAATTAGTGGACACACCACTAACATGTCCCTTTAGTCACATTATTTTCAGTCCTTTCTAGGGGTACCATCATTTTTGTCCAGGCCTGTTTCATGAGTTTATTTTTTTAAATAATTCTGTTGAAGCATGGTTGAAAAACAATGTCTGACTTTCATTGGTTAAATTTCATAGAATTTTTATTTATTATTACTTTTGTCAGATTCAAGTTATTTCTGTGACCATTGTGAGTTTTTCTTTCATTAACTGACGGGTTCCAACAATTTTGTCCGTGTGTGTATACCCCCCACCAAATTTCCATACTGAGAAAACTACTATTTTGGTGTTTTATTAGGGACGATCACTCCCTCAAATTGTTTGTTTTATGCACAGTGAGGGAGACTAAGACACAGCTTCCACTGGCAGCACTGAGAAAAGTTTGGGGAGAAGCTGTCAGCTATATATGTGGCCTCAAAGAGGACTACCTGCGCCTGTATCAGGGACAGAGAGCAGCCATGTGAGTACTTTTTTATCTCTACTGTCTTTAAGGGGCCTGTCACAATAATTACTATATCGACTTGTAATAATGACTATATCATGACAGATGGAACTATAATTTTTGAGGCAATTTGAGCTGTAGAAGGTTGAATGAATAACCTCTGACTCATAACAGATACAAACTATCTGCTCTTGAGTTTGTACTTCAGTGGCATAAATGAGTTTCAATAATATCATTTATCATCTATATTTACTTCAGCAATATATTGCACTTCAAAATGTGTTATTGTGACAGGCCTAGTCTTTAATCATCTTTTATGTAATAAGTATTTAAACTTGTTTTGTGTTTAGGATGAGTCTACTTCGTTATAACACAAATCTTACCCTATATAAGAACCTGCTCTTCTCGAAGTCTCAGCAGCTCAGAGCAAAACTGGCTTTCTTTAAGAACAGCATACAACAGGACCTAGAGCTGTACACAAGACAACAACAAAATGGGATATGTCAGTATTTTAATGTTTTACATATTATTAGACTGTAGAGTAATTGTCATTTACATAATAATAAAATAATTTTAAAGCTTCTGAGAAAATGTTGAAGAACTGGCAAGAAAGTGAAGAAAAGGCTGACAACTTCACAAAGGTCTGTTATTGTAATTTGTAACAATAATAATAATTCTCATAATAATAATCATAAAATCATGGCATGGTTGTCTCTGTATGTTTCTGTTTATCCTAATTGATCTCTCTATGATCCACCGATATAAGACCCATAGCTGTCACCTACAACCCCTAATGGGAGTCCGCAGATGAGAGCGAATACATTCCTGTCTTACTAATTGTGTTTTCTACTTTAGGATGCAGATGTGGGCTACCTTGATGAAGAGATACTAGGCTTACATTTGGAGATTGTGGAAATACCGAGAAGCCCATTTGCCAGGAGACAAGTGGATGTGATGAAGCAGCTGTGTGTATCTGTTTAGTGTTAGTGCTACTCAAAATGACCAAATGATGGATTCTAAAAACCCTGTCTCTTTCAGTGAGGAAAAGGCAATTGACCTCTACAAACAACTGAAAGCTAAATGCAAAAGTGAGTATTTTGTATATGATGGGGTTGCTTAAATTAATAGTATAAAAAAAGAAGTTACAATACCTCACATATTTCAACACATTTACAAACTGAGGTAGATTCACAGCTGAATAAAATAAGGGGCTAATTGAAGATGACAATATGTGAAACAACTGCAGGTGAAATATGTTGCATAAAATTCTGTTCAAGTATTCAGTGAATAATTCATTACTATTATTGTTGTTATTGTTATTATTATCATTATCAGCATGAAATCTTTCTGGAGATCATTCCATAAACATATTTTTTTTTAGGTCCGGACCCTCCGCATGGTTACAGTGACAGCTCTGAAATGGTGCGCACCATTCTTCAGACTGTTCAAAACCAAGACCGAGTGCTTAAAGACCTATATACTCACCTGAGGTGGGAACTTCCTTAATACAGGGAATTATACAGATAAGCTTAAGAGATGTAAAATGCATTTGTATCTCTATACACTTGTGTAGCACAATCTTGGTTTTCAAGAAACGCATCATGGACTTATTCCCAAAGTTGGAAAGAGCACTGGAAAATATTGCAGCAGCTGATACAGCTGTAATGCAGATGCAGATGAAGAGACAAAGGGAGTTCTGGTACTTGCTCAAGATTGCCTGTGTAAGATAAAAATAACAAGAAAAGAACTGTTCCATTAATGTGTGTTCTAAGAATTAAATAATTTATTATTGTTCAAAGGCGCAGACTGGTTCCCCACCTCAATCACTTCAAGACAGTCCCTCAAATAAGTCTGTAGACTACTATAATTTATAATCATCAATGAGTTTTTGTACCTTATCCATATTTTTATTTCTTTTAGTGCAACTGTTGGGCAGTTGTTAGATGAAAATCAGCACTATCTGAGCCAACTGACTTCTCTTCTACAAGATGCAACTCAGGAGACAGAGGCAAGTGTTATGGTAAGCTTATTGAGTGTTTACAGTCTGCTTTGTTAGTTAATAAATTTACACAAAAATGTTGAGTATAGCTTAAATAAATCATAAATAATTATCAGATTTTACTTTTTAGGATCAAGACTGGAGCTGGACTCAGTATGATACTATGAAGACCCAGCCGCAGAATATATAGAATAAGAGCAAATGAGACCAGAACAGCTTATTTTTACTATTATTTATGTTTATCCACACACATAGGCCTAAATAACCGTTTACTACCATTATTACTACCAATATAGTTGCCAATATTTTAAGCCATTGCTGTTCAACATTGTATTTAAAATATTAACTTAATATGTATTTATTAATGTATATAATGTCTGTTTATATTAAACATTTTGCTGTGAATTAACTTGTTTTGAGTGACTTGATATTAAAATAATCAATAGTTAACACAATCATTATGACAATTATTTAAATAAACCACTAGATGCAATATAAGGCATTTAGCTAATGATTCCCAGTGCAGTTAGTGCTGAAGTGTCCTACGGGCCGTGAACTGCACACGGTGGATCCAGCGAAAGCGCGAGCAGACCTGCGGGAGGCGGGGCCGGGGACTTTGAATGGTGAAGCAGTGGAGGAGGCAGATTGGTATAAAGGTAATTTCTGAGCATAAACGAGTGTTTTTATGTTGCTGTTTCGTATTGATCGTGGCTCTACATAGTTTGTAAGTAACTCATGAGCCTAGTAGACTGAAGGAATGTGGACAGAAGCTAAAAATAGGACAGAATGACTGACTTCCGAATCCACCCGATGATAACGAGAGCTGTTAGCTGCTAACCTGAGCTAGCTATGTAAGCGCAGTCTAATACATGTGCATGTTCTACTGTAATAACTACATTTTCCGAAATTACATTACATAAATTACACTGTAAACACAGCGGTCTGTGTCCACTATACCACTGTGGCCACTTGTTGAGGACGTTAGCTTGGCTACTACCAAGTAACCTTTGTACATAACACATAGGTAAAAAAAACAAAAAAAACACAATATTTGCATATTTTGTCGGTTTGTTAGCAAACATTTTGTGCCTCTGGTTAAACTCCATGTGAATATGCGTGTTTTATGTTTATAATAATGAACAACCGCAACACTGGTCAAGTACAGTCCCAGCCAGTGACACATGCTGATCAACTTTGTCTTATGGTCTTGCAGCTCACTAAAAATATTTATACCTTTTCTCCACCCTGAAATGGGGAAAAAAGTATTTGTCACAGCTGTTACTGTAAGCATGTTTACAGTGCGTGTGGCAGTGAATACTGTCAAAAGCATTTGATTAGAGCCCTATAGTTATAAACCACGACTGCCTGTAACTGTATTTGTGCAACAAAGCGCGTGGTTGTTGTTGAGAATCTTTTTCTTACAGTTTGGAGAAAGGGAGGATGACCATGCCGCAAGTCGGGGCAGTGTTTGCAGCGATAGCAGGAATTTTGGGCATCTTTTTGCACTCCTCCATTCACAAAATAGAAGAAGGGCACCTTGCTGTGTATTACAGGTACATTATAACAATCAGATAAAGATGGCAACATATTTAAACAGTAATTAATGTTTGCACATTTATAAATGGACTCCAGCAACAAACTGCACCTCACACCCTTTAGTTACTGAGCACTTATTTAGTGTCCCAGATTTAAATTCTTCTTAAACTTGACATAACATGGGTTAATCCCTGTTGTTTGTTTCAGAGGTGGGGCATTACTGACAGGCCCTAATGGTCCAGGATATCACATAATGTTACCTTTCATTACCACATACAGATCTGTCCAGGTAAGTCCACACTCCTTTTTGTAAAACAGCACTTGCCATATTGTTGTTTTCTGCTTTCAGTGTTATTTGCTACTAATTCTTGCTCTGTCACTTAGCTATTCATTCAAGTTATCTTGATTGTGCAATGCATTTTTCTTTTGCCAGACTACACTCCAGACAGATGAGATCAAGAATGTGCCTTGTGGAACAAGGTAACAAAATCTTTATGGTTATCTTATTTGTAAACAATTACCATAACCTGATTAAGCTTTTCTTTGACATTTCTAGTGGTGGTGTGATGATTTATTTTGACCGGATAGAGGTGGTGAACATGCTGGTCCCCTCTGCAGGTAGAACAGGTTTTTTGTGCCAAGGTTCACTTGAGTCATTTGTGGAAATTACATTTTAACTCCTTGTTTCTGTAGTGGTGGACATTGTGAGAAATTACACTGCAGATTATGACAAGACGCTGATTTTCAATAAAATCCACCATGAACTTAATCAGTTCTGTAGTGTACACACACTACAGGAAGTCTACATTGAGTTGTTTGGTGAGTGTGTTTGGATAAAAACGTGTCAGTAGTACAAGGAATAAGTCATGTAGAATTAATGTAAGGATTGCATTGTTGCATTTAAACTGATTGACTATATCAAGAGTGTTCACTTGAAAATATTTCTGGAACAAAGTCATTGTTTTGTCATCCTATGTTTGCTTTCTAGACATTATTGATGAAAACCTGAAGACTGCTTTGCAGAAAGACCTAAATGCAATGGCCCCTGGACTCACAATACAGGTATCATTCACTCATACACTAATGCCCATCCATGTCCACTGCCAGAACTGTATATATGTTTACTCTAGCGAACACCAGCAGCAAGTAATGCATTATAATGTGGTGGAAAATACACTAATATTTTAATTCAAGCTGTAAAGGAGCCTTAAAAACCCAACATGCCATATTTTTTTATATGATCTTCGTTTCTCCTATTTCTATTTAAATCTCATTTTAGGCTGTTCGTGTTACTAAACCTAAAATCCCTGAGGCCATTCGCCGGAACTTTGAACTCATGTGAGTTTACAAATCTGAACTAACCCGAACCCTTCATTCTTCCTGTTTGTGACCCACCCACTCAGTTCCAGTTGGACCACACAAGAATTAAAAATAACAGTTTATTTATGTGCATCTCAGGGAAGCTGAGAAGACCCGATTGTTAATCACTGCACAGACACAGAAAGTAGTGGAGAAGGAAGCAGAGACTGAAAGAAAAAAGGCCATAATTGGTAATTCAACATGGTGGATTGCTGAACAAAGCTGAGTCCCATAACACTTCCAGTTGCTAATGATCCCTCATCTTCAAACAGAGGCACAGAAGATGGCTCAAGTCGCAGAGATCCATTTTCAACAGAAGATCATGGAGAAAGAAACTGAGAAGAGGATCTCTGAAATTGAAGGTTTTTTTTTTTTTTACTTTGTTGTAGTTATATTTTTGTGTATAGTTGTGATTTTGTATAAATACGCCATATGTCTACAACAGATTCTGCCTTCCTGGCCAGAGAAAGGGCCAAAGCTGATGCAGAATATTACACTGCTGCTAAGTTTGCTGAAGCGAACAGGGTAAATGTCTCTCACACACGTGTGCCCATACACAGAAACAATAAGTTACAAAATTTTTCTGTTATATCATTGCAGTTGAAGCTAACCCCAGAGTACTTGGAGTTGATGAAGTTCCAGGCCATTGCTGCCAACAGTAAGATCTACTTTGGTCAGGACATCCCCAACATGTTTGTGGAGGGAAACAGTAGTCCCCAAAAGTCATCCCGCCCCTCTGACCAGCCTGGTGTTGAATCAGACTTACTTAAACAAAAACTGGATGGTAATTGAACCCACAGCTGCCTCTGCATGACTCTTTTGCCCGTGATGCACTTGGTCGGTCTGAAATGGAGATGAGTGGATTTGACCGCTTTGCGGTTTGATTGGAGATAAGGATGCTTTAGTCTTAAGGTAAATGGTGTAAAATCAAGTGAACGCCAGATTTGCAAGTAATATACAAAAAAGGATGTGGCTTACTGTCTTAACCTTTCTGGAAGTAAAACAGAAATGAGATTAAGAGTGCTTTAGTCAAATCAGCAGAATAATAATTGCTTATGCCTGGAAGGGTGGCTAGGTTGTTGTAATCTGCGTGTGCTTTCAAAACAATTTTAAGATAGCGTTTTCTGATAAATATGAAAGGATGTGTCGGGTGATTTTGCAAATGTTTGGAACTGGAACCCAAAGGTGACCCTAATTATGATACATTGGTATGTGTTTGTATAAAGGATGAGGGAAGGCTGCTTCTGTGCCATCTTCTGACTCTAAATCATTAGTTTTGTTTGTTTGGGGTTTTTTTGTATTAGAAAGTGCTTTTGGTGAATGCCTTCGGTGGATTTACTCAGGACATTTGACATGTTGTATGAACGTTCAGTAGTTTCTCTCATTTTGTTTAAAGTTGATTTTTAACCCCCTCAAAAAACACAAATCAAATGCCGTATTCATCTATCTAACCCTACTTTTATTGTGTATGATTTGAGTTCAATTTCTCTGACTGTATGTAGTAGATATTGTGATTATATTTGCAGCCAGCACAATATTAAAACTACGTAAAGGTACACTGCCCCCCTCTATAATGACAAATACAATCCATAGGTACATTGCTAAAATCATTCTTTTGGTAAAAGTGTTTTATTTTATGCTTGCTCCTGTTTGAATTGCCTTGATCATTTAAGATAAAAAAAAAATGCCTGCTATTTTTGGTTCATTGACTTATCCCGTTTCAACCTTCTTTTCTCAAGAATTAACTATACACTAAAACACGTCAGAGGAACTTTTCCTCAGAACAAATAATATTCTTCAAAGTAGTCCTTAAAATATCTTTGAACAGGGAGCAGTAAACTGCATGGTTTAGGATGAGTTGTATTGATATTATACGATATTAAAATAGTGTCTTCCTCTTGTTTACATTTTTCTTACAGTTTTAATGTCTATTTCTTTAGTTTTGTGGCAAAACAAAGCAGTAGTTCAGCTTCCAATAGTCATGGCCATGGACACTACATGTGTTTAAAGTTAGTTTACTTGACACTTGAATGGCAGACAGTGACTGCACTCTCATTTCAATATTGTTGGTGATGGGTTTCAATGCAAATCGTTATTGATTTAATTTACTAATTATTTTGTCAATTATTTGTCATTGTTGTACAATATGTGAATCTCTTATTTTAAAAAAGATTTATATGCCAAATGTTTTGACACTGTTCTTATGTAAAATAAAAACCTATTTTGGTAATATTTATGTGTTTCGTGTTGAGTGTACCATCTCCAAGTTGTATAATAGAATTATTATTTACTGTCTAATATAAATAATTCTATTACACAGTTTATGGTCTGACCCTGGAAATTTTTGGTTCAGACACTGGTATACTATGATTCCCCACTAGAGGGGGCACTTAAGCCATTAATTACTTCAAAGACTTGAGCAGTATTGAAGTAGATGAGCGTTCATTCACTCTAGTTTGATATTTGACTAATTCTAACCATAGGTAAGCTTTTTTCTGCTGCTGATATCTAGAGTTGATATGTCTATATCTAGAGAAATAATGAGAGATGGATATATAGATGCATGTTATATAGCCTATATTTCATACCGCATGCTTACCAAATCTCTAAAACAATGTCAACACTAAAACAACTTGTCAACTGCATATTCCAGATATAGACTAATTGCAGAGTGAGCAGACATGGACAGCCCCCTTGAATGCCATATTACATCTTCTTGTTTTTGCCCACCCTATGCTCAGTCTCTTTGTCTTCTGTCATGATCAGTTAGAAATATGATCCCACTGAATGTGAGTGAAAATAAATCAACATTTGTTTACAAAGGAGGCATGTTTGGTGGGTTAGGGGAGTATGACCCTCCTCTTGGGAAGTGAGGTCAGGTTTATGTATTGTCTTTTCTGAGTGAAGCAACTCTTTTCCTTCCTTCTGTGGGATAGGGGAGTGACTCTAACCAAGGATTCAATAAATCTTAATTTGTTGATGATTCATCAGCAGCAGGCAGCACCTTCTTCAATAGCTACTCTGTTTCTCACAAATACTTATCTTGTGTGTGAGCCTGGCCCAATCACTCACTCTGTTATTACTTGGTTATTTCTAATTCACTGTCTGTCTTGATATTTGGGTCATATGCTTCATCAACACAGTGTGAGTCTAGACTGACTTATTAGACTAGATTTGCATAGAATCTAAAAATCTTTGCCAAGTAATGTATAATTTGCATTTGAAGGTAAGAGTTTCTCATGTGGTAGGCCCTCCATGGTAATATGATCCCAGTCCGTTCAGTGCAGGCAGTTATTGTGTCCTTGGGTAGACACTTCACCCTATTTAACTTATTTAACTATGTAAAAATATGGTGTGTGAGTTATTCGTGGAGATGAAAATCGCCATTACATTTATTCTGAATGATTTGAGTTGAATTTCACTGCATTGTATGCAGTAGATATTGTGATAATATTGGCAGCCAGCACAATATTAAACCTATGTAAAGATTTACATAATTTACTTTACAAGTTATTTTGTCAATTGAAAATGACTAAATAATTCAGTTGAAAATGGAAGTGAAAATCAACATTACAGTAATTTTCAGTGTAGGAAGTTGTAATGAAGTACCAAGAAATATTGCACTACAATTACTGCACATCCTCAAATATATATTTAGCTTTGACGTAATTGTGCGGCTGTGAATGATCCAAATAAGGTTATATTTCGATAATGTATCAGACTGTTTTTGAACAAATCTTTATTTATATCCAACTGTGACAACTGGATAGTTACAACGCAAAAAATTCCAGGAGCAGCATAAAATCCCAGGAGCAGCAGCTGGACAGTATTAACCTAACTTCCTGATAAAGCACAGCAGGACTCCTGCCTCATGTTATATACGTTATACTTCAAAGATGAAACAGGCAAACACAACCTTAAAGGGCTAGACCTTATCTCAAGTCATTCAGCAGCAGGGAGCCGCAATGACAAGTCTTCTGATCTAACACGAGATACGGAGTTTCCCCATACACTGTGGTTTTATTTACCCTGACTTCCTTAAGACTTGACAGGTGAAGTCATTGACAACTTGCCAATATCTGTCAATCTGACGATATGAAGACAGAATCACCGAGAAATAATTGTTATTTTAGAAAAGGATGTGGAAGTGATGTTCCAAAGCAGGCAGTAACACTGCATAGAATTTGCCATTTTAAAACCAGAAATACAACATGATGCTCCTTTCTGTGTAATGAACATTTAAAGAGGCTTTGGCATAAGACAGAAAATAACTTGCGTATCTAACTTGAATATTGTCAGATTTGTGTAATGAAATGTTGAAAGATCCTTGCCACTGGGCACATTTTACAACAGTATTTCAACATTCTACATCCATGCAGAGTCTTTTAAAGTACTGATTGGAATCTCAAGAGTACTTTTTTTACTTGGGGTTACTTCCTTTAGCTTTGTATGTGTCCAAATGGCGTGTGAGCTCTTCAATCCGTAAGTCCTTCAGTCGAACCAAATGCTCCAACTTGCTCACCTTTACTTGCAAAATCTACAAAGAAGAATGTTACTTACAATAACATTTTTCTACATTTCCATACAAAAATACTTTTTACTGCCTTTTTCTCAGCAGCAGATGTGACCACAAAAGGAAAAAAAGTTGCATCCGCTTAACAAGTTATTACTCATTGCTGATACAGCGTATGACACATAACACATGCATCACACTCACTCCAGAGCTCTACCTCACACAGAGTGCACTCTCTGCAGATGTTGCCCTTCCCGGATTTGTGTGTTTATGCTCCTACCTCCACAGTCTCCCTCAAAGACAGCACCTCCTTGTCCTTCTCCTGCACCATTTGTCGCACATCACTGTCCAGGACATTCAAATTCATCTTTGGCTGCTCTTTGCTACACAATAAATTACATATTAGTATAAAAGAACATGTTAAGATTAAAATAACATTAAAATCAAGACAGTGTTACCCCTTTTTTTGTTTCCCCTTTTCTTCCTTATTCTTCACCTGTTCTCTTTGTGCTTTAACTTCACTGAGAAATGTTTCTGAGGAGAAAACAAAACAAGGGCATATCACTAACTCATAATGTTATAAGCATAATGAAAACAAGTCATGTTTTATATCATTCCTTACACTAGTTGAGCACCCACACCATTTTTCAGATCTTTTCCTCTCAGTTTAGTCAATGAACAAAATACACATTAACAAGATGCTGTATTGTTACAAGATATCTTGTCTTTGTCTATATACAAATTTGTATACACTATAGACAAAGATATGGCTGACTGTAGTTGATAGTGTTTGCCCACTGATCGAAAGGTTGGCGGTTCGAATCCCGCTCTCTCATCCTTGGTTGAGCGGTCAGATCCACTGACCCACAGGTTGACGGTGCAACTCTCGCTCCCGCAGATGCATGTTGTCATTGTGCCCTTGAGCAAGACACTTAACCCACCTTACCCCCAGTGTGTACACTGGTGTATGAATGTGTGAATGTAAAAATTGCTCAAAACCTATGAGTATATTGTATATGTAAACTTGACTCTTTTGACAGCAAAGAGGTGATAAATTAGGAGCTGATGATGTCCTGAAGTGGTAGGTTCATGCTGGTGATAAAGGTCATTGTGTTTACATTAAGAGCTGATATGACTGGAGGTCTGAGTGGATGTGCAGTGGACTGGGTGTAGATGGAGGAGGAAACACCGGGCACAGGAAGGAAAGGCCTGGTCCAGCTTCACAGGATGGTATCAGGGACAGATGATGTACTAGAAACAGCCCAGAGACACGTCACCTAAAGGTCGTGACCTTTTCTCATCTGTCCAGGCAGGAAATGTAGCTCTGTTTGGATCTGTGCAATCACTTATAGAATTACCAGACTTTACAATGCTTTACATTCTCAAATATAGTCACTACACACACAGGGAGTGATACACAACAATAAGGGCCATTTCTTATATTTAGAAATGCTGAATCGGTGTCAGCTCTTTAACCAAAACTAACCCTAAAAATAGGCCTAAATGTCATACACATCCTTCTTTGGGATATATCATGCTGACTCCAAATTATTTTGCTTACGCTGAGCAGTTGTATCGGACTGGGATTGTAAAGGGTACTGTTTACCCATAGCCCATTTCAGGGAGGGGCCCTTCACAAAGTTTCATTAGACAACATGCATTGCAGGCCCCCCAAGATGATTTGTACCCAGGGCCCAGCATTTGGTGCTACACCCTTGACATTGAGATTTCTTTGTGCTTAAGGATTAATAAAAACAATTTGAATGGCCTAAATGAAAAAGGTGGGAAATGAGTAAATAAATTATATAATTATAAATAAAGACTAAAAATTACCCTCATAGACTTTCTCCTGATTCTGGGTGTTATAATACTCCAAATCCTGAGTAGCAGAAAAGGATAGTGTTCATTTATGACATAGAAAACAATAAAGCTCCAAAATCATAGTAAAATACAATGTAAGACTTGAAAGTATACAGTACAATGTTGAAATATACAGACCAATGTATTGTTTGACTGCTTTGGTCTTTGCTCTATTTTCTCCTTGAGGTTGCTCAGAATAGGCTCTATGGCTCCTGGGGTGTTCAGCACGATCTTGTTCACTGTGTCATCTGTCACCTGAAAGTTCAGCTTGCAAAATACCTTCCTGTTTACACAAAACATAGATAGAAGCATCTTTAATTGACAAAACTACATATGCGACAAAATAAACAACAGTCTAAGGATAATTTATATGGCTGTGAAATAACTCTATGGGGTAAATCAAATGTGTTTCTAGCAATGACCCCATGGAATGACCCCAGCATTCAGATTTATGCCTGGCTTTGTGCCAAAATGGGCGTGTCTAAATTAGTTCTCATACACAAAGATCGTGCATCCTGCCCCCTCTTTGCCCCAATTTCTGCCAAGAAAACTTTTTAAATAGTTTTGGCCATGTGTCTTGCCTGTTTAGAAGAACCCAGTTGCTGAGCTTCTGTGGCGTACCACTTGCAGGAACATAGTTGTGCAAATCAACAAGTTTGGGGAAATAATATTTCACAACCTCCGCAGCCATCACTGCAAAAATGGGAAATGGGAAAAAACACTGTTTTACATCCCTCTTGTTTTCAGAAGATCTTGATTAGATGTTTCCTTTGGTAGGATACTCCAGCAAACTCTGACTACGCCACTGCTTACCTCCATCGCTGAAGTCCCGTGTGATGTGTCTCTTGGGCCGCGAAAGTGGTATTTTATCTATCCAGGCGTACAAGTCCTGCAGTTCCTCCTCATTCAGCTCTCGGTCCATTATTTTAAAGATACATTTATTTCACAGCTGTTATATTATAATCATATATCCCTCTTAGCTAACGCTAACTGTTTAGCCTCGATTAACTACCTGTTGTTTAAGGCGTTGCTTAGCGACGGCCAATTAGCGACGCCCCTTGGAAAAGCCGAAAGGCCCTTTTAATAATCAAAAAACACATATGAATAATAAGATAAAACAATTAATTAACATCCCGCAGGTTTGATTTAGATTTATTTAACAAGCAATTAAAAATATCAATAAATACAGTGAAGGCCCACTATGTGATAAAATATCTGCATAGGAAATGCATTGTCCCTTGAATCTACTAACACAACAAAGATAGAAAAAAAACACCTTCCTACATATGCATTCATCTTAAATAAAACAAGAGTGCAACATTTGCATAAAAATCCCTTGACAATTTTAATTACTGATCTAATATTATTTATTTGAAAAGTACCATCATATAATAAATCACTTACAGCAGTAGTGCAATTATTAAAAACAATGGGAATTCATTCAAAGGACTGAAACAAGAAACTCCCTATTCAAAATCATTTTAAAACTCTGATTAAGGCTGTAATCAATCAGTCATAGCAGCATGCAGCCATTTCTTATTTTTTAAGGCTTGTAAGCCAATCACCAATGACACCTATTTTCTAGCATTGACAAAAGGTCCATATGAGAAACACAAACAAGAGGCACATGGCAAAACCATTATGGTGACCTTAACTGTCAAACAGTGTCTGCAAATCACCACTGGTCAATCTGAAGATCAGTTTAAACCTGCGGACCATGTGTTCAACACAGATGTCCTAAAGAGATAGCCCCATACTTCATGGATTATAGAACTCTGCCTCATCTCTTCTGTCATCTGGGCCTGCTTGGAGGCATCAGGACAACTCTCCCAGAAACCTGCAGAAGCAAACGGTTTTATACTTTTTATACTTTATATTATTGCACACAAGTACAATATTTGATTTATGATATAAAATGTTTTAAGTATTCTAAAGTACAGCCCATAACAAATAATTATGTTTAAAACAACAATCAGTTGTAAGTGGGTGCAAAAGCACCTGCATTTGAACCTTCTGTTGATCTAACTTACCAACTGAGTATGAGGCAGTGCACCAGAGGAGGACTTCACATTTATTGGAGGCACTGGAGGCTTTGGCTTTGTTGTAAGTGGAGGAAGAGGTCTGGATGGTGGAAGTGGTTTAGTCTGAAAAGAAAAAAATGGATATCATAAATATCCCCTACAAAAATAATATGAAAAAAATATACTTGTGCAAAGCTTTACCGCAGAATAGACAGGCTTCATACTAACAGGTGGCGGTTGCACATATGGTTTAACGACCTGCATGAAGACAAAGTGGATTTAATGTATATCTATTTAACACACATGCTGAATAGATCATATATAAACAATACAATTTACCTGTTGATTCCTCGATGTTTTCAGCTCTGGATAAACTTTTTTCGGTGGCTGGAAAAACAGAATGTTATAGTTCAGTGAAACATGATCAACTGTTCACACTCACTCACAGTTCAGGCCAAAGTGAATACATCATAAACAGGATGTCAGAGCTGCATAGTTACATATGAGCAGGGAAGTGTCAAATACAATTGAATATGTTTCATAATGATGAACAAGGGCATAAATTGTGAGAGGGGGTGAGGTAAATAAGTTAATCTTAAAAACTCACTTCTGGAGCTGCTCTTGTGGGTTTAAATACTCCGGTTGTTGCTCTGGATGAAGCATAGGACAGTGTTTTGGAGAGCTGGGTGGATGAAGACTCTACAAATGTTGGCGTACTAATAGTGTACCCATTACAAGAGCTGTTCTTTACACTGCCCGACTGAAACATGGGGTTAGTTTGTCCTGAGGTAGACTGGATATATCTAAAACATACAGAAAGTGTTAATATAATTTGTGAATGAAATGAAATGAAACAACATAAAAAAAAAGAAATGTAGGACTTCTCACCTCTTTTTTGGTCGGTGCTTTTTAATGCAACACATCAAACTCCCAATGATCAATACCAGCAATATAAGTGCTCCCAATGCCAAAGAAACTGTTAAGACCTCACCAGACTCTGTAAAAACAAGTATTAACTATTAATTACACTATTAAATGATTTTAAGAAACAACAAAACCTCAGTTATGCAAATGAACAGCTGAGTATGGTGAAAACTGTTTCTGCCCAGACTTACATCGGACATTTCTTCATAAAGAACAGTGTGTGCATTTACGTATGTAAGTGATGATACCTTCAGCCAGTTCAGTTTGTTGTACATCACAGTAGGGAGGGGCCCATCCTGGGTCACAGTGACACTTCCTCTCATGATTGCACACCTGTAATACGCCCTTGTTAGTTGATTGCATTATATTTCTCTCAATTTTGAGGAAGTTGATCAATTTCTTACGCCATGGTTGTTGCATTTGTCTGAACAGTCATTAGGTCCATACACTTTGACATATTTCATATCCTGGCACCTTTGATCATAACAAACCTAGGAGCAAGGTACAAACATTTGATTATGCTATTGTATGTAGAAAATAGACTTCAAGACTGACAAAATCTTTAGCTACCATGTTAGTGCCACATTTGGTTCCAGTGGGGACCAAGCCCATATCAGCTGGGTAGTTGTCCTCTGGATTCATCGTTGCTTCATTGCACATGTTATTTCCGATGCTGTAGTAAGACTTCTTTGACGTTATTGGAAACTCCCAACCTCCGGTGCAGAACAGTGTACCACATGACTGATCTCTATAAAGAAACAAATGATCATGACATGACATGATTTTACAATAATGTGATGACAAAATGTTAATAATTGTTTTACGCACGCTCCAGCACATCTCTGACCAAACACAGTTTTTTTGCAGTTTCCGTTGCGGTGGAAACACACATCTGCAGCTACTTCAGCATCTGATTTGAATACCAGATAGTGTGTGTCATATTAGTGATAAAATGTATTCTTAAACAGTAAACTCAAATTTTAAATGCATTTTACCTGGTCCCCAAAGTCTTTTGCAGTGCTGTCTCCTTGAAGGACACTGACCATTGAAGCAATATCCCTGTCCACGGTTGCACGGGAGACCATTTTGAGTGTAGGCGTCGGCAGGACAGGAAGCTGAGAGTCCAGAGCAGTACTCTGCCAGGTCACAGTCTCCTGTTTTTGAACGGCATAAACTGCCTGTCGGTTTGAGCTGAAGAGTGAGAAAAGGCACAGATGGAGTGATTCTGAATATTGTGTCCTCTTTCGAATGACAGCCAGGCGGCACAGTCAGACATTGTCTAGCTGCATGGTAACACATTCAGAAATGTGTGATTCACTCATCCACACACTAAAATGTATCTGTTGTTACTTACTTGGCAATTATGGCAACACGCTCCTTCTGCACACTGGGCTCCTTCTTTCAGTTTGCAGGTAGTAGCGTTACAGCAAGGATTTTTACATTCCTGGAAAATATATTACACATTCATACAATTGTCATTTACTTTAAAATACTTTGTGTGAAGTTGTTTGTTTACCTTTGCAGTGCCGCAGTCACACTCCTCTCCAGCCTCGAGAAAAGCATTTCCACAAACAGGTCCTCCGTAGATGCGATTTGTCGAAGGCTTATCAAGCAGACACTCGGGGTTGATCTCTTCCAGAAACATACTCAGCTGTTGTTGACTGCAGCTACTAAAGAGCTCTGGATAAACAATGCTGAACAAAGGCAAACTGATAAGAAGCAGCACCTGGCAGGACCATTGTTTTACTCAATGCTTTACTTATAACTGAACAATTTTGTTTATGTGCACAGTAACACTTACCCTACACTTTCAGACATGATGCAGCCCTTTTTTGATCTGGATGAACCACAAACACAGTTTTCATGATCATGGGACAAACCCAGGTTGTGACCCATCTCATGAGCTATGGTTGAGGCCACTCCGATTGAGTTACTGTTGTGATCCTGTATGCAAAGTGAGACAATTATCAAAATATGCCATAAATCAGAATCAGAATCAGAATCCTTTTATTGCCATCGTTTGTGAACACAGTTCACAAACTAGGAACTTATTTTGGTGATAAAGTGCAACATAAAACATAAAATACTGAATAAATACAAATACAAATAAGGGCATGCACGAAGTTAAAAAAGACCAAGTTATCACTATATTTATTCATGTACACATCTTACCTCATTTACAGCCCCAGACTTTGAAGTACACATAGCATTTGTGTTTGCT
This sequence comes from Periophthalmus magnuspinnatus, assembly GCF_009829125.3. Lineage (NCBI taxonomy): Eukaryota > Metazoa > Chordata > Actinopteri > Gobiiformes > Gobiidae > Periophthalmus > Periophthalmus magnuspinnatus. The sequence goes on from NC_047140.1 coordinate 26,513,896, forward strand.
AATCCAACAGTGGACCCATCAAAATCCACACCACTACAAAAGAAAAAAATATATATTACAAATCCTATATTACGTTTTTGGTTTGAAGTTTAGGGCATCTCCATCTTACGTGATAAACTGTGCATTATCGTGTTTGATTCTGGGTAGAAGTCTCTGCTGACGCCACTCTAAGAAACGTCCAAGCGTGATCTCTGGATTTGAGCTGACCTCTATCTGATCTCTGTAAGACCAGATATCCATCCCAACAAGCATCACGCGAACACCCACAGGTCTGTATAACTGCAACACAGTACAATTGGCATGTATTAACTAGACCTGTCATGATAATTACTATATTGACCTATCATTCAATGTATCTTAGATTGAATACATTTTGGGGGTCACTGTTTATCGTGGGTACTTTTTCTGTGTACAAGTAAGGAACTTTGTGGTATTTTTCTATTGTATAACAAGATCTGCAATGTAAAATACAATAAATACATTTTATGACCCATTATATGTAAGTGGTATGTATCGTCTATATTGTCTTCACCAATATATCACACTTCAAAATTGTGATATATCGTAACAGGCCTAGTGTTAACAGGTGTTAACAGGTATAGTGATGAGTTGTGCAAAAATGCTAAATGAAAATGCATAATAAAACACACATATATCATCCATTCTGAGCTCTGTCTGGTGTAACTGTGTTTTACTCCATCAGCTCAGAATATGTAACAAGGACTGTGTGAGATGTGATAATCTTTCATCTGAGGTGTGAAGAATCACAGTGAAATTTCTACAAATCACTAACTTTCTTGTTTGGGTAGTAATTCAGTCATGGACAAGAAGTACCAAACAAAAAATAGACTGAAATTAATGTTAATGTTTATGCCGGTAATATAAGACAGCATACCTTGTCAACATGGTTTGCAACTTCAAGCACTCGAGCCTCAACAGTCTTCTTACTGCCAATCTTTTTATACTGAAAAGAGATATGTGGAAAATTAAAACTAGGTATAACCTATACAGTCAAATATTATTATTATTATATTATATTATTATTGTATTATGTTATTTAATTTAGTATTATGTAATGAGTATTACGTAATTTAAATTACAATTACAATTATGGTTAAATATTAACAATTATAAAATGCAGAGAAAAACTGACCTCTTCATTGTCAACAACCACAACAAGTTCCACTGTTCTGGGTTTTGAAGTACCTTTATCTTTGTGCTGAGATCTGCTTTTCTGTGGACAAATACAAAAAAGTGAATGTTATGATTTCTACTCATTCCTCCTGTAATAGACACATTACTGACTTCTTTAAACAAAGACAATCACAAATTCAACTAATCAACAGCTTTAGTTCTTAGATAACAGTCTCCAAAGGAAACAAATGTATGTGTCCTAATTTCTGTCAACAATGTGTGTCCATACCAGACTGCCAAGCTGGAACAGTCCAGACGGCCGGCCACCATGATCATAGAACGTGGTAGTGTTTCCATGGGAACATGTGCTTCTTTTTGTCCTCAGGTGTTTGTAGTTGTAAACGGCGTGAAGACCCTCCTCACTCTGGGACATAGAGCTCTTACTGTCCCGCTGTGTCTCTTTTGCCAGAGGTTCAATGAGGTAAGTCTGATCCTGAAGGCGCACAAACCCACTGAGGCGAAAACAAGCACATTTTATATGCATAATATTCACATTACAAATGTCCTCTAGATACAAAACAGAAACACAGGCTGTATTATATTCACTTTAGCTTACTTTATTCCTGAGCACAGACTGACACTGACAGATGAATCCTCTAGTCCCATCACATGTCCATGGTAATAACAGTGGCCCTGAAATGATCATTAGATGCATGTTTACATAGAGAAGCTCAAAGGTACAATACAATACCACTGATTACAACTTGTATGTCTCTTTATATTACCTCAGGGAAGTATTAAACATGGTAATTTATATATGGTAAGCGGTTATAATACCAACATTTAACACTTCATTTGACTTGCAAAAGACCAGACATTACACTTCCACTAAATCTAGTCTCAGTCAGGACAGTGTGATAGTACATTTTAGTCTGTTTCAACGCTGAATCACCACCCACATCTGAGATTTCTTCTCTTGATATAAATAGATTGATGAAGTGCAACAAATGGAAGGAAGCACAAAGACAGCAACATGCCCAAGAATGAATAAGTAGTGTATAGTCTTAATGACAAAAATATTGATATAGAATGAGATGCACTTAGTTCAAATAGAAAAATACATACCGTTACGTCTGGGTTGGTTGTGATTTGGTTGCCCTCCTCAGAATAGTGGGTTACAATAAAGTTCTGCCCAACAAGGTCTCTGTAGGAAACAAAGTTTTTAATAGATAGATAGATTGATTGATTCATTTGCAAATTCATTAATTAATTGTAAAAGTGATTTAAATCTGCTCATGGAAATTTTCTTACATGTTTCTCTCTAGGTGAAGTGTATAGTTCCGTGCTCCAATTAATAAAGAGTACTTCATTACATCAGGAAATGTCTGTGGCACAATGGATTTTAAATCAGAGCTCAAAATATGCACTATTAACATTAACATTTTAAAATAAAGTTTTTACCTGGTGTAATGCTGAGTTGTGGACATTTGGGGATCGTAGTTTCTGAGGTATAACTGTTTGGTACTTTATCACATGAGGCATACTCCTCACATGACAGTTAACTGTTCCTGGTAAATAATACAATAAAACAATAGTGTTTAAGTACAAATACAACAGAGTGAAAAAGGACAATAAAGTTGACTACACAAATTAAGGAAATAACATTAAATATAACGTACCCCACAAGGAGAAAATAATCCATATAATGCATCCTGTCTGGAGCATGTTTCTCTGGTCTTTCGGATGGACACTGTCATGCTGAGCAGTCAGTCTGAGGGAGTTATTGAGGGCCCATCACTCCCCGCCCCCGTCTCTCTCTGTCTGTCTCTCTCTCTTTCGTGTAATATCCTGTGATTTACCAATTGTTCACGAGCTACAGGAGTTACTACACTTCTCAGCCTAAGAAAAAAAAGTTGAAAGCATAATGTCCACGTGTTCTTGTGATCTGTAAGGCGCTGAGATTGACTGCCTGACACTGGCTACTATAAACTGTGGACTCTTGACTGGACTTAAACATAATTTCTGCGCTTTAAAGAACTCTGCTAATTAATATTGTTTTGAAGTTTTAATCAGCTGAACGCTTGTATATACATATATATACTTTATTGAGTCCTGGCTCCATCTGCTGGCTGGACATGTATACTACAAGCTGTTAATGATTTGGCCGCTTGGTGGCAGTAGAGTTCCACTTTGGATTGGAGGCGGCCAGTGATGACGTCGAAAATTCGCGCCGCACAGACAAAATATTTCCACCAAAACACACTTTTTTCTCAAGTGAAATTGTTATTTTAATAATGCTACAGCCGCATTTAGCTCACTTAATGACAGAAGAAAATGTTTTAGTAAAAAGCTCTGTTGACAACTGTCCGACATCAAGTGAAACTGAAGGAAAAGATGAAAATCCGTTTAACTTCCAACCTCAAGTGATACACCTGCCCAAAGACCATGAGCTTTTTGAGGTAACAGCAATTACAAGGGACGAGGATGGCAATGGAAATCTACAGTTTTAATCTATGGAGTAGTGCACTGGCAGTATACACAATGTGTTTACAGTTTTCTGACAAGTTTTATTAAGCTGTTCAATGTTCACACTTTTTACAGGATGGGGACGTTCAGAGACACATGTACCTGCAAAACCTTTACATCTCAGCAGCAGATGAGGAGCCCGCTCTCAGGTAAAATCAACCATCAAACCAATGAAACTTATAGCACTGATATTGACATTGTTGTTTACTATGTGTAACTGTCTAATCTGTATCTTTTTCTTCATGTTATAGAGTGTCAGAGTTTGCCTGCCACATCTCTGGCTGTACAGCAACCTTTAAAACTTTGCAGGAATATGAGCACCACTATAACTCACTGCATAGACATGTGTGTTGCACATGCCGCCGTTCTCTCCCCACCGCTCGCCTCCTGGACATTCATATACAGGAGTGGCACGACTCCCTCTTTGCTGTCCTGGCGCAGAAACAAGATATGGTGAGCTTTGTGGTCAATTTGATACATTCATTTATCAAAGTGACATTTTTTTAAATCCAATTCTCTTCATTCAGTACCAGTGTCTGGTGGAGGGCTGCGGACTCAAGTTTAGGACGATTAAGGACAGAAAGGACCACTTAATAATTATTCACAAATACCCACCAGACTTCAGATTTGACAAAATAAGAAGAGACAACAGGTAATTTATAAGTTTCCCACCAGATGGCAGCAAAGTCATAGTAAATTTTAGTTCTTCAAACTTTGAAATTCAAAATATTCAAGTTTGAGTATGTATGAAATTTGTCAGGTCAGCATTTTTATTTTCAGTATATCAGCATAATGTCGGTTTTGGTGTATTGTAGTTGTTGTATGAGCATGTCTATAAAGCAAAATAATTGTGATTTTACAGTTTTAGGTTTCCAATATTAATTGGAAATTATATATGTTTTGAAACTGATGGCTTTTATATCTACGTGAAGGGACAAGAGGAGAGCGCTGCCCAGTGACACAGAGATGGAAGTTGTGACTGATGTGTGTGAGTCTGAGGGCATGTGTGAAGTTGTCTGCGGCACTACGTCAAACCAAAGAGATCCAGACCCCAGTGATATGAATGTTTCAGAAGAAAACACTGGCCATATGGAGACATCTGCATCCACTGCTCCCGATCCCACTGAACCGACAAAACCCCGATACTCTTACAGGTCAGCTGGCCTGGCATACACCAAAGTGTTTTTGGTAATATTTAACAAAGGGATGCATTTTATGAATACAAAATATTTATATATGTGTCTCCATTAGGGTTCCTCCAAATGTGTGCTTTGGTCAAGGTTCAGTGCGCGGATTTAGAGGACAGCGAGGAAAGAGAAAATAACACTTGTTTCATTGTAAGTAACTTCACAAGTACGAAATAAAGATTTTTTCATGTATATGTTAACAAAGGGCCTTGTATACTATCAACACTTATTAATGGACAAATCCTTAAAAAGGACAACAATACAACATACGCAAAATAGATATTTTTTTTCTTTGAAAAAGTGTAAATAGTATCTCACATGACTGATATTTTTGTAATAAATACAAAAGAAATGTATTTTGAATAATATACTTTAAACATTTTTTATTGTACAAAATTCATACAAATATAAAATACAATGTACATTTATAAGTGACGTTCCATTGATCTGATGAGATTTTTTGTTAAAAATAGTCCATGACAGCCATCTACATAGTTCAAACTGAACGTAATTATGTGCAAAATTTACTTAGGATCAGCATACAGTAACATGCTCATTTGATTCACACATGCTAATCAACAAGCAAAGCAATGATCAAATACGCTACCACACATATTTTGAGTTGTGAATAAATTACAAAATGTATTGGCCTAGAATTAAGGTATATTAAGGACATTCAGTTTTATCAAAATTACGTTTATTTAATTCTGTATAAAATTAAGGCAACATTTTCCAAAATTAGACCAGAGGGCTTGTCCTGTGTGAAGTTTGGGATTTGAAGAAAAAAACTCAAAACTTCATTCAAAGTGAGTAATAGGCCTATGTGAGCTAAGCGACATAATTTTTTCCATTGGAAATAAATGGTGAATTGTGCCCCGTATTTAAAGAAAATGGTTTAATCCCGCTAAATGCAATTAGGGAAAGGTTTGACGTCCAGCTATTTTTCGTTGCGTAGTTTCAAGGCACATTCTATAACCATTTAGTTTATGACAGGTAGTACATCCCATAGGGTCCACTGTATAGTCCTGGTACAGGCAAAGCGGGCCGCGGGCCGTTCAGAGCCCCATATAGAGCCGGGGCATTCAGCGGAGCGTTCAGGGCGAACGGGAAGGCGAAAGCCGGCAGCAGCGGCTTCGCTGCCAACTTGATCTTCTCCAGCTCGGCCTCCTGCAGCCTCTTGGCCTTGGCCCTGCGGTTTTGAAACCAGATCTTGACTTGTGTCTCTGTGAGGCACAGGGAGCTGGAGAACTCCGCTCTCTCTGCGATGGACAGGTACTGTTTCTGACGGAACTTTCTCTCCAGGGACAGCAGCTGGGACGTGGTGAAGGGAGTGCGAGGTTTTCTGTTGTTCTTGTGTTTGCGCAGGTTACACGCGGCTGGGCTGGGTAGTCCTGTAATTTATACAAACACTTTTATTAGCAACATGTTGCAAACTATTACTATTATTTCTTTTTATAAATAACCGCATTTTTAAAAGTACATGCTGCTTTGATTTTGGGCCAGCAACTATTCCAGAATTTAGGTCAAAAATAGGCCTTCATGCAAACAAGTGGGCCTTGACCCAATTTTTTCCTTTAGAAATTAAGTTTTCTCTTACTTGGAGATGACGTGTAACTGGGCTGAATCCAGTGTCCTGCCTCGGTGTCGCTTAGGTCCGCCGCTTCAGTTTTGGGCCGCAAAAGTTCCCGTTGTGATGCGCTCTCCTCAGGTCGGACATAGCCCATTCCAGCGTTTTGGACGTTTCTGCTCGGCGTCCTCGATATAAGGGACTCTACACTAAAAGGCAGGTCCACACTTTTCACTTTGCACCTTTTGGCAGAGGAGAGGTCCAGCTCACTACTTTCTGTGCATATTTGGGACGCTTGCTCCTTTATGGTGTCCCCAGTTGGAGTCGATGCAGGAGATCCTTGCGCAGGATTCATGACGCACGACAGTGGTGCCATAAGCCACAGTCCGCTCCACAAACTCTCCGCAGCGATGTGTTTCCGAACAACACCTGAGGAGAAAACGTGCCTCAGCTCCGTGGATCCCTCATGGATGTGCAGCCGCGTGCCAAACTTCAACTTCTGCTCACGGTCTTTCTGTCCCACGCTCAAGCGTCAACTTTGTCTTTCATCCTGCCGCCAGCCAATCACAGTGAAGCGCCTTTACATCACAGACCCAAACTGCTGTGTGATTGGTCAGAAAGGAAAACCGTTTTGGGGCATTTGACAGATTAGGCAACTTTAAGGTAAGTTTTTGTGTTAAAATAATACGCTTTTCCTGCCTTTATATTTAGCGTAAATAAGCCTATAATAACAATTTAAAAGCAGTTTTTGTTCCCAAGCACACATGGAAGTAAATATTCAATTAAAAAGTATGTAAAATAATTAAATCTAATACACAAATATAGCAAAAATATCCGGTGTGCAAAGTTTTTAATTGCATTCAAGCTTAAATATAGTAAATTAAGTCTCATTTGGTATTCAGCCCCTAAATAGTGCAAGAAGCAAACATATGACATCTTCCAGTGTTTTCATTATTTGTGATTACACTGCGTTATAAAATATGTGAAAATAATCGGTGACAAACAGTCTGCAACTTCTCACAGGATCACTCCAGCAGTTGAAGTGGTGATTTACGGGAGCTAATTTACTTTAAAGGCCATTGCGGAGAAGTACAATGGTTAATGTGCATGGACCATATTTCACTCTATTGTGTGCATGGTTTCTTTAAAGAAGTCTCCAAGGTTTCCAAAATTGGTCAAATTGGGTTGATTTTACTGCTCTTCAAAATCACCAAATCACTCACTGAAATTCAATAGGCCCTTTATTTCCCAGGGGATGTGTTTTTGGGCAGTGTGTTTGTGGAACAATTGGTTAAATGGAGTTAACTGTTTCTCTCCCTGAGGTACATTTCTGCTTTGATCCTGCTGCGACTGGCGCCTGTCTGCTCACTCTACCCCACTCCTCACAGCCATACATCTCCAGGCCACTATACAATTGTCCAAAAAGAGGAATTTACTATGTTTCAATAATATCTATACCCATGGAAAAATATTCTTGAGTTTGGAGTTTCAGCTAATCGTAGGTTAATGCAATATATGAAAATGTACCTTCTGGAAACTTAACTTTTAGACCCAAATCACTTTTGCAGTTTTCCAGCAGTGACTCTTCTTGGGCCAATGCTACTATTGCAATCAGTGTGATATTTTTCAGGTTAATTTTATAGCCAGCTTTCTTTCTTTATTTTGATGTTGGAAAGTATTGGTAGAAATGGATCCTTGACGTAAAACGATATGAAATCACTTTGAATATTGCCGTAATACTGTTCCTTTTTTCCCGCCAACGCACTGTATTTTAAGAGGTAATTGTGGTTTCCTTAAAGACTTTTCCTTTGAAGTCAACATGTTGAAGCAGGTTTTATATATTTCATTTTCTAAGCTTTCCTTTCATGAATGTTGGCACCATGTCAACCAAACTAAGCAAACTTTGTGGAGGGAGCTAGATTCATGTGGGATAAACATTTATGAAACTCACAGCAGGGAACTTGTGGTCAAAGTGTATCGTCTTTAAAAGAAACGGGAGGCTTTCGCAGTGGAGCCTAGCATTGCATTATAGATCTGCCCAGTGGTATGCCAAAACTTCAATGGACAGGTACGTTATAAAGTTGTCGCTGTCCTTAAAAATAAAAATCTCTTTTCATTTTGCAGCCAGAATGTAGTGTTGATTTACCATTCCTAAGGTATCATGTATACAGTGGTCATACCGAGATATGACCAGGTCAGCTTAACCTATTGGGTTTAAAATTGGTCTCTTGTTGAGAGATACAGAGGACAAGTCAAGTCTGATTTCCAATGTAAATGTCAGTGGTTTCCTGTTCCAGATCCTGTCTCATTTCTCCCACATGTTTTACAGTACATTTTATTACAGGCTGTGCACTTCTTGACATTTTAATGACATGTTATGATTTGCAGTTTTTTCTTGAAGTAATTTCTCTAATCAGACTCCTTAAATGGAAAACAGCCAAGTTGCTCAAGTAATGTATTTTTAGGGCAACTAACACTACACTAACATTTGTAACGCTTTACATTTTGTCTACATGCATCGGTCTCTTTTCCTTAACCCGCATGTCTCTTTAAAGTGACTGTTTTAGGATACGTAACCTCTTGACCCGGCACTTTGAAGAATAGTCACTGACACAACCCACAGAGCTTTATTATGTACTTAAATTTCCACTCTTTCCACCTAATTTCCCAGCTCACTGTGACATCAGCCAGTGGCACTTATAACATCAAAACATTCTATGCGTGTCTGAAAGATTACATTTTTATATTTTGTCTAACCCCTATTTGACACATACTTCATAAAGTAGGAATTTCATACGGTTAAATTATTCATCTCCAGTGGTGCAAGAAATAAGTAAAAGTACAGATACCGGAGCAAAAAAATACTCAAGTACAAGTAAAAGTAACTCATGAATAAATCTACTAAGTAAAAGTATTAAAGTACCTGTTTAAAATTTACTTTAAAGAGTAAAAAGTAAAAGGATTTCACACAGATTTTGAGGTCTTAGAAGTAAAATAGTGATTTTGATAAAGATTTATGCAGAATTGTGTTAAACAGAAACAACTGAATCCATCTTTTTATTCCAGCTGTTTTTATTTGTTTATTGGTTGTTACTTTTTTGTTTGCTCAAATTATGAACTTGATAAAACATAAACAAATACCTCTACTTTTTCTGCAGGATTCAAACAATAATAAAAAATCCTTTAACTTTTCAGTCCTAGTCAAAAATGTAGTGGAGTAGAAAGTAGAGATACCTGCTCTCAAATGTAGTGAAGTGAAAGTAAAAAGTATCCATTTTAAAATGGACTAAAGTAAAGTACAAATACCTCAAAAGTAAAGTACCGTACTATTTTTACTTTGTTACATTCCACCAATGTTAATCTCACACTGCATGATCATCTTCTTTATCATTTACCATTTTAAGCAAATTGTCGAGATGCTATTTCATGTAAAAACAAAGTACCCACAAAGATTGTATCTCTGCCTTTGTTTCCACACAAAACAAGTCACCATTTGTCAGGAGGATCAAATCTGAGTGGCTTCCTCTTGTACAGGACCATAGCAAGACCTGTGTGGCAGATGATGTGGGAGTCCATTGTAATTACCTGATGGGCTGTTGACCGCCTAAGTGCTTTTCATTTATCCTGTGTATGTTAGCATTGCTCGGCCCGCAGATAGAAAGTGTTGACAGGCGAGCAGGGATCCACGTATTATGCCTGTGTCTGTTTTGTGTGTAGGATATTGAGTTTGGTGACACAGAGGCGCGTTCCACATGGCGTCTGACAGAGAGCCCAGCCTACAACATCGAGTGATAACAGGTGAACACAGACATATTATAGTTGTTTTGTTGTGGTTTGGGGGAAATGGAGAGGCA